>NW_010972764.1:8842828-9013571 GCF_000737465.1 Haliaeetus leucocephalus | reverse complement strand
CCCCGCGGGGTCGGCCCCGCGCGGGGTGGCTTGGCGGAGCGTTGTCTGGCAGCAGGCGCCTGGCAGCCCCCGGGCGCTGCGAACGGCCGCCGGGAGAACGCGGCCCTCGGTGGCCGGGCCTGGAGCTAGGCGGGGGGGTCCGCGGCGGAGCGACAGCGGAGTGCCGCCGGGCAGGAGGGGCGGGGGGCTGGAGCGCTGCTGGGAAGGGCGGCGAGGTGCCTGGGGCTGGTACGTGGGAGGCTGCCAGGCCCCGTTAGGAAACCCTGCCCTGCCTTCGCGGGGAGGTGGTACCATTACGTGCTTCCTTTACACGTATTTAACAAAATAGCTCAGAATGAGTGCTAATTTGAGGAGGGGTGGGGACTCGGAGAGGAGTGTTTCTGTTGGCACTGCGTTTCCACCTGCTCCTCATCCACCTGCTGGGGTACTGAGGGGTTTTTTTATTCACACATGAGAAAAGAGATGCCTTTCACCCCCTCATCTGCTGCAAGCCACTGAAGTAGCATCGAGATAATAAAACTGGTGGACCATTCTTGACAAGTGCCGGCGGACTGATTGCTAATTTAATGCTTAGGCATAATTCACATTTCTTTAACCATAGTTGCGGCATAATGATACATCTCCATTGCTGTCTTGTTGCTTGATGAAAAGAGGCTAGAAGACAATGCATAAATGAATAACATTTTTAGAGGACAGTATCATGTGGAGTATTGAAGCATAACGTAAATATGGGATGATAGGAGGACTGACTAAATAAAACCCCATAATCATACCCTGTACCATAGCAGTCCAAAAGCACATTTTAGTTTTCTTGCATTTTCTTCATTATTGAGGAACAGGAAGGACAAATCCTTTGATGTATATGCTTTTAATTATTACAAAGGCTGTGCTCTGTTTCTACTTTAGTTTGGAAGGTCATCTGTTCTTTTTGTTTATATATGTTTATATATGCATATATATGTTTATGTATATGTTTAGCTGGAAAAACTGTGTGACTAAATGAAAATCATCCATTTAAAAGCCTCAGGAAAGAGGTACAGATGGAACATCTAAAATGCTATACCTGTAGCATTTTCAGTTAAAAGTCCTCTTGCTATAACAGACTGAAGAGTTAAACAGATTTATCTGGTCCAATCTTAAGTAAACTTCTTTATAGTATTGTTATAAACTAAAATGCTGTATTACTTTAATTTTGTTGGGTGAGTTTTGTGTTAGTTTCTGATGAAAATTTGTGAGATTTTTCTGATTAAATTATTACAATTACGCAATTGCAGTTGGTACTTTTATTTAAGAGATGAAAAAGGAATCCATAAGTGAGCACTGTGTAAGCAACAATCAATTATAAACAATCAGGTTTTGTGTATGTATGTAGCATTTTGGCCAAAAGACTAGGAAATAATAATAATAGTGATGATGATCATGATAATAAACCACAAACAAAAAGCCTTAGAATTGCCACCTACTGTAGTTGATTCTACACTAGTTCAAGATTTATCAATAGCTTTCAGCTAAGGAAACTGTATTTAAATTCATTTAATTAAATGGCTTTGTGTGTTTCAGTAAAGGCAATTTTTTCACTTGATCTTATGTTCATCAGAAAATAGGTTAAACTCATTGTTCTATACTATCAGCTGATAAACTGACTATCAACTGAATATTAACCAGTATATGAGAATATCAACTTACTAGATTGCTAACATATATAGTTAATAGTAAGAAAACTGTTTAACTGTTTTACCAGCCTTCCTTGTGTTCTGTAGAGATGGCACACCTTAGCAAACCTGCAGTATAAATCGCTTTCTCCAAGGGTTGCCAAAGGTTTCTATGTGGCTATTTAATTTGGTTTGACTAATGCATCCCACTCCAAATCTATAAACGTGTTTGTAGAGATAGTGAGGTTGACCTCACTTCCTGACTCCAAACCTATATAAAACTCAGCATGAAAAAAGCAGCACTCTTGCTGCAGCCAATCGATGGTGTCCTAGCTACAGTTGTACAGATTGTGAGATTTTTATCTTCCCATACTTAATAGAACAAGTTACATTAAAAAAAAAAAAGAAAAAAAAAACAGGAAAAGGTGTTTTCACAGAGTTGCCTCTTGTCCTGTCACTGGGCTCCACTGAAAAGAGCCTGGCACTGTCCTCTTTGCATCCTCCCTTCAGGTATTTATATACATTGATAAGACTCCCTCCCTGAGCCTTCTCTAGGCGAAACACTCCCAACTCTCTCAGCATTTCCTCAGCTGTGAAGTGCTCCATCCAGTCCCTTCATCATCCTTGTGGCACTTCATTGAACTCTTCTAGTATGCCTATGTCTTTCTTGTATTGAGGAGCCCAAAACTGGACCCAATACTGCACGTGTGGTGTCACCAGTGCTGAATAAAGGCAAAGGATCACCTCCCTTGCGCTGCGGGCAATACTTTGCCTAACATAGCCCAGAATACCAGTCACCGTCTTTGCAGCAAGGGCACGTTGCTGGCTCATGTTCAAGCTGGTGTCCACCAGGACCCCCAGGTTCTTTTCTGCCAAGCTAGGTGGCCCCTGGCATATATTGGTGCATGGTATTGTTCCTCCCCAGGTGCAGGACTTTGCATTTCTCCTTTTGAGGTTCCTGTCGGCCCATTTCTTCAGCCTGTTGAGGTCCCTCTGGACAGCAGCACGACCCTCAGCATATCAGCCACTCCTTCCAGTTTGGTGTCACCTGCAAACTTGCTGTGGGTATGCTCTGCCTGGTCATCCAGATCATTAATTAAGATGTTAAACAGGACTGGACCTGGTATTGATCCCTGGTATACCACTAGTCACCGGTCTTCAACTAGACTTTTCTTTTTTACTGCTCTTTTTAGCTAGACACTGTTTCTTTTGCCCCTTGGAGAGTCTTAGAGATTTATTAGCTTATTCTGAAGGAATAAAATTGGGTTTACATTAAGAACAATATAAAGGAATAAAACAAAAACAGATGTCCAGTAATTATGAAGCCTAGGTATACCACCTTCTTGTGGTACAATGTAGTAGCAATGATGCATGTCAGTGACAAGAAGTAATTGGCTTAATGGCACAATGCCAGACCCAAGATGATTGTCATTCTATTCTGTACTTATGGGCAGCCTCCGTCTCTGAACTCTCATGGCTTTCACACGGTGTTTGCTCTGGGCCTCAGGTCTCTAGCTTTGACCTGTTTTTTGCTCTGGAATTATGTGATACTTTTGTTCTTGGCTTAGATTCTGAACTGTAGCCATCTAGAACAAAGGTAGTCATAGTCAGCCACCAATCCTTCTTGAAGGAAGGTGCTGCTGCTTTAGAAAATTATTTAATTTATAATTTAAGAAGATAATCTTAAAAAAATAATAATGCAAGCAACAAAATAACAAACTCATCTCTCAGGTTTACTATTCCAAGGCTCTTGAAAAGCCCAACTTTCATATTTCTTCCTGAGAGCCCTAGGCAAGCCATCCTGTCATGATAGGTAGCACTGTGCTACCCGGATTTTAATCCATTTGCATACTTTTGACTGGCAGCCTTGTAAGTGTGCAAAGATGTGAGGATATTACATTTATGTAGATGTAAATATGAAAGCACTCCCTTCTTTAAATTATAAAAGGTAGTGATGGACTAGTGGCAGTGAAGGGTCAAGACAACTTTTCCTGAATGGCAGAAGGCAAGTGGGAAGTTGATACAATGTGTTTTGTGGTTTTGTACACTGAATGTTCACAGAAGGGTATTCAAGAGTAGTGATGGTAGGTGGAGAAGTCATTACAAATGAAAGAAAACAGAAAAAAAATGCTTTTACAGCAATTTGGGTAATGAAAATGTACTTAGAATAGAGGATGGAAAGATTAAAGGCAAGTGCCTAGAACTTCCATTTGGAGCAGGAATTTTGCTTATATGCTGCCGGGTTTCCTCCCTCCGTCCCTCCCTCCCCCACCCCATTGCGTTGCTATATCGAAATTAGTATTTTGTATGATTTCAATTATCAGATGCTATTTAGCAGAAATGGATGTTCATGACATGGATTTTGAGTGGTTAAAGGTAAAAAAAATCCATGTATTATTGTGTAAAATACAAAGTGGCAACTTCTAATACAGATACTGGTTCTATTATAGCTTATTTGTCTAGAAAGAAATGATGATTTTTTCCCCCCCTACAGCATTTCATGAAAACAAATGTGTTTATTTTTCTATCACAGAACCAATTTACCACAAAAAAATTCAGAGTTCAAAAGTGAATTGTTTCTCAGGGATATACAATGGAGCACACAGACACCACTTCTTATCCTCTTGAGGCAGAAACTGTAAATTACATTTTAACAAGCCAGATGCAGGCAATATAAATTTGTATAACAAGCCTTAGCAATAAAAAGGAAAAAAAAATCTGATCATATGTAGTGTGGAAGTAGTGGTAGTTAATACTGAAGTAAATTCAGATTTGTTGTGGTCATTTATGGAAGAACACTATTGCATGACTTGTACTGTATGTGCAAATTTGAGATTATTAAATAATAAATGAGTAATAATGATTATTGAAATGGTGCTTGCTGCAGATTAAGAATCACAAAGTCCAACATGAAGTCTTCAATAAAGGAAAGAGCTGCCTGTCACACCGAGAAGAGTATGGTGCACTTTCAAAAACCATTTACAAACAAAATTTTCTCCCTGGAGCCACTGACACAGGATGTCACTCAAAGTACATTTGTTCAGATATGTGTCACAGTGCAGCAAGGGCCAGCTGCTCCCTAAGGGACTGGGAGCTGTGAGCCAAGGGTGACCCCAGGCCTGGCAGTGCTCTTGCCAGTGGGCGCCATCCCTCAGGATGACCATGGTGGGCAGAGCCAGGTGCTGTAACGGGGTCTGTCAACTGTCCTGGGCAGACAAGTGACAAGCCGATGTCAGACCATCCAGAAGCAGGAGAAGGGGACAGGAATGGGGCTGGAGGCATGGCTACACGCATGAGCCTGAGGTCCATTCTGGGGACAGGGCTGGAGACTAGCATTCCTATGGGGCAGGGACTGAGGGCCCAAGTCTGAGCTGAAATGGGGCTCCTGGGTTCATGTGCAGGGGCAGGAGGAGTTCTAGGAGAGGCTGGGCAGAGCCAGCAAGGGCTGGTAGTGCCCTCAGAGCCCTGACAATATGTAACTCTGTTTTCTTATGTGAAACAGCTAATGACAATAACATTTTAGGAATCATTACTTATCACCTAAATTAATCAGTAAACTAATTAATTAATCAAGGGAGATGACTGGTGGTTGTTAAACTCCTCAGAACTGTCTTACTCATTCTAGGTTTTTTGCAAATTGTCTCTGTTTTTAAGGCTGTCTGCTGAAATATAAAAGGCACTAAAAAATAAATCAATCAAGCAGCAGTACCCACAACTTAGAAGAAAACAAAGAACTCATGCCCATGACCACGAAGTACCAAAAAGTAGCTTCACAGATGTCATGCAGATAAGTCAGTATGGCACATACATTGCTTAACTGTTTAGAAAATGTAAGAGAATTAGGTAACAGGCTTTCTTTCCACCAGCCAGAAAGAAGCTATTCTTCAAACCTATATAGCACAAAGTTGCCAAGGGCAGAAATGCCCATGTCCCTGCTGATTTTTACTGTTTACTCCCTTTTACTGTTGCATTTAGGGAATTTTCAAATTGATGCTCTCCAAACCCCTTCTGTATGTACAAAATGATTCAGACTTTTCAGTCTATTAAGGTCTATTTTTCAGTGTTGTAGGTCTAAAAATCAGGTCTCTCTCATCAGTGTAAATATCTTTACAGGATAGTTAGCAATGTAGAAGCATTGTAGGGCTTCTTTCAACCCTGCTCCCAGTGTAACAGTAGCATGTCTGACAAAGAGAAAGAAGAACTGTCTATCCCGTAGTCCCCAGCTATGAAGAAAGAGCTTAGGGAAGCTTGTTGCCACTCTGACTTGCCCCAGAAGGCTAAACTACACTGGTCTCCTTAGACTGGGAGGCACAACATGGTTTAAAGTAGAGGGAATTATAAGGGCTGTGTGTTCTTTAAGAAATCTGTAGTATTTCTGGCTGTTAAAGGAAATAATATTTTCTTCATCCTTCTGTCCTCGCTTTGCAAACTTGCTGAGGTATGAATGTGATGGAGTGACAAGCTGATACAGGGATGCATGAAAACTGTTGCACAGTGTTAGAATAATTTCAAAAGCTTTGCTTAATTTTTTTTTTTTCTATTTTATTTTAATGATTTATCACTAGTAACCAGCATGCTGTTACTACTTATGGATACAATCTTTGCATCATATGGAAGGACACTGAAGATCCTGAGTAATAGTCAGATATGTCTTATGGTGCTCATTACTCTGCAGTAGTAAAATCACCAGCCAGCAATCGAAAAAGAGAAATGATCACATCAAGAATAAAATATCCCAGGGAGAGAATTAATGTCACAATAATTACGTGGTTCACAGTGGAGGATGTGTGGTTATTAGCAGTTTTAGAGAAGCTAATTAAGCAAGTCAAAATTCTTTTTAAACCAGTTTAATCAAGAGGAAAGGTGTTCCCTTGGCTCTGAACAACTAACTAACATACAGGGATTGAGAATTCATGGGTACATCAAAAAGAAAGGAAAGCTGGTAATTGTACTGTACTGAGCTGAGCTACCTACAATTAAAAAAGTGCTAGCTAATGGAAATAGAATTCATCAAATGGTTCTCTTTGGCAAAACACAGCAAAGTAAGACTACTGTCCATTAAGCCTCAGTGCTTTGTTACATAGTGTGTATGTATTTCTTTATCATGATTGACTACATTGTGCTTTTCCATCATATCAACAAAGTTATTTTGAGCTTGCCTGATTCACTCAGAGATATCACTAAAGCACAGGAGAATCTGTCATGAAATGGAGAGGAAAAAGGCACTTAAGCTCATACCTGTCACCAAAACCAAATTCAAAATGAATCATGTTGAAGTAAACAAAACCTTCTGAAATATTTGCAGAGTGTCGTGCAGTGTCATGTTCTACTGACCCCCCACCCCCCTCCAACATGCTGGTGGTTTTCTAGTGGGACCACTGAAAAACTGGCTGGCTCATGAATATCTGTCTGAATGCCAGCATTGACTGTGCTTCATTGTGATTCAGGAGGTATAATGGAGCAACTGGATTTTCCTTTCTCCCTAGCCTCTTAGCACACACAGAGATTGTGCCTTTGGAGACAGTATGGTTCTCAGCTATCTTACTCTGTTTATTGTGAAACCATAATCTGTCTGGAATCATAACTTTGAATTTGTTTCTGTTTAAAAGTGGGCAGTAGTTTGCCTAGCATGGAAGTTTGCTGTTAGATTCCATTTAAATAACCTTGTGATCATAGTATTGTACAATAAAATAAATCCACTATCGTAAGAAATAATATCCTAGAATGTGATACAGACATGTCGTGGTTTAACCCCAGCCAGCAACTAAGCACCACGCAGCCGCTCACTCACTCCCCCCCATCCAGTGGGATGGGGGAGAAAATCGGGAAAAAGAAGTAAAACTCCTGGGTTGAGATAAGAACGGTTTAATAGAACAGAAAAGAAGAAACTAATAATGATAATGATAACACTAATAAAATGACAACAGTAGTAATAAAAGGATTGGAATGTACAAATGATGCGCAGGGCAATTGCTCACCACCCGCCGACCAACACCCAGCCAGTCCCCGAGCGGTGAATCCCTGCCCCCACTTCCCGGTTCCTAAACTAGATGGGACGTCACATGGTATGGAATACACCGTTGGCCAGTTTGGGTCAGGTGCCCTGGCTCTGTCCTGTGCCAACTTCTTGTGCCCTGGCTGGGCATGAGAAGCTGAAAAATCCTTGACTATGGTCTAAACACTACTGAGCAACAACTGAAAACATCCGTGTTATCAACATTCTTCACATACTGAACTCAAAACATAGCACTGTACCAGCTACTAGGAAGACAGTTAACTCTATCCCAGCTGAAACCAGGACAAGACAGCACTCAGATTTTTTGTTATTCTGCTCTGTCCTGGTTTCAGCTGGAATAAAGTTAATTTTCTTCCTAGTAGCTGGTATAGTGCTGTGTTTTGGATTTAGGATGAGAAAAATGTTGATAACACAGTTTTAGTTGTTGCTAAGCAGTGTTTAGACTAAGTCAAGGACTCCTCAGTTTTTCATACTGCCCTGCCAGCAGTGGCTGGGAGTCCACAAGAAGCTGGGAGAGGACACAGCCAGGACAGCTGACCCAAACTGGCCAAAGGGGTATTCCGTACCATGGGACATCATGCCCAGTATATAAACTGGGGAAGTTGGCTGGGGGACACTGCAGTTTGGGGACTGGCTGGGCACCTGTCAGCGAGTGGTGAGCAGTTGTATTGTACATCACTTGTTTTGTATATTGTTGTTGTTGTTGTTTTTTTTTTCTTCCTTTCTGTCCTATTAAACTGTCTTTATCTCAACCCACGAGTTTCACTTTTTTTTCGATTCTCCCCCATCCCACTGGTTGGGGGAAGTGAGTGAGCAGCTGTGTGGTGCTTAGTGGCCAGCTGGGGTTAAACCATGACATGCTTTCATAATGTCAGCCAGTGTCTCATTGTAACAGTCGTAACAATTCAGTTCTGCAATTCATCACAAAATCTTTGCAGTTCTAATGCCTTAAATGATTTTTCAAAGTGGAATTGTGGGTACTGTCTTTACTGAATCTCAAAATACTACAAATGAAAAGTCATCATTGCTAAAGAGTAAACACTAAAAGAGCTTAATGCATTAAGAATATCTTTAAGATTATGCACTTTGTCAATTCAAGAATCATATACAATGAAATTTAACCAATACAATATACTTCAAGGGTATGTGGCTTCTTACATATAGTTTAAAATGCATGAAATTGTCAGAATATTACACAAAGTTAATAAAATTTCCTATGCTTAGCAATAAAGAAAAATGATAAATCAGAAAGATGAGTTTGAAACTAGATAAGCTTCTGTGTATAGGTAAAATAAGAATAGTAGGTGTGGAGGAATGATGACATGCAAAATGACATGAAGTTTTAAAGATGTTATTAGGCAGCGGATGGATGATACATATCTATAAACAAAGATCAGACACAGAAGGAATATATGACAGAGCTTTCTGTGCTGCAAATGAGCCACATGCATGTGCAATGGAGCTGGTGTCAGTAATTAACAGGAATGCTTAATAATGTAAGCTACATAAGGCAATACCTATTCACCAAGGTATCTACAGTGGGCTCATGTTATGTGACTTTAAGCATCTAAAAACTAATAGTCTAGTCTAATCCAGTTTTTCAGGTTCTCTCTAAAATCAGTGGGGAAAGTATAATGACTCATTGCATTCTATCTAGGTTTATATTCTCCTGTGGAAACCCATCTCTTTATTGACCACAGAGGGAGCTAGCAGCTCTGCCAAGGGGCTCAAGTTCAGTGACATGTAATCTACTCAAATAAAAAGCAAATGAAATGAGAAGAAGCTTTAAAAAGGAAAATAAGAGGAAGAAAACAAAGACCAGCAGTTAGGTGATACCCCAATCTACATAATAAATAATGGAAGAAAAAATTATACAGACTGATGTAAATTTTAAAAATAGTACAACTAAATTTTTAGCATGATTTTTTTTAAAGTGAATATTCAAACCAAGTGTCTCAGAAATGTCTAACTACATATCTTACTGCAAACCTTGCACAATGGTGTTGCTGGTCTGTGCATGGTTTCAGATATTATACTTCCAGTGCATTCAAACATATCCGAAAATGCATTTTATGCTGTACATTTTTGTACTGGCACTCAACTACTCCTCCCAAATATGTTATCCTGTTTCCTTTATTTTTGTCCTTGTTCTACAAAGGCCTGATCCAGCCTACTGAAGTTAAAAGGAATTTTTCCATTTACTTCAAAACAATTTGGATCAATGCCATATATCTCATCCCTCTTGGAAAAATTAATTTGAATCACCAAAAACTTGCAAAAATGTCATTATATAGTCAGTTGCTTAACAAATATAAAAATAAACCTTCTGCTATATATCTCAGAGGCATATTCTAATAAAATTTATCTTTTAAAGTAATTGATGAATAAGTTACTGATTAAATAGTTCCTGTAGTATAAGGACCAAGTAATAAAATAGCTAATGTTCAGTTGATCAGTTTACTTAGCTATTTTAGATGCTTATACTACATGTTATTTAGGAGTTTATTTTTGTAATTAGTTATCAATGAATATTGCTAATGTAGTTTACAGTAGCCACCAGAAATTAGATCTGCTTGGCAATGAGAAAGCTGATCTACTCATCTATTTCTTTGTACTGTAAAAGTATGTTTCACTGTAAAGGTATCAGCAAAAAAAAGTGTCTCTATTTTTGTCTCATTGTTTTGAAAGATGCATGTATGATTCTTATAAATACTGCAAATAGGACTTTCTGTCAGCCAGACATATTTTAAACATGTAAATTGATAATGGTGAACTTGAGCAGAATTACTCTGAGCAGCCTGTTTCCTTTGTGTGACGTTTCAAGAAAGTTTTTACTTTGATTCATCACAAAAGCTAGAAAAGTAGAAAATAAGTTACTTGTAAAGCATATTACAGAACAATGAGAACATATCTGTGCATTTTTTTCTGGTGGGCTTTTTTGGCTTTTTTTTTTTTTTTTAGTTTTGGCAAATGAAATGTAACAACTGATTGTAGCTTTCTTCAGAAGCCTATCAGCAGTTAAAGGCAGGTGTGTATGTTCTTATTTAGGCAAGAATATCTCCTCCTGTGGAGCAAGGGAACCTTGGAGTCCTGAGAGCTCTTTCTCCGTATAGAATGCTTACAATTTTTCCATTCTTTGCAAAGAGCTGGGAAGCCTGGAGTCGCCATATCTTAGATATCAATAGGAATGCTTCTCAAGATCTAGTAAGTCTGGAAACCTATATTACTTTCAATCTTTTTATATTAATTAATACTAAGTTTCAGAAAAATATTTGTTTACGTGAAATAGCACTTTCTTATAAGGAAGAGTCTTATAGGAAAGTCCATAATCAGCTTATTTGTTTTAAGGTAAGAAAGCATTTTAATACCTTATTGAATTTTTAGGCTAAAAGGACTAAGGGTTTAAAGCTGGATTCTGGATTATGGTGTGTTAAACAGCAGGTGACCATTTTTAGCCATAAGTGCACAGGATTTAGGATGAATTGTCATTGTGAAATAAAATGTCAAAGGACTTAAAGGGTTTAACAAAATCTTGAGTGCAAGTTGGGAGATTAGAAATGTTACTTTATTTCTGTTTAACAGAACTGTGTGGAATCCAGTAGTCATCCAGAAATTTTTTTCTGAAAATTGAAGACATTTTGAATATTATAAAATCACTTTGATTTTATTCCTCATATAAAAGGTAATTTAAAATAATAAAATAACAGAACAATAACAAAATCTTAATATTTTAATAACTACTTTAGCAGTAGCATTTATTAATGTTGTTTTTTAATGTAACAAATGACCTCTAAAGTTAAAATTAATGAAATAATATATTTAACAGGAGCTTCTTTTCACATTCTTAAAATCATAAATAAATTTCACACTGCAAGAACATTACACAGCCCTCTCAGACCAAAGCAGATTCCAAAGACGCCAATGTTTTTCCATAGTTAAAGTATTGGTGTTAGGAATTTTTAGCTTTACAATAAATTTTGATAATGAAATAATTTCCTTCCTCCATCATCTTCATCCTGTTCCTACCATATGTCTACAAAACTCCCTGTATTAGCACTGTGTATAGTCAACTCTAAGGGAAATTAATAAAAGAAATAGGATATTCTCAAAAATTCTGAAGATTGTATGCAATGAAAATCTGATTAGTCTAGAACCAACAATTGGATCTTTCATGGCATGTTTTACTGTGGATTGTTGTTTAAAGGTCTATGTAAACTGTTTAACTTTTTTGGAAGCAACATGTTATAATATTTTAATCATATTTTAATTAAATATATTGATTATATTCCATTTATATAGTTATAATTATTTATTTATATTTAATTGATAGATGTGAATTCTTATTAATTATTATAATTGGGGGTGATGGTACAGCAATATGCATCATTTACCCAGTTCTTTATAGCCAAAGAAATTCACCATCCATTTCACATACTTCCATACTCTCTTACTATATAGACCAGCAGTGTTTCAAGATGCTTGCTATTTATCAGGTTTTTAGACAACAGATGACAAGAGCAAACAATACACTGAGAGGAAAAAAAAAACCCAAACTGCTGAACTGGAGAAGATAGCAACTTTTCTACTTTATTTCTGAAACCTTTTCCAGTAAAAGCTATTGCTGCTGTGCTTGGGAAAAATCTTATGAGAAAAAGAACACATATGATGTCTCTTTCCTATCCCTGTATTGACGGATAACAAGATGGATAATAAGTGAACTCTGTTATAGAAGTCTGTCAAAAGCTTCCATAAAAGTTATTGCAATTTAACTGATAAACTCTTGGAAAAAGGAATGAATAACAGAGAGGATGAGACCTGTTTTGAATGGAGTGTGTAACAACTTACTGCCTTGATACCTATTTTATTCTCGTCTCCAAATGGGATGCAGAGGAAAGAAGAAAATCCTTTTGATTGCAGTGGAAAACCTGTGGCCCACAGACACAAATCTCTGCATTTGTCAATACAGCATATCCTTTGCTTGCAAATAAATTCCTCAAGCTAAGAGCTACCAGACAAAGCAGACGGGAGTTTCTAATCAAAGGAACGTACAGTCATCCTCAAGCAAATAACTTTACAAAAAACACAGAGTGGGAGAGACAGAAGACAAATACGCACAAAAGATTTCAGTCATTCAGTGACGAGAGGGAGGCATGGCTTAGACTATTTACAAATGTCGAACATATTTGATTGAGTAGAGCAGAGGAAGGACTGAAAAATGAAAAAAACCAAAACAAAACAGAATGGAGGAAAGAAAACCCCCACATTAAAATTCAGAGTGAAGGAAGTGTGACCAGGAAGTAGAATAACTAAAGGTGTTTTTAAAGAGACAATGGAAATTACATTTTTGAAGGGGAAGGGAGCGGTGATATTATGAAAGCAGAATGCTGGTCTGTGACCTATTAGCTATTAGATGAAGGCAAACCAGCATATTATCTTTTGATTGGCAACATTGTCATGCTTGAAGAACACCACTTCCAAGTGCAATGCTGGCTAGGAAGAAGCTCTCAAGACATTCTGAGTAAAAAGAATAACTTATGGATGTAGTTGTTACTTCATTAGGCTTTAATCGTGCACATTTTATTACTACTTGAGGGTTCTCAAGATGAAGGAAGCTGAGGGGGAGTGAGAGTAAGCTTGTGGGCAAGGCTTTCAGCTGGGACATAGAAGATCTGTGGTCAATTTCTGAAGTGCCAGATACTCCCTCTGGGTCTGCCAATGTTCTTTGTCTCAGGACTATGAAAGTAAGAATGAGTATATAGCTGCAGGTTATTATAATGATAGATGCAATGATGTTTGTGAGATTTTTATGTAGTGTATTCAATCCTGTAGGAGTATGAAGACATCAGGTTTATAGATATTAAATAAAAATGAAGGGATTTTTTTAAAATTATGATGAGGCAAAGGTTCCTTTTCAGGAGGTATCAAGTAGCAAGCATCTTGACTATTTCTGTGAGATTATCTCAATTTCTGTCTTACCTGTCACCTTCCTTTCTTTCCTTCCTTCATATGGAATACCCTTGAGTCTTTTCAAATTTAGGAAGGACAGATTTGTAGAAACTATAGGAACTGGTCCTCACACTGAACTGTAATTCAGAAAATCTTGACAATTGGATAAATTATGGTTAGAAGTTAGGAAAATCTTTTTCATGGTATATGCAATAAAACTTCACAATATTTTGCTCAGGAATTTGTGGAATCCCCTTTCTTGGAGTTTTTGAAAGGCAGGTTAGCTTTCTCTCAGATATGATTGAAGTGTATTCAATATTATCTTTAGCTTGGGCTAGATGATTTTTCAAGATTATCTGACAGGTCTGGGATTTTGTTTATTTGATTGTTTGATATCTAGTATAAAGGGCAAAAATTAATTGAAGTAAACAGAGATAATGAAGTGCTGGCAAAGTAATTGCTTCTCATTATTTTTGTCTGCATATTTGCAGATACAGTAGCACTGCACTGTAGATAGATACAGTTCCATTTACCATTGACCAAAAGTGAAAGATTCTGCAGACCTTTTAAAAAAATCTACAATGGCATAAGAGAAAGTGATATAGCAGAGACAGTGATAAGTAAAGATGGTTTTGTAATATTTTTCCAATAGTATGAATAAGCTGAAAGAGTTTGGAAGAAAAAAATAATCCACTTGTGCTCATAGTTATTATACCTCCTTCCCAAACCTAATCAAAGAAATTGAAAGGACTGCAAAGTGCTAATCTACCCATGGAATGGAGGAAAAAAATGTACTTGCTAAAAATAATTGGACGAATAATACAAATATCAGGTTAGTTTTACTAAATTTTCTCCTGGAATAACAGCAACAACTTTTTTTCAGATGGGAATCATTCGAAACATCCAAAGACTACACAAGGTCCTATGATAGAGAACAAAGAAACCTCCACTGGGGAAGTGGAAGAGTAATATCTCACTTCCAGTATCTTAGAAAGAAATAATTACAAGAGGAATATGGTTTCAGTAATTCAGACAATTCCCTCTTTCAGCTTTCTGTTGATTTTAGTTGCTGTTTGGGGACTGCATCAGAATTAGAAAACAGAAGACACATGAGCTGATGGAACGCAAATTGACAAAGTTATATTGAATACATATATATGAAGACAAGCAAAGAACAATTCAGTCTTAATATTGAACAAAAAATACAACTACAGACAAATAACTTCAAGAAGGCTAAATGGATTAATAACAAATTGATCTTGTCTGCTCTTTGGAAATACTCTTCAGAGGAGGAGGGGGGAAATCATTAGAAGCTGAACAATCTGAAATGTGTCCTTTTACAGTTCAGTGGAGAAGTCAGGACCTCCTACTGATTATTCCATGGGAAACAATATAGAATATATGATTATTAAAACTGAACACTTCATAGGATGGAGATCAAGTACTGTGTACTTTTAATATATTGTCTATTATAAACAAATTCACCAAATTTTTCAACTAGAGTCATTCATTTGGTAAATTAATGAATACTTTTATACATTATACTTTAGAGGCTTTATAATCTCCTTAAGGATCATAAAAAGGTGAGATTCAGTAGGTCACATATACCCAGTAGTGATGTGCTTAAGATCTCAGAGGCAAAAGAGATCAAAATGGAAACTCAGGACTGTGTTTTTAAAAAGAGTTTAAGTGGGATTATTTTCTAGTGTTATCATCTCTGTTAAATTGTGAGTTGTACAGTCCTCAGAGTATAACCCAGCTGACAAAAAATGCAGGCTCCTGAATTTAAATATTTCTAAATAGAAACAAATATATGAAACAGCGGGCAGGAATTCACTCTAATTTATTAATCTCTTTTATTTTACATAAAAGTCATGATTTATTAATTCCTAGCAAGTATAGGAAAAAAAAAAATCAAAATCCTCTCAAGTTGAGAGCTTCCATAATGGCTATATTAATGAAATATAATATAAAGGAATTTTTTTTAGTACCCAGAACTATTTTCTCATATGTACTTTATCTATCAAAGTGTCAGGAAAAAATGAATATGGAAATATTTTTTCTAGTTTTTTTTAAAAATAGTATTAAACACTTAAGATGTAGGCTGCCATTTTTTGCTTTAGCTGTGCCTAAAAATAGCTACAGTTACAGAAATTGTTCAGCAAAATGGAAACTTAGCTTAACTTCAAAAAGAGGCAAAAGCTTTTTTTGGCTATTAAAGGTGATTACTTCCTTCACAACCTACAAAAGATCTTCACAGGTCAGGATAGACTAGTGTAAACAAGGCACTGTAGATGTCTTGCCAGTAAAGAGATCTTTGACCTCAAGAACTCTGAAACACGTGTTATACAGTAAAAAAGAACAATTTTAATCAAAACTAAAAGGGAGAAGGGCTTTTCTTCATTCATTATTATTTTTAATCTTTTCTATAGCAGTTTTCTCTAATAGTTTCAGCATGCAAACTAATTAATCTGTCCCATTACAACAGTTCTTCATTTTGGCTTTGATAAATGCAATATTGACTCATTTATTCCTGTAGGAGCAACTGTCCTTTGGAAGACTGCAAGTGTCAGGTATGATGCAGTTATTCATGAGAAGGGTGCCATGGTGGCCCCTGATGGGCCAAGAGTGCTGTGGAATTTAGATCTATTCCAGGTATTCCCAGCAGATCTATGAAATTCTTGTTTGCCCTAAACTTTAGTAATAGAATAAAGAAAAATTATTGAATATTCTTTTCATCTAGGACATGGAAATTTCCCTGACTCCTCTGAATGATGATGGTTGAGCTACAGCAGTACAGTGGAAAAGCACTGTACAGGCGTTTTAACACCTGTATAAGATCATGTGTCCATCATCTCATGAACTGCTTTATGTTTTCAGTTGGTTTGGGTTTTGCTGGTTTTTTTTGGTTTGTTTTTCTTTAGCTCACATTTTCGTAAAGGTAGGATATAGAGATTGCTTTCTTACTTTTCCCATTCCTTTTGCCACTGCTGACATAAACTGTTTCATTAAAGACATGGGTTAGTCATAAATTTTGGCTTGGTGCCCTTTGTAGTGCTCAAGAATATCCAGAATGCTGCTGCACAATTTATTCCTGTAGCTTGTTCCCATTTTGACATCAGCCTTTATTTTCTCTCTTTTCTGATTCCTTTTCTTCTGTCACATCAAATATAAGCTAGTAGTCTTTACTGTCTTTGAGCATGATGCCAGCCAAAAAAATCCAACAACAAAAAAAAGCACTTGACAGTCATTATTGTGCTGTTGTGCTAAGTCTACTGCTTAGTACACTGACAATATTAGCTCACCATTTCCTTTAACTCTCTGTCTGTTTGCTTATATCCATCTAGTTGTCTTTTGCCCTGTACTTAATTTGAAAGCCCTTTGGAGCCATCTGAAGATCAGTAAAGTTCAGCCATGTGTATTACAGCAATGAAATTAATAACTATTAATATTAATCTCTAGAATCAGATAGATAGCATGAGACTATGAGAGGAGCTTTTAGATCTAGATGGAATTACAACACTTCTAATACTGCTGATGAAGCAATACTGATTGTATAAAAGCTGTGAAAACTGTACAGATTTCATAGAAATGTACGTAAAAATAAAATTAATTCCAGTCTTCTTTCCCCCCCCCTTTTTTTTTTTTGACTTATGTCAGCAGTAGTGTTGTAAATAAAAAAATAATCTTGAAATTAAAGCACTTGAGCATGTGCTGAACTTGAGACTCATGGCTAAAATCATGCTTAAATCATCATATAACTAATCATGTGCTTAAGCAAGTTCCCAGCGCAACAATGAGATGTAACCACAGTGAGAACTATTCAAGCACATGGAAGTACACACAAGCACAGTAGGTTTGGGGTTTTTTTTTGTTAAAACTAATGTCTGAAAGTCATCTGTTTCAAGATATTTATTAACATTGATACAATTAATTAATATATATGAAAACTACATGTGGATTTCCATAGTGATGTGGTTGACATTTACAAGTCTGTATAGGCAAAGTTATGTTCCAAAACTACTCAGGCTACTTTTTAACATCTTTTAGCACCTTTGTGAGTTTGGCCTCAGAGATGTAATGATCTTTAAAATGAAAATATGCAGTCTTAGCATATTTGATGAAAAATGTTTGCTAATCTGAAAGTCATATTTTACATGTCTTGTGCCTGAAACTGGATACAGCCCCTTTTCTATTTGTGGCTTCTTTATAAGAATAATTTGCATTACAAAGGAAGGAACTATTCAGTCATCAAGCTGTTCCTCATAAATGTTTTCATTTCATAGGGATAACAGTTCCCTTCTGAAAAGAATTCTTCAATGATACTTCAATTAAGTTGAATACTGTAACTAGGAAAAGTTCCATTTTTATACAAGAAGATGAAATTGCAATTTAGACCTCTTCGTTATTGATTATAATGTGTTATCTGGAGAGTTTGTTCAGTGAAGCTTAAGAGTGTACCAGTATTAATCTTTTCCACTTGTTTCCACGGCTGACACCATATCATTGTGGTTCAAAAAGCTGTGCTTCATCGTCCTTTGATACGTCTTTAAAAATGCTTTAAGATTTGAAGTGGATTTGGTATTTTATCTGCCAAAAGCTCATGTACTGGTGAACATGCTGATTGAGTTTGATTTTTAATATTTAGGTAGAGCAAAAGACAGAGGAAGAATATTTTCATGCTTTCCAGTCAATGAACTGGACCTGAAAAAAAACACAGAATATTCTTAACACCCATTGAAGACACTGAGAGATAAGACTTCTTAACTCCATAGGAAGAACCAACAATCATCAGTTGGATTCTCTATTCTCATCTCTTTCTTTTTATTCCTTCCCAGGTTACTGCTCAATGAATACCTGACCTTCTTTTGGCATTTTTTAGCCCACATCTTCAAAAATTATTAGAATAAAATCTCTCCTACTTCCTCAGAATAATATAGATCAAGCAAATCTTCATTAAAGAACTACATTCTGATTAAAGAAACTAAAAAAGTCTTTATTTCTTATCATTATAAATTCAGAAAATAATTGTTCCCACATTTATAGGATGTTCAAACTTCATATAGGCTTTGAATGAATTGTTTGAAGTATTTTTCTCACTGTTCTACTGTATTTCTTTTTACTACTGTTTTACCTAACCTAGTGTTTTCAATATAGTCCATGACCTTTCTAGGCAGTTTTTTTCTTGATAGAAAAATAAATAATTATGTAATGAAACATTTGTAGTGAGCTGTACAATCTTCATGAGGAACTGCATACGCTCCAGACACTTTCTTTGCTGATTATATGATGTGCTATGTTTGTTGTGTTTACAGGGCAGGAATAATGAAAGATAACAGCAGTTATTCCCAGTTTTATTAAAAAGGATGATTTTTTTTTTGTAAGTGGGAAGAGAGTGGATTCATCTAATCTTTGTAGGGGTTTGATAATCTAAAATTGTTGAGAACATTGTAATTTGTTTTCCTTTCCTGCTTCTATTAATTTCTTATTTATTTTGCAAATCTACACATTTGTTGCTAAGATGATGAGAGTGTAGTGTGTAAAGAGAGAATGCAGGTTCGGCAGAGTGCTCATATGGGAAAAATTAATTTAAGTGGGTATTTTATGATGAAGAGGGAGTATCATTGTTCCAAAGCCTAGCACAATTGAACTGTAATAAATACATTTTAAAGATACCATACTTCCTGACAAGATGGAAAAAAAGTGAACAGTAATGTTACTTTTCCAAAAAACATAACTGAAAAATCTAACCATAAATTATCTTGCCATATATTTACAAATCAATTCATAATTAAGTTGATCAAAACATACTTTCTGAGGAGAATAACCTAAATCAGCATAAGAGAACTGAACATGGAAAATTAGACATCAAATGAGATTAAAAAAAAATTAATCCGCCTAGTAGTAAGTTCTCCAGAGTAATTTTAAGACAGCAGGGAGTATACCCTTTCGATACCTTGTGGAAACTATTTCCCTCACGTTATTTGTAAAACTGCTTCTAATTACCTGCGAAAATTTAATGTAACAAAGCCTGACTTAATAATCAGGACTATTAGCTTTCCTCAATTTATGCCATTTCAGGAACCTTGAAAATAACAAACGTACCTGAAAATCAATTTGTTCTCCTACAGCTTGTCTCAAAACATATTAAAACATATATAGATACTGTTCTTATAAATCAGAGAAAAATATTACCTTTGCTATATCATTGTCACTGAGAATATAGTTTAACAGACCAAATAGAAAAATTAACAAATTTTCCTGATTCCAAAGGCCTAAATCCAGATGTTGAAAAATTAAACATTTGGCTTAGTAGCCTTACTTTAAGACTTGGTTGGGCTATTAAAAAAAAATCAGTTAATTTGAAACATTTCAAGTACTAGCTAGTGAAATAAGAAGGGGGGTGGGGTGGGGGAATCCTAAAATACCTGCACACACTCACACATTCCTCCCACTCAGGAAAACACTGGTTTTCATATGTGGTCTGCTTCCTGTGAAGTGCCTTTGACATTGCAAAAATACTTCTTCAAAAAGCTGTCATAAACCATGCTGATAATTCCAGAACTATATATAAACATTCAGGAAAAAATAGACCTATCATCCCCTAAGAAGACCCTAAGTTATTGATATGCTACAATTAAGGAAAGAATGAAGCATCATCAATTTCCTTCTTTTTGCAAAGACACTACACAAATGTTATTCACTTGATCCAGAATGCAACATTCAATCACTAAACCCTGAATGTATACAAATTAAACTGGCTTTTTTTTAATTTTTAAATGAAGATAATTAATTATGTACCAAGAAAGGGAATCTCTATCCTTTTACAAAACTTTAAGTCTTTGTATCAAGTTTAGAAATCTTTAGCTTCCTCAAACACATACTGTAATTTAGGCAGAAATAAGAGGTATTCAGATAGGAAGGATTATATCATATAGGAAGGATTACATGACAATAATTTTTGTCTAACACTGGTTGAAATATTTGGACTTTAAGAAGGTCACTGAAGACTTTTTTTTTCATCTGGATGGAAAAGTGATGCATTTACAATGTGAAATTAAAAAAACCCAATTAAATAAAAATACTGATTTTTTAAAATTATTTCAATTTTAGGTAGAGAAATGTTTTTTAACTTTAAAAACTTGTATCATTTTGTGCTTGTACTTTGATGCTCACACCTATAGAATGAACAAGGTGAGGACCTGAGTTGTTATAATTTTTTACATGTTTTTTTTCCTCTTTTCTTTTGCCTTTTTTCTCATAAAGTTATGAAATGGCATAAAAGAGAAGGAGAAAAAGCTAAAATCTAATGCAATCTAATTAAGCCAATTCTCTGTATTGCCAAAAGAAAAAAAGAAAAAATGTAGACATAAGAAACAAATTTAGAATACAATAAAAAATAACAAACTGAAAATTTACATTTATGATGTTAATTCTGCTTTGCGGTTCTGGGATAATAATACTAAGTGTGAAAACTGCAATTTGCATTTTGAGGTTTTCATGGTGAGCAGCTCATTTTTACTCAAGTATCCAGCCTTTAGTTCTGAAGATCTCCTATTCCTGGTCAGAATTTATTTTACTAATCATTCCAAGCAATTACTGTGTATTGAAAGGAAGAGAAAGTCTGTGGATGAGAATATAAGGCAAACTCAGAATCTTATGTTACACCCATTATGTTCTAATTTTTACTTTTTAATTACAGAGCTCAAGCCCTCTGTATTTTCTCTAGTCTTTTGGCTTTTGTTCTCCTTGTGATCTTCCCCTTGTAACTCGATATAGTCTTTCCCATCTAACAGAGTGATCTCAGAAACTTCATATTAAACTCTTTAATCTTTCAAATAATTGTATCTTATTTTCTTTTTCATTTCTGGACACAGCAGATATGTCCTTTAATGTGTTGGACTTCTCTCTTGCATTGTGGCTATGCACCCTTTCAGTGTCAATAGAGCCTTGGTTTACTGTCTTTCCCATACCATGTCTCCTGCTGGTGGTCTCTCTCAAAGCTAGTATCTGTTCTTCTTCTGTTTGCAATAGCAATATTGCAGCCATAGTGATCCTGCGTTAGACACTTCCATTGTCTTAGCGAAGGTCCATATTAGAGAAACTTTCCAAAAACATTTCTCTTGAATTACAGGCTTGAAATCATGAGGCACTAAAGCATCTTGGTACACCTACTATTTTGTACAGTTCATGGTTTATTGGTCCTTCCTCCAACAATGGGTTCTCAGTTCTGAATTAGGATGCATTTGGTTCATGGGATAATTCATGTTGGAAGGAACCTCAGAACATCTGTAGTCTAATCTTCTGTTCAAAACAGGGTCAAGTTGCACAACTGCATTCTGCATAGCCTGCTTGATGTCCTGATGGTGAAAAATTTTCTCCTGAACTGCTTCTTAAATCCAATTATTTCTATCTGTATTGGGTCTGGCTGAGATGGAGTTAATTTTCCCCATAGCAGCCCACATAACACTGTGCTTTGTATTGGTAGCTAGAAAGGTGTTGGTAACACACCAAAGTTTTGGCTACTGCTGAGCAGTGTTTGCACAGCATCAAGGCTGTCTTTCCAACATTCCCCCTCACTGGCAGGCTGGGGCTGGGCAAGATCTTGGGAGGGGACATAGCCAGGACAGCTGACTCAAACTGACCAAAGGGGTATTCCATACCATATGACATCTCCTCAGCTATAAAAGCTAAGAGAAAGGAGGAGGAGTGGGAGGGCATTCGTTATTACAATATTTGTCTTCTGAAGCAACTGCTAGGTGTACTGAAGCCCTACTTCCTGGGAAGTGACTGGACATCGCCTGCTGATGGGAAGTAGAGAATAAGTCTTTTGTTTTCCTTTGCTTCCACGTGGCCTTCGCTTTTTCTTTATTAAACTGCCTTTATCTTGACCCATGAGTTCTCTTCCATCTTCCCACCTGTCCTACTGAGGAGGGGAATGATAGAGCAGCTTGGTGGGCACCCAGCATCCAGCCAGAGTCAACCCACCACACTATCCCACTTGGTTTTCCCTGCTGTTGACTGACCATTCCTAGAACCACTTGCCATTAGAATTGCCACAGAATTTCTGAAGTTTGTTGGGCTTCAGTTCTAGATACCGATTCCAAATGAAGTAATTCAAGCCTATGGTAGCCATCTGGAAGAGAAAATGTAGAAGAGATCCATTTCCTCCTTTTCAATAACAACACAGTAAAATTAAGCTTTTTGACATTATGTGAACTCCTTGTGTCAGTATCTGAATCAATACTTGTTTTCTCTTCTCAGAAGAAGATTATTAATTATACTTGCCAATTGGTGTGGGAATCAGGGAAACATTATCTCCATGAATGCTTGTCACTGTGGATAGTAGTAGGTCATGTCAAGGCACACTACAAGACAATGCAGAATTTCCATCTGTGGGCCAAGAGTATTCCACCAGAGCTCAAAGTGCATTACTGGCCACAGGAATTTTTTATTTTTTTTTTATTATTTTGTTGTTGCTGTTCCTCATAGATGCAAAGCTCTGAACCTTCACTGAGAGGTATGTGGAGCTAAAGTTTTTTCGACAATCTGTGTCCATTCAGAAGAGTATAAGGTCCATCACCACAGAGCTGATTCATGTGGGATACTGTTCAAAAGCCCATTATAAAGCTATTTACACAAGTATTATTTGGGTTAAAAATACCAGCTGACTTGAGGGAGTAGACCTTCAGAATGAAAAAGTAGGCTTAGATTAGATAACATAAAGATATCTAAGTACTGGTAAATTAGCTGTTTCCTGATTCACATTTTTCAGGTTCTCATCTAAATTACCTTTCATCTATCCTTTTCTCTCATCTCACCTTAGTGAGGGGAATCTTATTAACAAATACAAGTTAAATTATCATTGCTTACCAGATTTTCGGACAGGTATCTATGTATGCATGAACATATCTATATCTATCTATATCTAAAGTCAATTTCCCCACCCAGTCAAGAAGCCCCAATAGACATCTTCAGATCTTCATTATAATTCCTCAGAACCCCAATTAAAATTTTATTTTTTTCATGCTGTCTTCAAAGCATCTGACAATCATTAACTCATAGAGTTTTAAAACCACTGCCTAATATTGTCTCTGGGCTTTATTTTACCACCCCCAGCTTCCAACCATCTGTCTCACTCCATCTGTTGTCTCGTCTTCTACTTAGTTTGAAAATTCTTTGGATGGGGATTGTCTTCTTGGCTCGCATTTGTGCATAGGGATCCTGACCTCTAATAGACTTCTAAGTATTATGGTAATATACATAATAGTAAGCAACAACTTCAGTTTTCAGACAAGGAAGTACATTGCAATACAGTTTGACCAAACAGAAGGCAACAGAACATTTACAGTATCTGAAAGACTTTATTCTTGGGGCAATTTTAAATGCCTTACGTTCAACATATTTCTGTAACAGTAATTTTCAAATGTCTGTATATAAGCAGTAAGCATTATTACAACTGACTGCACTGAAACTGTAATTTAGTTAGTGTGGCAATGCAAGTTAAATCTCCATCAGTTTTCTGAGATTTTAAAGGTTTATTTGCTTCCTTAAGTTTAGAGCCACTGATTCTTCTGGAAATTCTGTTTGTATGAGTATAGATAATCTAGTCTGTGGGAATACACTGCACTGTTAGCCTGAGCTAATCGCTGGAAAAAAATCTGGACTGAAGTTTGCTTTATATTTACCTTACTGCCCTTATTTATACTGTCTGTTTATATGGTTTCTTTTATTTTGGTCAAAAAAACTATTAAACATTAAGAAAATAGAGTACTGCATCCCTCCACAGTTAAAGCCTGGTCAGATGTATCTCCATTACCATTTCCTCCAGAGAGAGGCTGTCAGATTTCACTTTAATTCCAAGACTTCTATGAAAGATCACCTTAATTATAGGATTCTTGGCATGGCATTTATATTGTCATTCAACTTGATTGATGCATATTGCTGAGTTGTCAGTCTACAAATGTATTAAATTTATTTTCAAAAGGTATTTTCATTAACTATTTACTTGTTATGCAACTGGAATATAAGATATGCATTTTAAAAAACTTTCTTAAAAATAATTATACATTTTTAATTACAGATTTTGAGCTTGGGTCTCACTGAGAACCTCTCTATGTCAAAATGCTGGACCTAAGGAAATTGCTGCAAATTTATTCTTAGGTTTGGCCTCACAATCAGTGCATATATTCCCAGCTCAGCCTTCAACACAGGCTATGTGAAAATTATAACGAAATAAATAAAGTGTATTATCTTCTGAAGTATATTCTTATGTTCTAGCACATTAGAAAATATAAAACTTTGGTATAGGGTAAGAAGTTTCCCTTGGCCATATGACACTACTATTTTAGAAGAGTTTTACACAGATCTGCATATGAAAATAACAGCATTCAAGGTTTATAGTAATTGATGAAAAGAAAGTAAATAATGAAAAAATGGGAACAAATAACATTTTGGGTGGAAAAAAATTACATACCTGTTGCTGCATTCTGGAGAGGGATTCAGATGATAGTATGATGATCTTTGCTGTTACCGTGCAACTCCAAAAATGCTTATGTATATTTTAGTTTTTCTTTCCTGCCAGAAATATTCATATATAAAACCAGGTAAAAAAAAATCCTATAGACTATTCCTGTTGGAAAGAAATAAAAAAGAAAGTAAAACTGCTGAGCTAATATATGCTTATATAAATATAAAATATATTTTCAATAGATAGTGTGTTAAAATAACACATCCCAAGCCATCAGTTACACCAGTTAAGTAACCAAAGTAGATCAGGCAATTATCTTTCTGAAAAATTTCCAGCCCCCTCAAAAGCTGTGCTAAACCTGCGACCTGCAATAATATGCTGGTGGTGAAATGCTTTCTGTCTCATGAGTTGAACATTTGATTCACATGATTGCCTCCTGCTCTTTCAGAAGCCTGGTGCAATGAGGAAGATGGCAGTGAATACCAGCAAATAGAATTTACTTAGTCCTGATTTCAAATAAACCAGTGAGCTTGTGGCTACTTCATGTCCAATTCTCTGTGGTAAAAGAGGGAAGGCCAAACACCAAAGGATTAAAAATTTTTGGTAATATGATGAAATGCTAGCCACAGTTGAGTGTAGAACAAGTATATAAGCATATGAATGAGTGCCACTGCATTGGTTTTGTTATCTTTCAATTCACAGTAGTGCACCTGATTTTTTCTTTCTGTTTTCCTTGGTTTAATAGATGCCATGTCAAAACACTTTAGCAGACTGTAAAAAATATTTAGAGACTTCTGAGTGCCAACAATATTACTGTAATTATCATAGAAGTGATGTACAGCATTAAAAAAACATTCTTACTTAAGAATTTATTATTTAAATAGTGCAGTTGAAAGGCACGATCAAGTAACTGCATAACAGAGTCAAGGGAAGCGGAGAATCTACTTCATTGTGTAGGACAGTTAATTTATCTTCTTTACGCTGGAATCCTGCTTGTCACATAGAACCGTGGGGGCAGAGCTGAAGCTCAATAACATAAGGCTTATTAAAAAATAAAATACATTTCAACCCCACTTTTAAAGTAGTAAAATACAAATTAATTAGGATGCTGCCAAATGAATTATGCAGCTTATGTTTCAGAATTGCACAACAATTTTATGTGGACTGAGGTTTAGGTACCCAGCTTGAATTAAACATGCAGTTTACAGTTATTATTTGTATAGAAACAGCACACAAGTTCAGTCACAGAAACAGAACAAAATTAAGAGTTTGCACCCGAAGGGTAGATATTTTAAACATCCCTCCAGCATCTTAAAAGTTCAGGCACAAAGTATTTGATCACCTGTTCTAACTTCAGGTATCTATAACATATATACAAGTCAGTCATCGTGATTTCCTTTACAGGCAGTAGAGAAAAAACAAGTATCGTTAGAGTGAGTCTCCTCAACCTAAGACACATGGGGTAGATCATGTTATTTCTCTACAAAAAATGGAAAGACACTCTAATTGACTACTTTGATGTGATCTCTAAAGTAGTCTCACCCAAAATATTTCAAAATACGACATCCCCAAATAATTCATAAAAGATAAGCAAAAATTCCTGAAAATCCTTGTAATAAGATCATTTATCTTTAAGCTGTAATTCAAATTATCATCTGCAGTAGTTTATGATTAATTATATTATTCTGTTAAAAGGAACTTGCAATCTAGTCAAAAGGTTTACTTGAACTTTTTAAATTTTTTTGCAGATTATTAAAGGGATAATAACTTTTTCAGCCTACCCTCCTGCACCTCTAATCCTCAGAAGTCCAACTGAGAGTAAGCTAAGCAATGCAAAAAAGCCCCCTGTTTCTTTCTAACTCAATATTTGTTTAAGATAAATTCCCTTGTCATATTAATATATATAATAGACTATAAATCTTCAGTGACAATAATCTTCAGATTTTGAGGCAAGATTAAATGAAGTCTCATATTTGTTCTTCTAATTACATATTGCCAAAACATTTAGAGGTATAGACAAGTATGTATATAGGCTTTTGACATTTTTTTCCTTTAGATAATAAAATCCTGTCAGTTTTCATTGATATATGTCAGTCTTCAACCTGTCATCTAAATACTCTTATGTTAGATTTATTTTAATCTCTGTTGATGATTAACTACATTATTTAGTTTTACCTATGATTTAAGACCAAATATTGTCCTTTTTCCTAATGGATGAAAAATTAAAAAAAAAAAGAAGAAAGAAATTAAAAATCTTTCTAGGATGTTCACTCCCCCTATTTTCTGGAAAGTAGGAGAGTGGTTACACTGCAAAATGTAACAAAAAATGATCTTTCATTTTAAGCAAAATTTAAGTAGAGTTAATTGGTTACCAAACCATGTTACTGAGTGATAACATAAAGAACAGAAGACCCTTGCACAAGAACATGCATGGGACTGGTGGAAGGAGGAGTTACAGATCTGGTAGCTTATAATGTTGATCTGCAGACCCATGGTCTTAGATGCAGAGCTCTCCTTTGACACAGAAATACAATTGGGGAATGCTTAAAACAAAAGTTTCTGAGAGGCTCGACTGTTCTGTTCTTCATTTCAGAAGAACCAGGAGACATGGAGGCATGACAGTTTACTAATTTTGAACTTTCCACTTCTTTAGGACTGAAAAACACCTAACGATTAATTTTCACATTACAGGTACATGTTTTCTCTGTTAGTTTATCTAATTCATGTTTAGTTTATGATAGAAGATATTTTTAGAAGGCAAAGGCTGTAAACTTGTGGGTTGTATTTTGTTGGACTTTTTTTTTTTTTCCTTTCTCTCAAAAAACATATCTTAGTTTAGAGTTTCATATGGGTATTAATTCCTTCCCAGATCCCATGAGCTGGCACCTTGTTGTTGTAAATCATGGTAAAGAAGCAACATCCCAGAATAGATTTTACAAGGGTGGTGAATCTGTTTGATGATAGTGTGCAAGTGCAGAACCCTGAAGGTTAATAGATGCACCATGTTTCTCAGAGTCATTCCTGATGCCTCATCCACCATGCATCCAGCTGTTTATCTTGATACAATATCGGGGCTCTGTGCATTCAGGAGACTGAAAAAATGTAATGGGTAGGGTTACGATCCAAAGTGCACTAGTGTGTTTATGACATTTGTATTCCAGGTTTTACATGAAATTGTGAAATTACTTCTGATCTACTTATGTAGGTATGACAGGACTTTTAAAGAAGAAGGAATTGATTGTTCCTGCTGGGCATAGTTTCTTCACAATTTTTCATGCACTTCATTGGCTGCTAAGAGCCCAAAATATACATCAAAGGACATTTTCGGGAATTGAAATTAATCAGAGGCCTTCAGTCTCCTCTCTTTTCCCAGTCATTTATAATGAACAGTTAAAAATGGTAACTTTATTTCCAAGTCTCCCAGCTTCTCCAGCTAACAACACAGTTTCAAAATTAAATGTTGTGTTTGGTAGATCTTAGTTTGCCCAGACCACTTGGTTTTTCTTTAAGCAACTATCATATGGTGAGAATCTCTTCACATCAAGCTCTTTTCCACCAGTTTGGAGATCATAAAATCATTCATATTCTAATCTCTGCTTTTTCTGTTTGGGTCAACTGTTAATTTATTCTGTTAGTTACAGCACTTCTCATTAATCTGGAAAATTCTATGTTTATTTAGAATGCAGGATGAGCGAAGCTTCATTTGAAAAAAAAATCTAAATCTTTGCTTAAAGTGTAAATGCTGAATTTGCAAATAAATTATTAGATTGCACAAAGAAGTGAAATGGAAGTTCATACTACAATACGAAAAATTGTTGTGTTGTGCTGCGGTTACCCTAATTTAAAGAAGACTATTGCAATAATGGAATGTCTTTGAGTTATTTTAAAAAAGTTTTAGAGGAGATAAAAATGCACTGGGGGAGACACTGGAAAGTTCAGGACAGGCAACAAAGAGAAGTAGGTAGAAGATTAGGCCTTAACTGAATATCATGGAAATAAACCCCCCAATTATTATTAAAACTGGAGATAGCAAAAAAAATAAATAGAACAGATAAAGAGAATTGGTTTTTTTTCTGTATCAAAAGATACAACCTTTGGAATTCACTGTTACAAGATATTAGAGTCCTATTGCTTACAAGGCTCATAAAACAAGACTTTTATACTGTACAGTTCTGTAACATCCTAGTTGATAGCAACCTAAGCAAAATACCATATCAGAACAAATTTCCACAGTGTTTATAAGGAAAAGCTAAGGCACAGTAGCAAAAGAAAGGGACTGTTAAAATATATTTTCATAGTTCACACCTCAGGTCAGAAGATGTGACATGAATGTTTACAATGAAGGAGTTCACTGTAACTGAGCTTTTTTCCCTATGATTACATTCAAATAGCCACTTTTTTAGGTAACTGGAGAGGGAAAATCTGTGTTTTGCCAAAGCCAGTTGGACTTTTGTCATTGGCTCTGGTGGGAGCAGACTTTCATGTTCATTGCTTTTACTGGAAGTTTTCATGAAAATTAAACCATAATGGTAATGAAAGACTAAAAAAAATAAAAAGAAAGGGATTCTTTTCTATTTTCCATATATTATTTAGTTATTAGACTTCAAGTAGAATGTTTTGGTTTATCCATTTGACATGATTATGTACATATTAAATTTAGAAAAAGAAGAAAGTTTATTACATTTCAGTAATATTTAAGATTGCCTGCTGCTTATAATTTTTTAAAAATTAAGATCAAACTTATCATATATGTAATTATGCCACATAGTACTCAGCTAGCCTCATTCAACCAAAAGTAGATAATATTGATCTTGCTAGACACCTGATGTTAAGCTTGAATGTTTTTTCCTTGCAGTTTAGATACTTTCCATCATGTTTCATTCCAGTAAGCGATGGCTTTCTACATGAACTTTACATTGTTTTCCTAAAGAAGCAAAGGTCTTTCATAAACAGATATATTTTACACGGGGGATGAAAGTATCAATCATATGTTTGTTCTTTTTTTTTTTTTTTAAATTAATCTTTTTAGTACAAGAACTCCAGATTTTAAAACAGCGTTTTTTAAGATAGCTGTTTATGGTGTTAATGGGTAAGGAAAATAACAATCAACTAGTATGTAAATTAGGCCGATTGAACAAGTCCATGAAATCAAACTACCTGGAATGAGGTCCCAAGTTTCAGGATCATTGAGTAATCTATTTGATTACTCCAGCATATAAGTCATCTTTAATTTTACCTCTGATAAAGAAATAGCAAATCTATAGCAAGTTTAAAATAGTGAAAAATTAACTGAACTGATTTGGAAATTAAGGAAGTATTTTGTCAAGTGTCTTTGGAAGGTGGCAGAAAAAAGAAATTCATTTTCTTACAGAATTTTTTTACTTGTTTCTAGATAACAAATAATTTTAAAAGTTACAGTTTAAATGTCCTAGATTTTCTCCTTTGATCTATTTACAGTAATATAAAACCCAGTTATTTTTAAAATTTTAAAAAGGATTTTCCACTTAAAGCTGCTTTAATAACATGAAGCCTTTAAGAGTCTTTTAAATGCAGGTAGGACAAGGCTTCATCTACAATTGCTGTCTAAGAGACCATATAAATTTGATTCTATGTTCTCAGTTTTTCCCAAATTAAACTTCTCCATCAGTTAGTGGGTTTGACTGCACATCCAGTGAAGTCATGGGTAAAGTCATTACCTATAAAAAGCCCTTATTTTGTTAATTGCTTTTAGCTGTATTTGTTGAGTTCCTGCCAAGATACTGACATAGATCCCAGTCAAACAAAGAATTTAAGTCTGTGCTTAAGTCTAAGCACATAGTTTTATCTAATTAAAATTCTGGATGGATGTGGCAGACTTCCAGCCTTCAGTCTTAATACAGTTGGAACTCACAATTGGATCAGAAGGAATCATGCTTTCAATAACAAAAATATCAGTCCTGAGGGATGGAACTTTGATGTTATCCTAGTAACAAAGAAAAGGAAAGCTTTGACCACACCGTAAAAATATGTTTTACTCCTGCAAAGAAACTTTTCTGTAATATGAGGAAGTCCAGTCATGTATTCTGAAATCCTGTCTATATTGCACTCAGTGATCCTTCGACAACTTCAGTGAAACAAGAATACAATTCTTTTTTGAATAAGAATCTGTTACATAATGATTCTGGTGTAGGGCTATTACATACTACAGAATACATAAAACCCAAATTTTCACTAAAGTAGTATAAATGGGTGCCTATCATTCTCTCACATAAATACTTCCGAAGACCACAAAGAAGTTTCTCAGAAGCTTCTTTGTTTCTTAGGGATTTCCTTGTGTAGTTTTCTTTTTTCTTTCAGGGCATATGGATGTTTTTCACATTGAATTCTGATGAATTTATGGTTAAGTAAGAGATAATGCATATTCTGATCTTTTATAATCACCAATAAAAGTCGAAATAATATATTTTAGATGACCTAGGATTTAGGTTACCCCTACATTCTAGATCAGCTGTCCTTAACACACCATCTGAAATGAGAGTCTGTCATGAAAAAGGGTGCTGAACAGGAAAGCAGACTTCAAGACCTTCTCAGTTCTACTCTGCTCTGATACTGGTATCTGTGTAAGCCTGGATAATCCATCTGCATATTCAGCCCTTCCTGTAAAAAGTAAGAAGCCTAATTCATTCACAAGGGTTGGATTATAACATTGTTTTACAAAATACTATGTAAGAAGAACTGTCTGTTTTAAATTTAAGCACTTCAAAGTATTGTATATGCAAAACATTAAATAAGAGTTGAGCTGGCAGCCAGCACTGTTGTATGGATTTATCCTAAATTCCCATAAGTATGCCATAACTGGGTACATGTGTTTTATTTCTGTTATAAGAATTATTAGAAGAGGCTTTTGGTCAATAAACAGTAAAGTAGCAGTGTCATCCAGCAGACACCATTAATGAAATTTTGCCTGGTGCTAGGCAGCAGGTAGAATTACTTACAATAAATATCTTACAACTTTCTCTCTCTCTGTCCTTTTAATGACACTCACCTAATAAAGATAACACCAAGTATTGAATGCTGTTTAGTAGAATAAATATCCTAGAAAGTGTTCACTGTAGAAAGTAAAAGCCCGATATAAACTTCAATGAATTAATGGGAAGAACCTGCTTAGAAGGCTGGATTGGCATTACAGTTCTAAGAGAACATTGCCTCATTCTGCAATAATAGAACTTTGCATCCTGAAGGTTGGGGAAACAGCCTCTCCTAAATGTAACTTAATTTTTAAAGGTTTTCTGAAGGTTCAATATAGATTTAAGATGAAGAATTTCAAGCCTACATGGACATAAATAAAACATATCTTTGAATGTTTGATCCAAGAATATTTTTTCTTGTCAGCAGAAAAAAATTTACCATGATTCAAAGAAAATAAAATGGCTGGTATGTCCAAACTAGTCTTCATTTAAATCATACTGTTTTATCACCACAAGTCAGAGTATTTACTGTATTTCTGTACCCCTTTTTTTCTTTTATATGACATTATCTAACACTGATTAAGCAGCTTCATTTATAAATTCTGCTTGGAATCTAGTATTTAGAGGTAGGCTACCTTAAATGGCTGTAAATTTAATGTTTCACATTTCAAGCTCTTATTTTTTCTTTTAAGCTTTCAAAATTGAATTATTTTAAAGAGCTGTTGATGCATAGCATCAAATTTAATTCTACCTAGTCAAGTACAAACATACAAACTTAACATGAAAATAAAATAAGAACACTTACCAGCTAAGAAAAAAATGTGGGTGAAATGAAATAATGGCCAAAGATTTAAAGTCACTCTCTGGAACTGGAAAGGAACAGAGAATCCCACAAGGTGTTGCCAATCTATAAATAAGCAATTAAATTTATTGGCTATAGCAGAAGAACTTTCATGTTTACATGTTCACCTGTGTGAATACAGGCTACACAGTTTGGCCTTGAGTGAATACTTCTGAATAAAGAATCCAATAACATAAAGCAGTATTGATGTGCAAGCTAAAAAGAGCTAAACCTTGAACGAATTTCAGGGATTCTTTTTTCCAAAGAGTGTCTGTTTCGTACTACTTATGCCTTTAAAAAAAAAGAAAGTAAATGTTTTTGGTGATGATCATCATTATGGAAAGAAAACCTTTTTTCTATAAAGTATTATTTTTAATGGTTATTTTGAAATCCACCTCCTTCTTGCCCCATCCAATCTTTGACCTTGTCAGGTTTAATAGTTTTTAACTTTTATTCAGCTGTCATGTTCTTGCCTCTCATTTTCCTTGCTAAAAAAAATTACCATCTGTCTAAATCAACAATATTTTCATTCTTAAGGCATCTTCTCCCATAACATATGTCTTCAATTTCTAATGTGAATCAGAATACTTGAAGAATGTTGTCAACGATCATGCCACCAATCTGATTGAATAAGCCTTGACATTTTGCCAATTGAACTACACTTTAAAAAAAAAATATAAATAGCACTTACTTTGTTGCAAAATTCAGTAAGGCTCACTAGGATAATGAAACATAGAATATCCTATATTTTTCGTGAGATTCACGGAATAACAGGAGATTCAATCTTGTGGTACACTTGTTAAATTACTTTTGTAGTAATGGCTTTTTTAGAAATTAGATAAATCTTTAGAGGTTTTTTTTTTACATGTAATTGATCAAGTGAATTAAACCAATGAAACATACATTTGCATAACTGGAAGCATGTCGTAGTATAAAAAGTGTTCAGGCCATGGAATCTACATCAAATTATATTGTTGCCTACTTCTTGCACTCTTACTGCTGATTCTAAAGGATTCACAATATTTTATTACCTTCACAGATGCATTAATTTGACATTTTTTTGGCACTAACAGAATTGCTAAAATATATTTTGCTATTAGAAAAAAATAACTTTTAAGGACTTGAAAGGAAATGGAAGAGAATAGAAGGTTTAAATGTGGATGGAAAGAGTCTTTAATGAGATTTACTTTTGAGAGTATGTTATAAGGAAAACTGATTTCAGTTGGAAGAAATTAGGAGCCTTTGGAGCCCTCAGTATTACTGCCTATACACAGCATACTCTGCACTGGCTTTTTTTCATAGAACTTTGAATAGTTTAGTCCTGCAAGGTACTGTATGTCTTGTGTCCTCCATATTCAAGGGTTTTCAGTAAGGCTAGTTGAAAGTTTTCCATCAGAGTTATTCTGCAGTGTAAAATTATGTGTTGACCACAAAGATTTCTTCCTAAGAAAAAGCCTGCTTTACCGACTGTTTCTTTGGATTTTTTTTGTCCTTAAAAGCTAGGTGGTCCAACCTTCATAAATCCTAAATGTCAAGAAAAGATAGATTATGATTGCCTAAAATCTCTGTTTTTTGCAGTTTTCACATATAGTTACATCACATATAGACATCACATCATCTGGATATGTGACAGAATGCCAGATTCAATGTGCACACCTCAGCATGCAGAAAGAAGTGTAAAAGGACCTTACTCACACTAAAAGTCTGAATTTCTGTGTGTGAAGTGTTAATTGCTGACAAAGTCTAATGCAATCTTCTCCATCCAGAGTGGGAAGGAAGAACTATTGCTCTAGGCAACTGATAGTTTCTCTGCAAAACCTTCCTACCAGCTGAACAGCAGAACTGGGAAAACTGACTTGATGAAGGTGTTTTTCTTCTTTAAACCCTAACTCTGTTTTTTTCCCAGTTTTTAAGCTGCTTTGGACTGCTCCATTACTTGTTCTCTGTATTTCCATAAGGAGTATGTGGAGCCTTTGGTTTAGCTTGTAAAAAGAGAGCTATTTGCCTTCAGAAAGGGTAAATGTCATTGAATGTGCAGCAAAGATCCTATGTACATCCCCTGGGAAAGAACTTACATCTTGCAAAATATTTGCATATATATTTGCAGCGGGGAAGCCTTGAGTAGGGCTGTGGAAAAACAACACAGTTATTTTATATTGTTTGAGACAACAAATGGAGTTGTGTTACTGAGTCATAGTTCCTTTCATGAGACAGTGCAGTAGAACTGACCTGCCTATCATGCAAAGCTTCAATTTATCTCAAAGCTGTAATTTTCTTACATTACTTGAAGCCTTGTACAATGCCCTGAACATTGCAGTGGCATAGTCTTTAATAACTGAAGGATGATTACAATAGTTCTGCATATACACACAAAGGCTTTCAATAAATGTAAACAGGTAAAACTGAAAAGAAAAAAGGAAAAAAAAATCACAAATATACACGGAAAAAAGAAGTCAGACTTAGTACAGAGCAAAAGATGACAGAGAATATACTTTTATTTCCATTTGACAGGGACAAATTGGCCTTTGATTTCTGTAGCTGGGACACAGAAAGTAAAAGCTTGTTTCCATGACCAGTGTAATGAGTATTTGTTAAGGTTTCACATTCTTTAAATCTGAATCTCATCTATTTTAAGAATGTACTAATTTTGGCACAAGTATCAAGCAAGGACATATAATTTCAAAGAACATTTTTAAAACTCAACAGCAGTTTACATGAGGAAACCTTTATTTCTTGTATCGCTATTTACCCAAATTGAGGTTATCACCAGTCTTTATTATGTTCCTTCTTTCGGTTTAAGACAGATACTGAAAAAGAAAAAAAAAAGTACAGCAGATTATGATAAGATACTTTATCCCATGGTGAGAATAACAACCAAGATGAGACTTACGTAGAATGAAATTTGCATTCCAGTCAATGTTCATGTGTATAATCAAGTACTGTGTGCAGCTAAATGAGTCTGTTGTCTTGCTATAATGAATATCTACATCCATCCTAACAGTTAATGAGGAATAAATGACTTATTATCAGTGAATGGCAGTATCTAAATAGCTCTGCAACAAAAACAGAATATTAATATGTGTAGCTAAAATAGATCTTAAATGATAATGAACTCACTCAGACTATTAATTATTTTAAAAGCCTCTAGTAAGGTTTACTGCTTCTGGATGGAATTCGAGCTCAGCTGGTTCAAGTGCCCTAATATGTTTGCGGACAGAGTTAACAAATGACCCTTTAAAATTGTATCATCTCAGAACTGAACGGAAAAGGGCTTTTATGAAATACAAGGGCTGCCATGAAAGATCAGACCATGGATGTCTCTAGTTCAGCATTTTATTCTCACCAGAAATTAGGCTTACTGATATCAGTGGAAGAAGCAAGAATTGTCTGTAGCTGATTGTGCATTAACCAACTCACTTCCTAATCATCAGCTGAGGGTGACCCTGTGCCCTGAGGCACAAAGGCTTATGCCTTTTACTTTCTTTTTAAAAAAAAAAATTTCTACTACAACAGAAAGATCTCTTTGCCACATGAAATTTGAATTCATTTCTGAATATTTCTAAGCTCTTGGTCTCAGTGATACCACATTCAAACAATGAAATTGCAACTATTGCAGAAATTTGGCTTCTTGTTCAAGTATTCCTACCAGTGAGTAGACGAGATGACTGCTTATCTACATGGACTAACAAATTCTGGATGAAGAATTAGTTGTGGACTTTCATTTAATTCTTCCTAACTTTAGGCAAGTTCTCAGCTATTATTTACATCTAGGAAGCTATTCCCAGAACTTTGCTTGATTCAGGAAAATTAAATATCTCAGGTAGACTTAGTAAAATAGTAGAACACTAAGCAAGTTTTGATTTCACCATCTGACACCATAAAGTTCACATAAAACTTTGCCTAGATTTCATAATCTCCAGGACACTGTTCTAGGCATATTTATTTTCAGATTCTTCCACTGAACACAGGAAATGAGCATGGAGAAAATGGTTTAAGAGGAATAATTTTGGGGTGGGAATCATTATTACAGATATTTTTAATGGATTTTCCCTTTTCCCTTAGATATTATGTGAGCATTATATATTAATATTGTTGTGTTTCTAGAATAAAAGACAGGTTCCACTCTGATGCTGTAAGTGAAATTTCATACAATACAGCAACACAAGAAAAACATAAAACTTCACTGTAAATTCATATAAGTACAAGGGTGAACAAGTCTAAATGTAAATTGTTGTATAACAAACAGTACTCTTTGTAATCTGATCTAAACACACAATATTATGTATCTATGCAGCTAATTAATGTGTATGTTTGAGTGTTATACTGGACTTGAAAGAATCAGTATTGAATTTGAGATAATGAATGCTGCCAAATCTAACTAGTTGCCATGAGAGATTTTCAGACCACTTCCAGAATAATTTTTTGTTATACTTCTTTTCCTGATTCAGAGAAACTCTCAAACAAAAGTAAGCATAGAAAAGAATTAGAAATATATTGTTTCCCTCTGTGTATTCCTACATGCTTTCATTTCACCTGAAATTCAATCTTCTTAATACTATGTTGTTTTAAGATAGGCCTACTTACAGGTATTATTCAGACAAATCACAAAGACTGACCTGAAGCCTAAACCAAGGTCATCTAAGTCTGTGTAAGTTAACTACAGTTTTAGCTCAGCTCTGTGTTCAGTCTGGTGTCTGTTAGAGAAAAAAGCCTCTCTATTACTGATTTTCTATGATCTCTTCAAAGATTCTGCCTTTCTGTAACACATTCTGGCAGTTAGGTTGACAAATATACTTTCACTTTTGCATATTTCCATTTTGCATTTTCTCCTTAACTGAGCTAAAACAAACTGGTATTTCTACTTCAGAGTACCTGATGACTTAAATACCATTAACAAACCAGTAAGGTGAATTAAAAAGCATCCAGACACCTGGTGTCAAGATATTTGAGTAGTTTCTGTTACACACAATATCTCCTTATAGGTTGAAAGGAAATACCTGATGTGTAAAGCCAGTAATTTATTAGTGTAACTGAAATTGTGTCTAATCAAAGACTTAGTATAAGTTTAGAACTTACTATTACAAAAATTAAAAATTAAAAAGAATATATATATTAATGTATGTATTTATGCATATTAATTTATATATCCATATATTATATAACATATATTATGCACATTATTTATTTAATATAATATAGTCATTTATTTATACACAGAAAAATCTTTTAAAAAAATAATGCAGTTAAAAATAATATACTACTGGACTAAGGGCTTTATTTCTCCAGACACTTTGCTCCAGGATATTCAGACACCAAATCTTTTCTAAGACACATCAGCAACATATGCTTCATGTCTTCTTCCTTACATATTTTAAAGTTAGAAATTAAATCCAAATTACAGAGACAATTGACAAATGACTCGAGTTTATACAATAGATCAGTCAGACTAACCAACTTCTGATTCAGCAGAAACACCCAATTCAGTAAGAAAGCTATTTCCTTGTATATGTCACTGGTGCACTGACACTCGTACAAGGTTTTCTTTGAAATACCAAGGACTGAAGCATTTGTTAGAAAATGAGGATCCAAATATATTTCATGAGGAGATGGTGCACTCCCAAGATTTGAGGATTTTCTGAGAAGAATGCTTAAGCTGTTCAGAAAGTATTCTGCACCTAAGAAAATTTCACCTTAAATATAACACCTATCAATGTGAGCACTTAATTAAAGTAAAAGAGTTTCTGTCTCCAGTAAAGAATTTGAATTGATCTCCAGACAGCATGTGGGAACAAAGAGAACAGGGGAACTGGAATGGTGGAAATCCCAATTTTCTACAACATCTTATCCTAAATAAAAATGGTTTAAGATACCATTAAAAACATGTGGTAAAACATTTGAAATCAGGAAGCCACAGTTTGTTCAGCTGAATGCACCACACACTGAATGCTTTCTGAAAATGATATGCTACTTTTTCATGAATAGCATGATGAAATTTCTTCAAACATACCAAAAAGGCTTCTCCTTTGGCCTGTGCAAAAAATATGAGAATTTTCAAGATCAAACAAGCAGTGGAAGCATTCCTGAGGGAAGGATAGGCAGTCTGGATGATACTAAGAAATAAAAAAAAAGGGTAGGTACTAGAATGGTGGGAGCAGCCCTTAGTGTAGAAAGCATTGGTTATGCTGTAAGAAATCAGATTCAAATTTTAGAATGTACTGGTTTGATGTTAGGAGTAAACAAACTGAAAACATTTGATATCAATGTTTTACAAATTTTCCACATCATAAATTGTCTTTACACTGACTGTATATTAGACTGAAAGGGTATATTTTCATGCTAGTAAGGGAAAACATCATGGTTAAAACAAACTGCAAGCTCAACAGTGCTTTGACTGTTAACCTGAAAGCAATTTTCAAGGGAAGTGTTAAAGTATATTACTTAAAAAGTGATTTAAGTGTAAAGATATGCTTTTATCTTCATTTAAGTAAGAGAAATAATATGCAGTGTTGATTTTGTTATATAAAGTGTTCAAGATGCTGTGTCCATCTGTTAGTTGTAGGTAAATTATACTACTGGAGTTTCCTGGATAAAGTCTTTGATCTTGCTGAAACATTAGGGAGAAAACTCTTGGTACAATAATAGCTTTGTTCAATCGTATCTTTGCTATGTAAGATTAATAAACTTATTTTATTTATGATTTATGGTGGCACCAGGGTATCTAACTTTCTTGCTTAAGTAAAGTTGTAGATCTCTTTTTTTTTATTTTTATGATGAAATCAATTTTAAAGTTTCATTTTAGTATCTGGTTGTCAGTTACTATCCATCAACTATTCTTTTCTACTTTATTCTAAAAAGGTTTTCCCTGGTACACTCTATTTCATAGCTTTTTCAAAGAAATCATATGAAAAGTGTGAAAGCATTCAATGAGCCATACATGCCTACATAAAGTTAAATATACTTTTTATCGCAGTTGCATATTTATTTTATGCAGTATGTCACTTGATTTGCAGTGAGTTGAAAATCTAAGTGTTGCTTTTCATATCAAGTCACACATTAAAAATATTATCTGGTTGCTAGAACTATCCTACTGTGATTGAAGCCATCCCCAGCCCCTTTAATTTTGCATGTTTCTGCTGTGGGCAGCTGTCCTCAGGTATACTGTGTAAATACAGAGCAACGGGTCTGGCATCAATACAGTTATTCAACCTTTCTGTAGCAAACCAGAACCCACCATCAATTCATTTATGTTTCATTGATAGAGCACATCCATTTTCTAAATTGTTGCAGGGCTGTGCACTATCATTAAGATTGTCAAATGTTGTCTTGTATAAAACTCTGAAGTAATTAAGATCTTTTGTGAGCAAGAATCTTGGTGAGCTGGTATATATTTGTTCACAGAATTACAGTCAGTTCTGTGTTTTGCAAGCAGGTGAATGGTAACCTGCTGGTCAAATCCTCTCAACCATACTGAGGACAAAATACCTACTGATACATAGCATAAACTCTACTGGATTATACTATGTAATTTTGAGTCTTTCATAATAGTTGTAGAGAGAACGTCGCCTTTACTGAAGGAGAAAGAAACATGAGGGACACATTACAGGGTGGGAACAGAGAAAACTCTAAAAAGGTTTTGCTCTTTAATGAAAGACAATGGAAGCTATACTCCAAAGGGTAAATTTTCTAAAGGACTTAACTGAAGTAGAAAATTAAACTAATGATTGCCAGTGAAGCAAACTTTGGAGGGAGTGAACTGCTTTCAAAAATTTGATTTCCATGTATTTGATAAAACGTTCCCATGTTAAAATTGTTGAACAATTTGACAAATGGCAAAAACTATCTGAAATAAAGTAAATAGACTGCTTCTGAAATCTGTAAGAAGCAAAATAATGCTAGCAATGTGCCCAGAGTCAGGATTCCAGCACAATCTTCTTTACCTCTTTCCTTGCATATCTTTCACTACATCACAAAAAGCAAGAGCAAAAATGCTCATTCCAGAAATAGTTTGGTAAACTGGAAAACTATGAAAATCTGATGTTAAACAGGCATTCCAGAGGCCATTTTTTCTGAGATGTTTTTTCAAGAGACACCTAACTTGCAGCAAAATTAAATGAGAGCTACTTCCAAGTAGCTGTATCCTTATATAAAAATATGGATACCTACTCCTTACAGCTGAGAAACTGACTTTCAAGTTCAGCGGCCCAAGCCCAAGAACTCACAGCATTTGGGATCAAGCAGCTTATCAATTTGAAACAAAAGATCAGTTTTGCCTTATTTTTTAATGTGTGCAAATATAGTCTTGAACTCTTTCTTTGAAATGAAAATGAAAGCTTTTCATTTGGAGTTAAATATTTTGATTTTCAAATTTTCTTCTTTTCAGGACAGTTTGACACAAAGTCAGAGTATCAGTTGTATTTTTTCATAAATAACTACTCAAAACACTTCCAAACACACTTTAACTTTTATTTAAACTAAGGCTGTTCATCATAAGTTGGTGGGGCCAGTCTACATTTATAAAATCATATCATATTTATAAGTCAGCAAAGCATGTCCAAGTGTTTTTTTTTAGCCTATTTCTGAACCAGAAAAAGTGTTAAATGCACCTATGATGAGACTTCGAGTCAGCCAGAGCTTCTAGATAGGTCTAACATTGCTGTTTTGCTTAAACTGAACATAACAGCAGCCGCAAGAAAAGCTTACAGACTCTAAAGATAGGCTTTAATAAAAGACAGAATCAAAATTGAAGCTTTTTTAAAGTGGAGCAGCCCTGCTAAGGTGGGTCTTAAAAATGTAAGTAAAAAGGTTTCTTAAAGAAACCTCCCCAGTCCTTTCTGTCCTTACAGAACTGGCTCTCTCCTCCAGCCTGGCTTTCGCTTTGGAACTTAGAACTTGGTGCTTATGACAATTATTCTTCTTGCTACCACTGAGTCCTGCCTACACGTCTGCTTCTTGCTTGCTATCAGAAGGATCATGGAAATTTTTGCTGCTCATTTGGGTTTCTAACTTTCTTAGTTTCTCCCATGCTGCTTATCTAGCAGCAGCCTTGTCCAGCTGACTATGGTCAGTTGCTCTCTGGGAAGGAATAATGTATTCCTGACAGTAACTGAGGCACAGCGTCAAGGGAATCATCTCACCCAGCCCCAGACTATTGGCAGAAAACAGCACAGGCTACTCAACAATGGACACTATTAATCATATTTCGTCACTATATGTGTACAAATATATCTATTGCAATGGAATTATTTTCTTAGCATTTATTGTTTTCAAAATTAAACCCAATGTTGTCTATACTCCAAAAGGAAGAAAATAAGTGATGATTAAAGTAGTCATAGATGTTCAACTTCATCAGCTTCACAGATTTTCCATGACAGAATAATCTGAGTATGTAGTTAAACTTGGTTTGATAATTCCCTATTTACAATTTTACTCTTTACCCCATACTTCGTCAGACCATTGGGTCTACCTGCTACATGAAATGACCCGGTTCATTGTATGGGCAAATATATACATTAGCAAGTCTTCTGCTCAGTTACTAAATAGTAATATGGTAAATATTGACATCTAATTTTGCCAGTCATCAGAGCCATTATAAATGTATAATATATTCTCTAGTCATCTGCAAGTATCACCTCTACATTTCTGTTAACTGTTTTCATTAAAAAAACCCAAACACAAATCTCAGCAGTAAAGTCAGGTTTGTTATAAAAGTTAAGAGCTTTTTATAAGCACATCAATAATAAATAGCCTAACATGTAAGACAGATACAAGTATTACCATTAGAATAGCTGTAATGGTGGTTGCTTATTTGTTTGTTGTTTGGCAAGAAATTATAGCTCTTTCTGATAAAAAATACATGACCAATTGACCTGGATGATTGCATTCCATGCTATAGATTATTCACAAACTGGACAATTATGCAAATATGTAATCATTTGGGACTGAAAGTCATGTCTAAATAGAGCATTTCAGTGAAGCCTGGGAAATGCATCTAATTCATCTGAAGGATATTTTGGAGGATGTTCCTTTTATGATGACATACTGCAGAGTGATTCTTCTTTCTTTCTGCTTTCACAGAAAAAATGTTTAGTTCTCACAACTGCAGGGAAAATTCTTAAATATTTCACAATTTTAAATTTTGGATATATAACTCAAAAACTATCAAAAAAAGAAACTAAGTTTAAGATAGAAATATGTAATGGCGATACCCATAATTTGGGGGGTCTCAATCATGCAAATATACAGGATGTTAGTATTGCCTATCTATCTTGTTTAACTATTAAAGAGGAACATAAATGGTAAAGAAATATCATACATGACATTTGCACAGAGAAGGTCAGTCAAAGTGCATCTGGCCACCAAGTCACATAAATTCTTTCTATGTATGGTCTGCTGGAATCAGATTTACAGATGATAGATATCTGTCTGCTCGTATCTTGTAATCAATCCCCTTCTTTTCATGAAATAAAAAGCTGAAGAAATAAAAGATTTTTTTTCAACTGTTTACAGAGACTGTACAAGAAGTTGAGAAATATGCCATTACTAATAATTCATATCTTATTGGATATGGTAGAACATAATTAACAGTTGCATTGTATGACTGTTGTTTTCCCCCTTTAATCACTTAGATATAGTCAAATTACTTATTCCATAATATGGTGAAGTAGAATAGTAGAATTGCCTGATTTAAATACTAAGCTGAGAACTAATTTAATCAGTATTGTAGTTAGTCTTTTTTCTTTACATAGTATCTTTCGCTGCACCTTGATTAGTTGGTAGTGTTACTGTATATAGAGCAAATTAAAAGGATAAATGGTAATAGCACTGTATACATATAAACAAAACAAAACAAGAAAAAACATCAGCTAATCTTAAATAGGACTGAAACTCTTATCTTTATCCAGTTAGGGCTAAAGGAACAGGATTCACAGTGTAAATCTGAACTTACCTTCGGTATTATTGGAAAATTCATGTTCACGCTGTGAACAAGTGTGTCCAATTTAATTTATTTTGGCTTATTTTCTTTATAAACTCACTGAAGCTGTTTCTGTGAATGCCACCTCATTACTTTATGTTTCACTATAGACAATTTTGAGGTACTTTACATGAAAGATGCATTAAGAAAATAAATTGACTTGACTTTTGCATGTAAAAGTAGGGAAAAAACTAACCTTTCAACTGTCCTGGATTTTTTTCCATTAAAATGTTAGCACAGTGGCTTTTCAATATTCTGATGCTCCCCAGTATATGGTGTAAAGAAAAACCAGGAAAACAGTGTCAGATTATACATAAAAAGTTCACATTTCTTGTGTTGTTTGTTTTATAGCAGCTGCTTTTTACTTTATTTCTACCCACACTTTTCCAGATGGTGTTTATGCATGAAGTGTGCAATTAATGCACACTTGTTGCAAAGAATTTAATAATTAATATTAGTGACACATATTAAGATGGATGGAATGTTAATCAAACATATATGGTGCATTAGTTCTTTATAATTTTTCAAACTTAGCAGCTTTATTTCAAACAATATTTTAAACTTACTATGCTTCTGCTCTATTTTTTGGATTTGGAGGATCTGGGGGGGGGAGGGCATTGCCTTGTTTTGCAGAAGAACCAGTGACTACCTGGAGCTAATAGTTTTCAGCTATGCCTTCTGCTTCAGTACCTTCCAGTTAATCATTAATCCTTAAGCAGTGACCTGAACCTTGATCATTATTGCTTAAAAAGTCACAAAGAATGTTAATGAAATCTAAAAAATATCTAGGTTATCCCCGGAGATCATGGCTCCTGGAATAGATAGAGAATAATGCTTGACAGTCTACAGTAATTCATATTTATGAATGAAAAAGAGTTAAGGAGTCTGCCTGCATGACTCCTAACAAGCAATGTCATCAAAATCCTGTGAGAAAATATTTATTTCTGTGATACCTGCTGATGTAAATATTATGAGAGAGAAAAAAGAACAGTTACAAGTGGTATCTGTGTATTAAAAACTTGTTAGGGAAGGGTACAGATGAACAAAGGTGAAACAGTCAAATTTGTCAAATTGGTGTCAGAAATAAAGGACTGTGCCAGTTTCTTTAGATATTTAAATTTGTCATCAACACCACAGCATTGCTGAAATCCCCTTAGGCCAGTGACAGCTTTGTTTGCTCCCTGCTGCATGACATCTGCCCCTAAATTTTCAAAGCAGTACACAGAAATTTAACTTTGTTACTCCCACTACAGTCAAAAACTGCTGCAGTTCTGAAACCCAGTTTTTAAAAAAATGACCTAGAAACTATTGGGTGTCTTTTGCAAGTGCTACACATCAGAATTAAGAACAGCTCATTACTAAACCAATAACTTTATCTGTGAAACACATGTTGTGCATTATCATCTGTTATAAAGTACAATTGAGAGAGCAAACATTATGCCTGCTTCAGTTAGGGGTCCAGGCTCTGGCTCACAGGATAAAATGTTTACCTTGGACAACCATAAATGTTGCCATTGAGAAATGACCTCCAGAATAGCAGTATGGTGTATACATTATTTCATATACCACAGAATAGTCACCTCATGCAGCTTTACTCTGTGTCTGGTAAAAAGGTATTCATTACTTTCAGGTTTCTGCTCTTTCTCAGCACCACACAAAACAATTCTCTGTAGCCTATTTTAGTGTCAACAATTTTGACTTCAGCAAGAGGAGGATGGGAAAAAATACACATACATACATACACTTCTCCTTATACTGCAGACTTAATGATACACGAAGACAGGGACAGACAACAAGAAGTAAAGAGCTGCAAGTGGCTACAAACCATTCTGGAAGAATGGGAGGATCCTGGTGTTGACATGTACACATCAGCCTTTTCCTGGCTGGACAACTGAAACTAGTCCTGAGACTGGTTCAGTAGTGTTTAAGTGCCAAACGGTGCAGAAAGATCTGGATCTATTTGCTTAATTCCAGGCGCTTACTCAGGGTCTCCAGGTGATGAGTCTCACCACTCTGGGCTCCATCACTTCTTGTTAGGAAAAGAGCCATACCCAGGTCATGACTTGGGACAGCTCGGCACCTAAGAGCTGCTATTTAATTCCATTGAGGATAGATTCAATAAGCTGACTATTGCAAACTTCCTTGCCTCGGTAAGGTGGAATTGATCAGGGCACATCTTTAGATGTCTAAATACAATTGAAAACCCAATCTTCCTAACCTGGGCTACAGTCACCTTCTGTAAGTCATTGGTACATACTTATATCCACAATAAAATTAATGGGCTTTGAATGCCACAGATGGTCACTGCTATCAAACGCTACAGTTTAAAAATCACCAGAAGTATAAAACCAAAAGATAAGCTTAGCTACTCTTAATATAATCACCTTTTGGAAGCCTTTTGCAGCGTACAGAGCAAGGTGTTTTTGAAAAATGACAATGTAGTGTCCTATATTTTCCCTTGTTCTCCTTCTTCTGTCCAACCTCTTTTCTCCAGGGTGACTTGGTTCTCCCATGAAAGTTTCTGCAGATAGCACCACCACACTTGTATTTACCTTTGAAAAAAGAAGTGAAGGAAAAGGAAGGGAAGGGAATGATGAACTTTCAAGTAATTTGGTTTTTATTCCAGAAGTTCATACTTCTGACTGTAAGTGAAAAACATATTTTCAGATTAAGTTGCATTTTTGTCACTTCATGTTATGTTATTCTGGGCTGATGTAACATGATGTGATCAAAATAAACATGAATTAATCAGACATCTACATTTATCTTTTTTAATCTGACAGAGCTACTCTACTGCGATATTAGGAGCAAAGCTACGGAAGCACGAAAACCAAAGCCACTTGATAGATTTTTTAAAATTCTGAATCATTATTTTAAAGTTATATAAACTGAGTTTAAAATATTGTTTTATCAAGTCAAAGCTGTTCCTTGTTCATGCCTGTGCATATTTTCTCAGGAAAAGTAATGAGAAAATGGATTAATTGCATTCACTGTCACATAAATTTTGAAATCAGAAGAGGATTAACAGTAACATTTTCTGCTCTTAACATTTTATACTTGAAAGAAATAAAAGCAGGAGTTGTAGACTGAAATAAAGGCATTTGGTTCTTCTGCAATTAATACTTTAAAATGATAACTACATATTCATTCTTCCAAGAAGTGTTCACATTAAATCACATAATAAACCAAGGATATATAATGGTAGGTTTAATACTATAAAAATGACACGGTTACTGAGAGAACTAGAGAATTATGTTTGTCCACTCAAATGCAGATTAATCAATACTAATCACATTTGTGCCTGCCTTTATGTTTTGGCAGTGAGAAGGTATCCGTGGGACATATTTTATTGCATGCTTTACGCAAAGAAGGAAGCAGGAAGCTATCTGACAGAGTGAGAGGGAGACAAACCACAGTCCAGGGACATTGCTTCCTCTGAACAGAATATGTTTGGCTTTAACTAACAGGGCAAGAGAGCATATGGCTTTCTCTTGCACTGCACTTCTCAGGATCAAGGAGTCTGGCCTACTGCAATTCAAATTAACATATTTCTTTGATTGAAGGTAAGATACTATACTGATCTTGTGGCTTTTCTTTTTTTCTTTTTTTCCTGAAACACTCCATGAACTATATATATCTATCTCTTCAACCATAAACACACACGTATGCATGTGTGCTTTTAGTGTGCTTTTATGTATGTGTGTTCTGTGCTTTTAAATAAGTGTAAGCACAGCAGTAATACATTTCACTATGCAGTCACTGAAAACAAATCAAAGAATGGCATTTACACACTATTTAAATAAATCACAACATTCCCTAGTCGGTGAAAAGTCTAAGTACAACATGGATCTTGAAACAGCCAATTTCCTTGGAAAAAAATGGGGACCCGATGACAATACAGAGAGGCTGCCACTTTTATAAATGAACTAGAATGAATATGGCTAGTGTAGATATAGGCTGCATCTGTGGAATAAGCTTCCTGCCATTCAGATATCCGTGGTTTCAGTACCTCTGCTGGAGTCAATATCTCCAAAACTCCAAGCATTGAACCTAAGTCTTTTTTCGTTTCTCCCTAGCGTATTCATCCATAATTCTGCCAACTTGAACTGCATGCAGAAACAAGTCATTACAAATTGTGCTACAATTTAGCTCATATATGGGAAATATAGACATAAAACTAAAATGTTCTAATCAAAGCATTACATTCTGAGCTGGCAACAATTAGTTTGATTAGTTATTGTCCAAACTGTTGGCCGAAGAAGCCATCTGTAAATAAAGACAATTGGAAAAATATTGGAGATTCTGAACAGCCGTAATGCTAACTTGCTTTTGCGTTTCCTCATCATGTACTCGCAATGTGACACTGCAGAATCTGCACAGTAACAGTGTAGTATGAATATGTAAATATGCCAAATATGCTTTAAGCTCCAGTCTGGCATGTTGATAAAACAGAAAGTTATTGCACGTTCTGAAACTGAACATTAAGCTCTCCACTTTTGCTAACATTAATCCAAACTACTCCATGTACTGCAGCTTGAAAGATGTTCAATTAAAACTCATTCTGCCTGGTATAAATTACTATTATTATGTTGTGAAAGGAAACCTGGAAATATCTGCTAACTTGTTATATGTGCACTGCCCTTACTCTCACCTCACCTCCCAGACAGTGATTTCAGAAAATTGCCTTTAGTTATTTAAAATTCTGTCATGAGCTGGTTTAAGAAAAACAATGAAGAGCTGAGTACATGCATAATTTTTTTGAGAACTTCATACTTTAGGCTACTGAATAATAACTGCTGGCAATAGCTGTATTTTGAACATTTATTGTTATTTCCAGGGTGGAAAAGCTTACTTACGCGCACACACACAGATACACACATATTTTATTAGAGTGATACTCATTGCTACAGTCAATCGATTTGTCTTAAACTATACTAAGAACAATCAAATGCAAAGTGCCTTTCAGGTCTCAAGTCACAGAAAAATAATTCATTCATGTATTGCTTTGATGAGAAAAAACCAACTTATGCAATGTTGCAGTCATTCTCTCTCATTTTTTAATAATGCTCATTAATTTGAACTGTGTAGATTAGCTATCCAAACATAAATTCTGTAATTCTCAGACAAGAAAGGACACATGTAAATATCTAAATTATAGTCTAATCACAAACAGAGCAGTTATTTGATTGCTAAAAATGTCATATTAATCATATGGAAAGCTTAACTTTTATATTAGCACAGTTAAGGCATATTTGAAAGCATTAATTTTGAAAAACTCTTGTAAATACCAATAAAACCCGGTGTCACTATATTTTATTTCCATAAAATTTATTCTAACCCCACCTGAATTTTCAAATTAGAAAGGTCCTTAAACACATGTCTAACAGATATATAGATGATTCTACTAGCATCCACTTGTACTTAATAGCAAGCATACGCCAGCCAACCTTTTCTAAAATATGGCTGACTCCTGGGAGTTTTGCATAGCCCAAGACAGAACATTAGAAGGAACACAATTAAAAACTTGGCAGTATTTTCAAGGCCATCACTCCCCAAACTCCCAATGACAGCTATAAAATAAGGCAGATTTTGCAAAAGCATACTAGGACAGCAGAGTCCTTTATGCTCGATAAGTTCTTTCATATTTCTGAGTGGTATCTGACAGGGTCTGTGAGGCCTTCAGAGATGGCCAGCATCTTCCTCTGTTCACCAGTGGTACTTGTGGCTTTCCCTGTATAACCTGAGAAATATCTGCTAGGGAAAGCCTGAACGAAGGGTCTCTAGGCCCTAGAAACTTGGGTAAATGGCTAGTAAAGTGCTCATGTACTCATGGGGTTATTGAGACCTCAAGGGTGCTGCTGCAGGAGAGCTCTAGCTCAGGTCTCGGCCTGGTTTTGCCGTGAAACTCCTGATCATCTCTGCTTTGCCAGAAGATGCAACCTAGAATCACGGTTCCTGCACTCAGCTTGCTAGTGGGAAGAGTCCTACTGAACCACACAATATCTGGTCCATAGTAAACCCTCTCAAGACAGATAAATTGCAAGCATCAGCTCCTTAATGCCAACCATTGCACCCTACAGATCTGCTCCTTTTGTGCCACTATACTTTCTCATTCGGGCATAGCGTAAAAGTTTTTAAGCATTTGAGGGCATTTAGAGTTGCAGGCAGGCATCTTGATAGTAATTTTAATATTAATTTTTATGTGTCCTTATACGTAATCGCTTTTAAAGAGATAAGCAATGCACTATAGCTATTCTGTAATGGCTTTTCAACTTGGCACAAATTCTGTTACAGTTTGGTAGACTGATTTCAGACTAATTGAAACATGACTCACTTAAAACATGAAATTACCAAACTGCAAATTATGTAAATTATCATTTTAATGCAGAAGTTGATACATCTGGATTATAAATAAATGAACTTCCTGGATTTATTTCCCTAACTGACTTCTATCACCTTGATGTGTTTAGTGCCACCCATGCTAATCGCAAAACTTACTCTGTCCAGGAAAGCTGACTGATACAAGTTCTCAAAAATTACAGCTCTAAAGTAAAAACCCCACACTTACCCAGTAGCCCTCTGCTTCTCCCCATCAGAGATAGTATTTCTCTTAATTTACATTTTAATTACTTCAAAGTCATTTAGCCATTTGCAAATATCATATTAGATGACTAAGAGAGAAAAGTAGGAGAAATTACATAAAATTTTACAAAATACCAAGCTAGCAGACAGAAGATCTAACTTTAGAGATCTGGGCCTTTTTGTCAACTGGCATTATCCAGTTCACAAGATGTTTGGAACATTAAAGAACAACTGCACTGCAATTATTTTCTTTACTTAGATAAATGTACTCATACATCACCTAACACTCAGACAGAGGAGCTAGGTCGTGAAAAATATTAATGGCTGGATCTTTTTTGAGTATGATTCAATCACAAAAGAGAAAAATAAAACCACATAAGCAAAATCTTTCTTTGTAAATACAAAAAAAAGTCATTAAGCCATTCATCACCATGTAGCAATATTCTTTATACATTGCCCTTTATTCCATTACTCAAACTTCCCTTTTTTAATACAGGATTGTGTCGATTAATCTTAACCAATTAAAATAGTGTCAGACAAATATGCTTGGTGTATGCCAGATCCCTTCTAACTTAATTACCGTGGGTAACATTTTGAAATATGTGTAAGTTGCTTAGGAACCATTTGAATCATGTCCTGGACTTTTAAGACTTTAGCAAATTTCATCCTTTTGTATAAACTAATTTCTGAAATGAAGGACTGAAAGTCTGGATTCTGTCATACAAAAAAAATGCACTGGCATCACAAAGGACTGCATTAGGATCATCCGTTACTAGCAAAGGAGAATAGAATTGGAAATCAATACACCAAACCAAATCCATAGAGAAGAAGGCCAAAATGAGGGATAAAATAATGACAAGATTCAAGTCCTTAATCTCTTTTGGTTCCTTCAAAGAGAGATGCAAAGGAAAAGTAAAACATTGGAGATAACCAAAGTGGAAAGGAAAACTGTACCACTGTGACTACTACTCATCATCTCCTGCAACATCAGGATCTCATCTGGCAGCACTCATCTGGCTCACGGCTGCACTGAGCAGGCCCAGCCATAAGTGGGAACACAGCTGGTATCACCACCTCCAGTGGTGGATTCTACCTAGATGCGATACTTGTGTTTTGCTGCCTTTTCATCAAGTTTCTTTTTAATTCTCTCCTTATTACATCCCCTTTTTCTTTTTTTGTATTCTTTATTTTAATAAGTAGTTCTCAAAGTGTGCACAAATTTCTACCATGCGTATATACATGAAATTAAGTGAGATGTTTTCAGTGACTTAGCTAGCTGCTAAACTCCCTTCTCCTTATACTTAGTCAGCTGACCATATCCTTTGCATTATTTTGCATAGCATAGATAGTAATTGTAACATCTTGATTATGATGGAATTAAACAGACTGCTAAATAGGAAAACTCTGTCTCATCTGGGGCATTGGAGGCATTAGGCATCATAAAACTAGCACTATGTGCATAGTGGAAGAAAGAGAAGTACTTGCCATTGTTACTAAGCACCAGATTCAGTAAAACAAACCCTATAGGGTTAGTAGAAAGTAGCTGTCAGAAAAATCTTACACCCTTGGCTTATTTGAAAAGGATGGCAAATACCTGAGGGTTTGTTTATTGTATATTTACTTTCATATAGTGTATAAATTTTATATTTGAATAACATCTGATTGGATACTTTGGTTCAAGATATTGGAGCATGCAATACAGAACTGGAAGAAGAGAAGAACTAACCAATATCCAATATGTAAAAAGTAGAACAAGACAAAGAAATGGTACTCATGAAGACTTTGTACCCAAACCTGAGAGCTTTCTGTAGTGAACTGCCATAGTAAGAAACTGCCCAGCTCATGTAGTTTAAACCAAATCACAAAGTGGTTCATTGATTTATTAATGGTGTTACTAATCAGCAATGAGTGAATTATATATCAGGATCAATATCAATAATGCAACAGATAAACCATGATACTAGCCACTCACAAAGTGTAATAAACAGCCCAAAGTTCTAATCACTCTCCCCACTCACACAGAAGGTTATGGGCACAGCTCCCCAAATACCCAGGTGAGTTACCAGTTCATCCCCTCACCTGTGACTGCAAGTTCCCTGACTGCATACTCCTGTGGGAGATGTAGGTACTTTGGCTTCATGCATACCTCTGCTGCTTCCTACAATCCACTAATCCACATACCGTGAGAAAACACCTCCCAAGTGTTTTCAGCCCCCACCACCATTAAGCCATTCCTTGTCCAGCCTTTCTTACTGAGATCCAGAAAGAACCGTGCACCATCTCTCTCTCACCTCACCCCCTGCTCCCAACCCAGTGCAAAACAACCATTTAGCCAGAGACCCTGAAAGCTGAATGGCACCTGTATTAGGAATAGTTTGTTTCTAGCATCAGAGAAAAAAAACAGCAATGACAAAATATTTGTAACTCTTCTAGAAAAAGTCTTGGAAATACCTCTTCATGTTTCTACACCAATTTCAAGACCCACCCTGCATCTTGCTCACTCCCCTCTTCCATAGAATGGGGAGAAAACAGAAGGAAGAGAAGACTTGGGGACTGAGATGAAGATAGCTTAACAGAGAAAGCAAAAGCTGCACACACAAGCAAAGCAAAAAGAGCATTCACTACAGATGTCCAGCTACTCCCTGGGAAGCAGGGCCTTGGCATGTGTAATGAACCGTTGCTTGGGAAGACAAATGCCATAACCATGAATGTTCCCCCTTCCTCCTCCTTTCCTTGAGCTTTTATTGCTGAGCACAACATCACATGAACTGGAATATCCCCTTGGTCAGCTGGGGTCAGCTGTCCTGGCTGTGTCCCCCCCCAACCACTCGCCCACCCCCAGCCTACTCTCTTGTGGCAGGGGGGAAGGGAGAAGGCCTGACCTGTGCAAGCACTGTTCAGCAAAAGCCAAAACACTGCTGCGTTATCAACACTAGTTTAGCCACAAATGCAAAGCACAGCACCATAGAGGCTGCTATGAAGAAAGTTAACTCCATCCCAGCCAGGCCCAGTACAACAATTGAGCACGGAAACTTTTCCAATACACCCATTTTTTGCTGAATATTGTGATCACAGCAAGTTGCAAGTATTTTTAATGCTGAATCTGGAAAAGAACCACACCCAGTTATACTCTACTGAAAGGTTATTTACTTTCATGAGTTTGGTGAAAATTATATGGTATGTATAAAAAAGAAAAAAGAAACCTGTTGCAGAAAGACCCCAACAGATTCAGCCTTGGATAGTATGATAGCACTGCTTAAAACCAGTATTGCTCATGTGGGGACAAGCTAGGCCTGACAGGAGTTTTACTAAAAGCAGACAAACCCATAACATTTACTTGTGTCTATGAAAAATGAAGTGAAAGCTAGTGTACTTCAGGGATGTTATCATACAATCAAAAGCAGTACCAGAGAGTGGAACTACAACATTATATAAAATAATTGTGCCATGAACAGAACTGCAGGGTGGAATGGAGCAGAGGGAGCTTCTTTCACATTTTCCTGGATGCAAGCTTGTTGGGATCAATGATGAAGTTTCCTGGCATGTGCCAGAAGTATAATTGTATTTGTAGTTTTGACGCTGGCTAACATTAGGAAAGCAAGCCCTGTCTTCTTTCTTCTTTCTGTCACTGATATGATGTGGCCATGGTAAATTAATTGTTTGGTAAAAATGCAACAGCTGGTTATCCAATTTCCTGTCAAAATGCCAGCAGGAAAGCAGAGAAGGAAGCTGAACATATAACAAGCACTTCTAGAGGCAATGGCAGTGAAAAGAAATCAAGAGAATAACCACTTTACACAGTCATATAGGTGAGAAATAGGACACTGCAAAGTGGTAAGTGTAGTAAAAATATTTTAAAATTTGATAATCTCTAAAAGCAGAAGCAAAAAAAGTGTATTCCACAAATCAGCAGTATCACTGCCTCCCTCTGTATTTGTTTTTAATGGTTTTCTATATACAGGAGCTAAAATGTCTATTTTCTCCGGCCAAGCTGTTAATCAAATGCAAAATCATTACCCCAGTAAACAGCAGACCAACAAAAGAGGCTCATATTATAAAAAAACTTCATAGATTAATTTAATAATGAGATAAAATACCATTTCTGGAAGTAAACATTCATCAAGGAACTAAAATATAATGTACAGATGAGAAGAAAGCCATACCCAGATCACAAAGTGCCGTGACTATAAGGTATGGAAGTCTTTTAGTGGGAGCGGAATAGATCTTTAGAAAACTAATGAGGCATTTGAATGTCTGCCAGGAAGAGGTACAAGTATGTTGCACTCAACTGGACAAGGCTTAATAGAGATGGGATCTAAGCCAAGGGATCAGGAGTCAAAACTAGACTATCAGAAAAAAGAGAATGAGACAGGGAACAATGAAAACACAATTGACAGTAACAAGGGTGTTGATAAACACACATGACAAAGGACACTAAAGGATACAGTGTCTCGGTTATGGCATTATAAATTATAAGCTCCTATGAAGCTACTTCTGTGCTTGTTGAAGCATAATCAAGATCAGAACCTAGCCTAGGACAAGTATGCTCAGATTTGGAAAGGTCAAAACATCTCATCATACAATCAGAATTACCTGGATTCCAACATCACAGAAGCAAGTGATTATGAAGAATTAAATTTCTGTTTTCCAATGACTGATAGATTTAGACTAATTATCTTACTTTAAATAAAATGTGGGTTGGGGCACAGTGATGCAGTATAAAGGCCTACTGGTACAGCACAATCTCCTTCCTGCAGAATAAAGGTCAGGGCCAAACACTATTTCCAGCTGTTTGTAATCAGTTTCCTTTAGGTGAATGATCATAGATCCTACAAAGTCTTTCTCCATTCAGATTGAATCCAGGTAAAGGGGTTTTGTCAGGCCCACTTTGCACACCAAAGAACAACCAAAAGTAATAAGCTATTCTGAGAAAGTACTTTAATATGGGTTTCTGGAATAAAACAGCCTGCTTGTAAACTATTGCAACTCAAAACTCACATACGTCAATTCCATGTCTAGCTTTTTTTCCTTTTTTTCCCCTCCTTTTTTTACTTAACAAAATATCAGGAAGACAAAATGAGAAACATGGATAAACACTATTAATATTACATCTGTCATTACTTATTCATCTAAAAGTTGTTATCAGTTTTTGTTTCAGTTAAATGTCATCTTTTTTCACTTTAAATCTAAATCTCTAGAGGACAGCAAACGCAAAGACCTCCAGCCAGTAGACCACTAGGGAGAGACAAAATAAGGGCTCAGAGAACTTATTTTCCTTACAGTTGAAAGCTGTTTGTTGTCCCAAACGAAAACACTAAAGGCTTTAAAGGCCTTGTAGAAAAACTCTTAGCATCAAGGTAGATAAAGAAGTGCATTGCAAAAGCTTATATTCTCTTATATCTCTTTGATTTTTAAACCACTTCAGTAATAATCCAGAAGCAAGATGAACTAAAAAGAAAACTGTTCTAGTATTGTAGTATCTAGAACATTCTTTGAGATCTGACTTTCTTTTTTTCTTTTGTATTTTTAAACTGCAATTTCTTGACAATTAAAATTATAGGTCTATATTTGGTCCAGATGGAATGCTTTTTATAATAAAGTGTAGTTCTTTCTTGCTACTGCAACAATGTCTTAAGTGATAATGTAAATGAAAAGTAACAGAATGCACATAGTTGTCATATTTACCTGTGGAATGCATTGAATACAGTCCATTATAATGTTTTTCTTATTCCTCCTCTAGAATTAATTTTATTTTTTCTTCCTCTTAAAAAGGACCTACAGCATTTCTTACATTTGCTCAGTTGTATTAGAGAAACTAATAGCTTCCCTGAAGAAAGGGAAAGAAAAGAAAAAAAGGAAGTCTACCAAAAAAAAGCTTGTTTCTTTCTGCTTGATGAACTCTAAAGAGACTCTTGCTTCACTGATGTCAATGTTTGTATTTTCTTCTCTGTCTTCTCTCTCCATAGCAGATTAGTGTTATACAACTGCAGAGCATTAAGAGTGGTATGCAAAAGATCTGGAAAAAGAAACTCACGTGAGTGATAAAGGGTTTTTTTATATGTCACTTACCTGTTTTGCCCCAAAATGTCCTTAGTTGCCTAAAATGTTGCTCATCCTCATACTCCAAATATCTATCTAGTTGGCTGAGCATTGGTCCTGTGTGAGACCGTTTGGTATTCACAAGTTGGATGTCATTGTGCATAAGATCCCTGTACAGCCCACTGGGATAATGCACACCTTGTCTCTGTGGCTGCCTGCTTTTTCCGTGTACCAATTGCCCCTACACTTCCTCACACAGCCTGGGACTGAGAATTTGCCTTCTCTACCTATGGTAAGTGTTTTGTAATATTTTGCTGTGGAGAAGGGATATCCTATCATGATTTTATTTGAAAAATGCTTTGGGAGTCCATGGCTCCACCTTTTTCTTAAGGATCTAGCAAGTGGGGTGTTTATCAAGGACAGGGAAGTTGTAGCTTCCAGTTGAACTGTGATGGAAGGAAGCCCAAAACCACACTACCTAGGGGACTAAGCCTACATTGGGTATCCTTAGCTGGAGTGGGCTAGTGTGCAGGCAGGAATTTAAAATTAATGAGACCAAAATCAAAACAAGCAGAAGGGATGCTCCTTTGTGTACGTTAAAGGGCAGAGAACTCGTCGCAGGACTAAGACACCTTGGTCCTTATTTCCATTCCCTTGGCATTATTTCAGAATTCTATGAGAGAGTAATGGACTGAAAATAGAAGGAAGGGCTAGAAGATTTGCTCTTTACATTCAACTTTGCTGAGAGGCAGAAAAAAGCAGTCTGTCTCATCAAGCTTCCTACTGGAAATAAAGTTCCTTCCCACTCTGCCTCCAGGCCTCCCCAGATGGTAATGTAGTATTCTCCGGTGAAAGCCTCTCTGAAGGAATGATTTTTCTTTAGTCTGTAACTTCAATGTCTGAAAAGTGGGAACAGAATTTTGGAGATTCTAAAGCTTAAGCTTCCTAGGAGATCTATTCATAACTAGTGTGTCAAGAAAAAAGAAAGCAGACATTGGTGAACCTGTAACAAAGCTACTGTGAGAAATAAACTACTCCTATAAGCTTGGTATCTATTTATAATGCACTGTATTTAATTGATCTAAGCGTCTCCCTATCAATTTAATTACAATATGGTGATTACCTTTGTTGGCATAATAGATTATAGTAACTCTAGAGACATTTTCTGGAGTAGAAAGTGTCTTTCAAGTGAGTACAATCCAGTTGCCACACTTGTAATACTTTCACATGCAGAATTTAAAAGCACATGAAGGTGCGTACCTTCATTTGTGCTGGTAATATAGCCATGTTTTCGAAGAAATAAGTGTATTCTGTAAACAAGAAGAGTTATGCACACAAATGAAGGCATATAGATCTCAATATTTTTTCAAACCTTCCCAATATTATAATTAATAGTTGCAACAAATTTTATTAGCATATGTGTTTCCATACTCAGTGAGTTGTAATTATTGGTAGCAAATGAGAGAAGAGGTAAGGAGGTGACTATTTTAATACTATTTTGATTCCCAAGAATTAATTAAATGGATAATCAAGTTAAACATCAGTGAAGAACTGAAATTGATGCCAATATATGTCTAGTTTTTCTCTTCCTCTTTTTCAATATTTCATTCATTTAGTACAAGATTTTTTTTTCTTTTTTCCTGACTCATTATCCTAACATTTGACTTTAAAAGGTAACACTCAGCTGACACAGAATTAAAACTGAATGCTCTCCACAAATTGTCTTTGTCAGGTAGTTGCCTGAATAACTATGTAAAAATCTCAGCTACCTCTTTGATGAGTACTGCATCTAAATAATTTAACATAGCCCTAATCCTTGAAACTATAAAGAGATGTGAGAAAGAGAAAACTTAGTCTGGTTCAAAAACAAGCTAAGGGCAATATTATTGTGTTCCTAAAGGCATAATATGTCATTGATGAACCTTAAACATGCTAGCAAGCAGTAAAACCTTCCATACCATTTAGAGAGCTCTTATAGGAATGTGTTAGTTTCTTTGAACTGAAGAAACATGTTTCTGCTGTTCTGACACTACATAGGTATGTCAAGGACATTGAAGAATCGTCAAGTACCATAAATAAAATTTTTTCTATTCAGAAGTGCGTTCTAAAACAGGAAAGATGTTGAAAGATTTTTTTTTTCTCCAGTATATACAAAATAATTTTAAAAAGATACCCAGGAATTACCTAATTAAACTGAGACTAAATACATAGCAGGAAGAGTAATCAAATGTTAGATACATTTGTTTTCATGTCATTCATAGAGGTCATTCAGATCATTCCCTTAGGACACACCTAGTTATATGAACTCCAAGAATCCCTCTGAAGAAGGAGAGAGAAGCAACTTCTACTGGTGCTGCTAGTGATAATCACTGGCAGAAATTAGCTTTCATATTAAAAAAAAAAAAAAAGGTCCTATTGTATTATATAATTTTTTTTTTTTTTTTAACCACAGAAATCACTGATAAAATAGAATAGAAATGACAATGGCCCTTTCCCACAGGTCTTAAAAATAATGATCTGTGAACACAAATACTTTTCTTTTTTAATTCTATCCCTGGCCCTTGTTTAGTAGCTGTAATATGCACAAATGCCTTAATTTATTACCTTTCTGCTGAGCTTCTCCATGTTTGCAGTGCTCCCCTGCCATCTCCCAGAAGCAAAACTATACCTTATAATACTTTAATATCATTCTGCCATTACGTTATTGACTGCCAAATAAATTTTCACAGCCTATAATTCAGTAGCTCTGCAGTGCCTTTTGAATAGCTTTTGCAAGCTTAATGGAACTGGAACAAAGCTAAAAAATAGAAATGCTGAATTAAACTACCTCAATGTCCTGTATTTGACTGTGGTTGATAGTATAAAAGAACAGAGCAGCCCTTTTCCTCTTATATATGCAATCCAATAGGATCAGTGCATATTTCAACATTCAGCCAACCTAAAACCTTGCATACACGCATCAATAATGAACCAAAATGATGAGTAAGCTTGGCTTTACATCTAAGTGTGTCCTCATAAGGCTAACTTTTGTTCTGGAGTAAGATGCAGTAAAAAAAAGTTTAACCGTTAAGATACAACATAATACCTACCTCCTGCAAATGCATTTTGATTTACTTTGAGGTTAGTTCTGTATAGGAAAATAGTCCTAAGCATGTAATTTTAGATATCACTCAACTGGTATTTCATGACCTAGAAACACTGTTAAGTGCTACTACATAATATTTACTTTTGTGACTGAAATATTTTATACCTAAGATATATGATCAATACATACATGGTATATATAAGGTCTAAGCCCCAATATACTTACTTCTGTGCACCTATTAGGGAGAAAAATGGTAAATCCAGTCTCATTGAAAACTACTGATTGTACTCAGATTTTTCACAGAAAAAGAAAATTGTTATGATTTTTTGAATGAAATGAGTTGATATTAGGTCTTTGAATGACCCTGCATTTTGACTTGTAGTTGGTATATATTATAATATGATAAATGTCAAATTAAAATAAAACATTAGCTGTTCAAGATGTTTTTCATTTCAATTTCATTTTCTGGAAAATTCTGAAATTTTCAAGGTTCATTCAAAAACAATTTAAAAGTAAACATCAAATGTCAAACCTCCTGTTAAATGGAACTTCCACAGTAACTTTCTATAAGTTAAAAGGAAAAATAACAGCACAGACTGAAGAACTACTTATAGAACTGCAGTGATCAGTACAAAGGGAGAGTACTTTCACCAGGAATGTCTGTGACTAGGTGGTCTAAAATACCATAGATATAAAATTTTAATTGCACCTGAAAATTATCAACAGCGTATTTATTTTAGTGAAGAAAAGTGTATGTTCAAATGCATAATTCACTCATTTAATTGCCTATATTTCCCTTTAGACACATATTTATTTAGAATATTTCCACTGTCTCAGGGAATATATCACTGATCCTATGCTTATTGCCTTCTAGTATGATACCCTGTTTTTGGTACAGTCTCCTGAGGGGACAAGAAAGATGGCTTTGATGTCAGCTTCAGTGACTCCACAGTATCAAAGGCAAGCAAAATTAATGATAACAGTGAAAGAAACTGAAAAACACAGTCCTAGAGACCTGAAATTCACATTCTCTGAGCACATGCCTTACAGGATCGCCTCTCTGAATACCACTGCTAGTTAAAAAATAACTTGATAGTTTATTTTTTTATGTATCAAGAAATATAACCTTTTATGCTGGCTCTGTTGCTAATAGGTAGCCTTTGAGCAACTGAGAACCTAATGGGAGATATTCACAGTTTATGATTTACAATTTAACTAGATGAAGTGCTCAGAAGAAGGATTACTAGGATTTAAATCCTTACTAGGATTTAAAGAATTTTTAAAAATTACCTGGTAAATTAACATCATCTTTTTAAGTTGCAAAACTGTTTAAGCTTTTGCCCCAAAATGCAACTAAATGGAGGCAAAGAATTTCAAAGAAAGAAAACATTATGGATTTCCTTTTTGGTATAAGCATAAAATGGTTTCACAGAACACCAAACCAAACCAAACCCAAAACACTAAACTAAACAACAACCAAATGAACTAAATGAACTAACTGGTTAAAAAAAAAATAAATAAAAAAAGACTAAGTTGTTTGTATAAAAGGATGAGTGAATGCCTGATTTCAAACACTGTCAAAAGTTCTGAAAAATTTCAGTCAATATCTGTGTTGATGGGAAAAAACAACAATCATGTTAGAAGTTGTAAAAACCATAGTAGTTAACACAAAGAAAGCTAAATACTACACGGTTCTGTATCTGTTGGAGTTCTCTAATGAAAATGAGAAATTTTGTCTTGTGGCAGATTGTCTAGCATGTGATACCCTCTTTGAAAGCAAGTTAGTTACATAGACTGTAGTTTAGAATATATAGTATATATGAGCACAGGTCAAAGCAAAAGGGTAGTTTAGAAGAAAGCCCAAATCTGAAAATTAAACATAGTGCTTGGACGACTGGCCAGGTTCATGACTTCCACAGTCAAACAAAATCTGGGTACACTTTTCAGCCCACATGGACATTTTATACACCTGTGATGTAGTTCTTCTTGGTCTTTGTATACTTCCAGCAAGAGCTATTAGCAAGAGTTCATTTCAGTTGCTAGTTAGCAACAGTTGCCAGTGCTTTGATTGTTTGACATGCAGACATATGGGATAATGGCATTTCTAATTTAATGTCTTTTTGCCTGCTTTGTGAAAGAACTCTCCAAGTCTTGCTGAACACATTAGTATTGAGGCAGCATGTTTGGCATTTGTCTTGCTTGATGATGAACAACAGGGAAAAGCTCTCTGGTTTTTTTTTGATGAAATCCTACAAAGTGAAATTTGAATAGAAAATAATGCAGTTGCAGAGCTTTCAAAGAGAAGTAAACAAAATATGAAGAAAGACTTGGAAACTGCCTTTGAAAGTCTTTGAAGAGAGTATTATTGTTCTCTTGAAAAGTCTAAGGAAGAAGACAGAAGCTTTTATAATCTCATTTAATTATAAATTCATCAAGACAGTGGTGTAGAATGGTTCCTGTAATCTCTTAATTCATTTAAATCAGAATCCCACCCACTACAAAATGGTAAAAAAATCTATGTATGCTAACAGCATTGTGACAGCAAATGGTGGAAGATATAAACTTTTAGTTCCTATACAGATATAGACACAGTGCTGCTCTTTCACAGCAAAAATGAGTTGTCAGATACATAGTTCATAGAATGACAGAATCACAGAATAACTCATGTTGGAAAGGACCTCCAGAGGCCATCCAGTCCAACCCCCTCCTGCAAATTCAAAGCAGGGCTAATCTGATCAAAAGGCTCAGAAACATGTCCAGATGTCTTGAACACCTCCAAGGACAGAAATCCTACCACTTCTTTCAGCACCTGTTCTAGTGTTTGTCCCCTATCATGGAACAATAGAAAAATCCTTCTATCTAATGTGGATTTCCCATGTTCAAGCTTGTGGCCGTTGCCTCATGTCCATCCGTTCGCTGTGCACTTGCAAAAAGAGTCTGACTCCATCCTCTCTGTATCCTCTGATCAGGTAGTTACAGACTACAGCAGTACGATTCCCCCTTCACCTTCTCTTCCCCCATTGAACAGAGAAGTTCTCTCAGCTACTCTGCGTACATCGGGTGCTCCAGCCCCCGGCTGTCCTGGTGATCCTCTGCTGGACCCTCTGATATATCAATATCATCTTTCTTGGATGCAACACTCCAGATTTGATCTCAGAAGTGCCAAATAGAGAAGAAGGATCAATTTTTTATCTCTTTTATACAAAAAGCTCACTTGTAAGTTAGCATTCCTTCTCATGAAGGCCTGTGTAATAGAACCTTAAGCAAGTAACAATTAAACAACATTAGTTGAACAATATCAAATTACTAAGAACATATGATGGTCATTCTTCCTCCTACTGATGTCAAGCCAACCCTCAGAAAGTTGGCAACATAAATGAAGTCTAAGGATTTAATAGGGATCACAAGACCATATTACGTTGAGGGTGACAGAGTCAATATTATTTTTGTGCACTTGCTGAAGCTTTTCAGACTAGAAATTAGTGAAGCTTTATCTGCTTTTTCAGTTCTAGTTTTCAGAACTAGAAGCAGAGGCATATCACACCCTGTGCATAGGAAAAGTCTTTGCAGTGAGATTTCTGATCCCTAGCTACAAATATGTACCATATATATATATTGTGTTTTATTTAATCAGTCTTAAAGCTTTAAAAAGGAAGGTGAACATAAGCAACAAATTCCAAACAATAATGTAAAAGGAGTGCAGATGACCAGAATCCACAAGTGGATTTTAAGATTAGATCATTTACAACGGTTATGTTTTTGAATGCCATTGAACTTACACACTGATCTAATTTTTTGCTTCAGGCAGCAAAAAGAAGTTTTACTGAGATTTTAACATCAGCTCTCCAAGAACAAGCAGTGAAATTTTTTTTCCAGACATGAATTCAGTAAAATCAGTACAGAATGATGATAAAAGTACAGTTGGCCATAAAGGAATGATTTTTAAATCTTGCCCACAGTTGCAGAATACAGTCACATTAAGTCAAGAACAGTAAGTGGAACAATAACAAAATAATAATTTTGTACCCAAAACAGGAAGAGTGCTCTAAACTTCTTTACAGATGGGAATCTTCCTGGATATTTCAGTGTGAAGAGTTCTGTTCACAGAGCTGGAGCTCAGATCCCCACCAAAGATGAATCCCACAGACTCAGATCATGCTATTTCCAACACTTCTTTGGGTAGCTTTGAAAGTAACACATAATGATGTCCAAAAATGTCAAAATGTTAATTTTTTTAATCACTTCATGCACTGTCCGCTTTACTTTAGCACAAAAGTCATCAGCATTTCATGAGTTCTTTTTCCAAATATAGTGATGCTGGTTTGAAAACAAGCAAAGAGTTTTCTAAAATTAAACTGAAACACAGTCAGTACTGTTAGAAGCCATTTTATGTTAAATGAAGACTATTGAATAAAGATTAACATTTTTCTCTAAAACTAAACTGATCCACAGAGACTAGTCTTAATGTAGTAAGGAATGATTTCTTGCAAATGTAGCTGGGCTGCACCACGTAAGTGTTTTGATCCAGCCTTCAACATCTAAACAATGAAGATGAATGGCATTTCTAAAAAAACCTGCTGCTCTCTGTATTTCCAGGGAGTATCCATATGAAGTTAGACATGTTGAATAAATAGTTGGTTTGTAGGCTCTATTGGCCAAATGGTTGTTGATTCTAAATAATGGAAAAGAAAACTAAAGAGAGCAAAACTGTTTCACTTCCAAATGTGGGGATCATCTATACCTTATCAGAGTGGTTTGGCTATGTATCCCTTCTACTAACTTAAAAGAAAACTGTTTACCACTCTGTCATAGGCTTCCCACTGAAAGAAGTAAATGGAAACATTTTCCTGTAGTCTTAGGTCTGTGTGATATGTTTTGGTTTGGGTTTTTTTTGTTTGTTTTATCTTGTATGTTTTGGCCTAAGTCAAGGTCTAAAGTCTTTACAGGATTTTGGAAGCATCATCAGTCCCAGACCAGATATTAAGCCATGTTTTGCTAAAAGCTTAGTAAGTTAGGACAAAATCTATGTTTATGATTACATTCAAGGCTTACAACTTAAATGCAGATAAAGGGTGAAAATGGACAGAAAAGACGTAGCATACAAGAGAGGACTGATATTAATTAGAATTACTTTTTTTTCTCTGATGGACTTGAAAAATAAAGACAGTTTAAGTATGAGGTGAAAGGAATGCAGATCCAATTACAATAAATGAACAGGAGTCACTTGATTAAAGAGCTAGGATTGGAAAATCCTATTTGCAGCAGGATACAAACAGGAAAGACTGCATCTGGCATGGTCAAAGAAAAAGGTGTTAGAATGTGAGAGAATATTTTGGAGAAATATGTGGATAGTTAGGGAGGGCCATACCTTTGTGATCTTATGAAGAAAAACTTCTGAGCCTTAGACACTGTTGGTTGAAACTGATGCCTCAGGTGAAGAGCATGTTTGATTTATGGGCCTTCTTGATAGACTGTATTGAGTTGTTTGAAAAAGCGATTGGAAAAAAAGTAGATAGTATGTGGAGCATGGAGAAGTAATAAGAGTTTTCCTTTATTCATAATGAGCACTATCTGTCGAGTAGATATTCTGGAGATGTCACAGAACAGGCTGGAGTTTTTGTGCAGAGACAAGACAGGTTAGGGCACTGACATAGACCATGGACTATGATTATTTAGTCCAACATATATCTTCTATTTCACTGTTTACTGATGTTAGTCACTTGACCTTGTCACTCAAGGCAAAAAAACTCCCAGAGTGCAGATAAATTTTCATGCTACAGAAACATCTTTTAAGGCCAGAAAAATTCCCTTGTCTTCCATCCCCCTACTGCAACAAGATGCTATGTATTGAAAGCATGGAACTACACGTCCTGAACATCTTGGACTCGTGAGTGATCTTTTGGAAAGTAAATTACCTACAGTACAGGATATGACTCCCAATATAACTTTCGTGGTGTGCTTCACAGCTTTTCCCATCACCAATGTAATATTCATTTAAATTCACAGGTAAAAATGTGTTGTGTTATACTGAAGTTATGAAAACAGTGTTAAGATAACACTGTTTGTAGTAGCATACTAAGGTTTAAAAAAGGCATATATATGTATCAGAAATAATAGTAACGATGTTGATGCTTAAGATTTTTCATAACACCTTCTACTAGCCATCTCTGTTATCAAAAGACCAGGAATGGCAGTCAGGGACTAGGATCTCATTGTACTAAGTAATTTATTAATGCAAATCTGCTTCACAGATCCATGCTTCATTCTAAGGAAAAAAAAGCCCTTGAGACTAACTTCTCATTTATATATTATCTAATAATTATTTAATATTTTATAGCAAGTACAAAGTTTATATTAACTCAATATTAAATATTATACAATATTTGCATTATAGTGATAATAATATCTAATGCCTTTATTATCTGAAGCCCTTATTTAGGCATTTGGAACTTTACAATGAAGCTCAAAGTTTGCATACTGTACATGTATAGTACAGTATTTACTTATGAAAGAATGCTACAGATAATATATTAATACAAAGGAATGTCCACTCCTTGATAACATATCACAGTCTTCTCCAATATTCTTTGCTTATAAAGTTGGAGATTTTTTTTTTTATTTAGGAAAGGAAATATACCGAGAAACGCCTGGAAAGCAAGAAACGTTGCACAAGTTTCTCTACAAGAAATCTTAGGGACAACAGGATGACTATGAATAAAGACGTACAAGAGTATACATAAATTATAGTTTAAATTTTGTCTTCTTAATAAGAGGTGACAGGAGCATATTATGTTTCAGACTTTTATTGTATGATTTGATTTCTTGGAGATCCATATAGGAAAACTGAAATACTTAGTGACAGAATATTTTTTTTTTACTGTCTCTTCTGCAGACACAGATCAAAGAAAGCTGGACTGCTATTTATTGTATTTGGCATCCTATTAAAAAATCTGGATATTTGCATTATTTAATCACCTTCTAAGTTCCACTAGTTTTTTATCCACCAAAATTATCAATTCATATCTCCAAGTGAACAAAAAATATAGAAAATTAAATGGAAAAATATAGACATGACACTAATAAATAAATGGATGAATGTATCAGAGAGCAATGTCAGTAAAACTCCTCCAGTTTATGTTTTGTCAGCATGTCCATTTTCAGGGGCTTATAACATAGTAGCAAAATGCTGTCAGCCAGCTTTCAAACCACTGAGATTAGGAACACCTGGATTTTGCTTTTTGGGCAATTAAAAATATTCACCACAAAAAGTTTTCATTCATTAAAAATAAACTAATACAAAGAAACATTTTTTTTCCTGTACAACAGTAAAATTCAATATTATTCTTTTTAAGAAACCAGGTAAACTCAAACAGGAATATATTTGGAGTATTAAAAAAAAAATTAGACTGTTAAATTGTTTACTCTCAGAATATTGGCTTTTTATTGTTTTTGTTATGCTCACGTGAAGCAATAATGTATTGAGGAAAATATAACTCAATAAACAAGAATGCAAGAGTCACTTTTAGGCTCTTTTTAATTTCCAGAAGCCATAACTTTGTAAGGTGCTTTACAGACAGAAAAAAGTCAAGGTTCCTGACCTGGAGAACTTTGATTAGTTTTTAATCTTTATATAAGAGAGTCACTGATCAGAGGAGAGAAAGACTGGAAGAAAATATTTTATAAAAGAGAAATGCTGACTTAACACAGTGATGGCATCGGCACATCTATTCATTATTTTGAGTTTGCTTGTTTTTATTATATCTTGTATTCCAGAGTGAGCTTTAAAGCAATTGTGGTTTTTATTAAGAAAATACTCCTGGGGAAGTTTATTTGAAATTGTTCTCACCAAACATGGGCTTAAGCTTTAATGTTTTTACCACAGTTTTCAATCTTTTAAAGTTCAGGTCTCTGAAGACTTTATGCAAATTCTTACATTTAGTATAGACAGGAACTGGATTCTGTAACTATTTATGCAGATTTTTGTAGTCCTTTAAGTACGCAACCAAAGTAGAATGCCATTGTATTAGTTCGTAAACTTAATTACTTTGTGGGATGGAAAGTAATAGAAAGAAGACCTATATTTGAAAATTATTTGGTGAGGTTTTAAGATAAGAGATGATTTCTTTGCCGGTTATAAAATGTATAAATTCAGTAACATTATTAAGCTTAAAAAATTGTAGGTATGAACAGAGTCTTTGCTCCACTATAATCTCACGATATATTTGTATATCCTTTTCTGGCCTGTTACGTCATGCCTTCATGTGAAGTCAATGATGCCAACAGCAAAATTTCTTCCTGGGTTTGAATCTGGAGGGCTGGCATCTCCAACATCAGCAGAGGGCTTATCCACAGCTTCTTCAACAGTGAGAAACTATTGCTTTCTTTCCCCACCCTTTGTTCTGTGAGCAAACAACACCATGTAACATACACTCAACTTCTTTTTCAGCATGTTGTGTCAAACTATATAACTCAGGTCAGTATATGTGGAAATGATGGTCTTGCTAACGATTTCACTTTTTCTTCAGTTTAAATAAGAAGTTACAGAAATTTAACTTCATTTAAATTCACCATCCTTACTCTTCTAAACAAATGATGTTTTCAGTGGCTGGAAAGATAGAATTGGGGGAGAAAGGAATTTTTTAACAGATTAGGCCCAATTCTTCTTGATTGTTTAAAAAGTGAGGACAAACAAATATTATTTTCAGGCATATTAAATTCTTTGTCAGACTAGAAGTGCTAGAGGGTATAAACACATTAGAACAACAGTTTGGTGTAATGTTCTTATGATTTCTATGATTTCTGACTCTACTGCTATAATGCAGTTATTGCTGAAATTTCAAAGTCCTAATGCAGGATTATATCGAGTGGCTGTAGCAGGAGGAAAAGGCAAAAAATAACAAGAAGCAAACTTTGCACAACGAGAAATTATCCCATGTGGTTAGCGCCTTACCTGTTCATTTAAACTTCATCTTTTATGTCTTTTGAAATGAGAACCATTCATGTTGTTCTGTGATGACTTCTTTAATTTATTCAACAGAGAACAACATGCTCTAGTAGCTGCCATGGCCATGAGGAAGCAAAACTGAAAAAAGCAGGAAATGGTGTGTGGAATGCTGGAAAGGAATGGAAGGCTTTAATCCAGCAGAAAAGTCATTAATTAACAAACTAACATAATGATAGAATGAGCAAAATAATACTGTTGAGGAATACAAAGAAATTGTTCCTTTTTTTTTTTTTTCCTCAGACATGATTGAGTTTCTGGCTAACAAGGTGGTATAGTCTCTCATGTTTTTAATTGACAGATTGTTTGTAGAAGAGATTTGGTTTCAAATCTGTTTCTTCATTTTGGTAAAATTCACATTTTCTCTGTTTGGATTTAACAGTGGGAGGAATAAAATATCATTTGTCTTTTTCTCCTTTGCTAAGATCAGTGAAGATCCTCTTCAAGGTTTTCTTTGGAGCAAATTCTCTTTGGACTAGCTTGCTGAAGTACATCACTTATCTTCCGTAAGAAGTCTAAGTCTCTCACTGACGTACTGAATGTTTTTCCTAGGGAGGAATATAGATTATCTTGACATTTGCCTATATTACGTTCTTCTACAGATGAATGAACTATTATAACATCTTCCACCTAGTAAATGACAAGCTGACATTTTCTTTTAGATAAGTACAAACACTTATCCTCTAATAACTACTTAGGTATAGAACCATTTGTTTTAAAAATTGTATTGTTTCGTGTAGTTAACATCTTAGACATTTCATTTAGAAAGAAATAACTTTTGAGAATTGCCTGACTTGGAACTAGTAAGAGTAAACGAAAGAGATCCACTAAAGCTTTTGCTCATTAAAGTCTTGATAAAGAAGTAGGCAAGGCAGCAAGTAGAAATAAATGCTTTGTTTACTTAACATGTTGAGACTGACTACTAAAACAGTGAGAGGTATTCCTGCACATCCAGAGGAAGTTTTAACATCTTGAGTTTGCTTTTTCTTTCCTCTTTAAAATATTACTTGTATTTTTAATTTCCAGCCCAAAGCTTTTGTTAAAGTTCCATCTATGTTAAATCAGCAGGTGGCAAAGAAACTTGCTTAAACCTTTGATTCCATCCTTAAATCACACACAAAGGATGCTTCCAAATGTTGCAGAATGGGAGACACATACTATTACTAGCCACTGTTCATAGTCTCTGCAATATCTGGGCACAGTAGAGTTAAATAGAGATGAAGATATAACATTAATTCTGACTGGGCTAACTTGGTGTCTAAAGGTCAAAACCTTAAGTCTTTTGAAAAGTGGTTGTATTTCAGCAGCTGCTATTACTGGGCTTCTGGAACAAAACATTAAAAATCCATTTCCACTAAAAAGTCACATACATAGCATCATATCTTCTGAACTTCTCTATATTTTTTGACATGCTCAGTTACAGGAATAAGCTAAATGTAGCCAGGCTACATCTGGACACTTGAGAGCACCTCAGTAATACACTGATACTGATTGCCTGTTCTGGCCAGTTCTCCCATGCTTCATGCTCTTTCCATGCTCCTCTCACACTTTCTTTCCCTCAGCCATTGCTGGTATCTTTTTTACTCATCTTCTCATTGATCTCAAGTTCTTTTGGATTCAGCCTCTCCTCCAATTTTCATTCTGTATCCATCATATCAGCCATTTAGTTCTTGCTTGCCAAATCACAAAATAAAAACTTTAACACAATTATTAAAAAAAAAAAAAAAAAAAAAAGCAATCAAACAATGCTTATCAGCTGGAATGCCAGGCTTGTCAGAACAGGGAACAGATCAGAAAGTGAGCATTTTACAACAAGCATAAGTATAATTTATGGTCCTGATCCACACTGTTAAACCTAAAGATGCCCTATGAATTGTCTGCCTCAGCACTGGGATATAAGCATAGCCTTTGCTCCTTTGTTTCTTTTCCTCACTCTGTGGCTTTTTATGCCAGAAAATGCTGACAGATTATGGGCTGTGATCATGAAAATCTAGTTTCTGTCTAAAAAAATGTAGATTGCCAACCAAATATGGGTGATAGATCCCTGAAAAACCCAGTTTAGTTTCATGTAGCATGCTATTGCATGGTCTTTTCTGCAAATCAAAGTGTAATTGTGATACTTCAACACTGCAAGTATCATGAAGTGAAAGTATTCACTTGAAAAGAAGATACTGAATACATCTCTGGCATTACACCACATAATGAATAGCAAAAGTCTTTTGTAAAATTGTTAAAGAAAGCAATTGTTAGATTGATGATGCCAATTTATAAAAAGTATTAAAAATCCTCCTTATTTATTTAAAGATATTGTAAAAAAGTAAAAAAAAAGTTAACAACAACAACAAAAATATTTAATTTTATACTTTATTCTATGTAGAAATTTACCAAGAGCAGAAAAATTTCAAGGATATAAAATCTTAAAGCCAAGGATGGAAATTTGCTTTATTTTACCTCTTTGAACATTATTGCTTTCCTTCAGTTTCCTGGCCATGGGAAATAATACATGAGTATGTAAAAGCTGCATTTTACGACATAAGCAGAACACATGGGGAAAGCTATATGTCCAAAACTACTAGACTCAGGAAGTTTTTTATCTCCTGAGTAACTTTCTCATAGCTCATTATTCATGTGGAATTGATACTGACATTCCATGATTTTTTGTTTTGCTTTATGTTGGCTTGGTTTATCTTCCCCTTTTGCTGTGGACTGGAGGATGGGGAAGCCTACATTATTTTACACATACACAGACCTCATCCCTTCAGTGTTCAGCATGAAATTGAAACAAATTAAACCAAAGGCCATATTCCCTCCTTTATGAATATCTTTGACATTCAAACTATTGCAATTAAATGCAAGCTCATGGTATGTAAAAATAAAGCTCTGGATTCCACATATCAAATCCCTCTGGAGTACAAGACTGTGGGGGAACTACTGTTTGATTTCTTTCTCTTTTATCTCTGATTGTAGGTACAGTAATTCTGGCCATATGCAGTCTGCTTTTAATTGAGGCTTTGTATGAAATTTTGTATCCTTTGATGCAAGATTTCAAAGCTACAATGTAAGGTTGTGAGGTGACCAAAAAGGTTCATAAGAAAACTCTAGGGTATCGTCAATGTCTTGGGCAGCAATGTAGGAATGTGCCTAATTCTTTAGCTGAGAGTCTGGCAAAAAAGGGGCTGAGATTGCAGTAACATAAAACTGTAGCAGTGATTGAAAGTGGTGACAAAATCCCCTTTGCTTATAATGAGAACAGGGGTCAGGCCTGTGATAAACTAGTTTTTCTTCATGTTATGTTGTAGCCTTTGCTTTGGTGATCAAAGTGATTGGTTTCATTAGTTTTTGTGTTTGGATTTTGTTTGTTTGTTTGTATTTAAGTTCCCCCTTGCGTTTGGTACACACTTGCCATTCCATTACACTGTAGAATTTAATCTACTGGTCATGGACTGATTTTTCCTTTTAACTCAATCTTATTTTAATATTTCATTCCTATACATCGCATTCTGGGCTCCTAGGCAGGATACTGTAGATAAAGCAGGTTTTCAAATTTCTTGCCATAAGGGCTAAAATATATATGAAAAAAAGAATGAATTATTTAAACTGATATAGTACAAATGTACTGTTTTGGGCATCGCATAATAAATTAAAGACATCAAATGGGACTAAAATGTCATAACTGAATAAAAACTGTATATATTACATGGGGGAACTATTTTATTTTTGCTGTAGAAGCTGGGAGAGGGTGTGTACTAATTCAGCGACTTTGGTAAAGCACAGCAGCCATCTGTTTTCCCACAGAGGCAGGCTCACGGCCGGCCAGCTCAGGGCGCGGGCAAGGAAATCTCCCCTCTGCCTGTGCACTCACACTTGTCTTGGACAATACTCAGTTTATTGTGTTGTCAGGTCCTGTGTTGTTCTAATAGGTTTTCTGTGTTTAAAATACAAAGGTTTTAGTCAGCCTTCTTGAAATGATGGTGAGAGAAGCACAATCACAGGCATTCACGCGCTACTCGCGCAGGTGGGTTGCACGGGAGCTGTGCAGATCATGGGAGCTGAAGAACAAATTTTAACCAGCTCTCCAAGTTCCTGTCATTGTGCTGATTACAGGGGCCTTTGGGCTGTAATGGACTGACATGCAAACTTCAGGCAGGTTTGGAAGTTCAAAGGAAAACATCCCAGAATCTGCTGCTTAGCCGGAGACTCTCAAAGTAAGCCCTTTTTTCCAGGAAAAGTCATACAGGTGTGATTCTTGTTCCGTTGGCCTGAATGGTGGGCCAGCTCTCCCACAGTTAATGGGAGCGGCTGGGTAAGTGGCTGTTTGTGAAAATCAGGCTGTCAGATGAGAATTCATGGAGCCCATCCATGTGTGTGCACATATGTTCACACGGTGATGAAACTCCCTGCTTCTGGACTCTCCAAAGGATCTGGGGAAGGTAAGCCTGTCTGTCCTTGGCTATTTCTGAGGCTGAAAATAAGATTAAGGCTGAGAAATGCAGGGAAAAGGGAGCAGGAGAAAACTTCAGCAGCAACAACTATTTTGTATCTTTCAAAATCTGTTCATTCTGAATGCTCCTGCAGAAGTGATTTAGTACATCAGTCACTTTAAATAGCAGACAATTGATTACTTGGCTTAATGCAACTGCACTGAGTGCAGTAAGAAAACGCTCATTTTGTTGAATCATGTAAGTTGCCACCATGAAAGAAGATGCTTTATTTCTTACCAAATTCACTGACATTGCATGTCGCCATTCCCAGAGTCATGGCTTTCCACAGTGCTTGAACATATTTTGACCCATTCATTTTTATTGCTTTCTCCAATAATTGATTTCATATATAACACCAGGACAGATGCAGGCCCTTGAACCAAAGCGCAGTGCAAAGATGCCAGGATGCAAAAGCCAGAAAAAGCTATCAATTTATATAAACCACTGCAGAATAGCATCTTTCTTCTGCTTTCCCGTTTATCACGGCGACATATGAGTCAGAGAACTACTTAAAATAACTTTTTTAAAAAATAATTTATGTGGGGTATTTGCTGCACCAGACCTACATGATCGAGCATTGATGCTAGTGCTGCTTCCTGGCCATGGTACAGACATATTCATGATGCTTCAAAACAAATAAATGCACAATTATATATATGTATGGACAATTCTAGTGTTCTGAGTACAATAATCCCCTCCCCAGAGGGGTGCAGTCCCCCTGTGTCCCATTGAGCTGAACAGGGTCAAGGTCAGGGCTTGTCCTGGCGGGGGCATAGGTGGGCAATGGCCACGTGAGGTTGTGGTGACTGGGCGGTTGAGGCGGCAGACTGGGGATGACTGGGCACATGGCCAGGCATGGTCACGGCTGCAACACAACTTAGGCAGGTACCAAGGCTGAGAAGCTCAGATCAAGTTTAAACCAAGCATTGTCTTTGAATTTAATGATAAAGGAAAACTGTGAGCCTGCAGCTCTACACGCTGTATCTTTTATTCTCTCATAAACCAAGAACAGTGCAAAGAATGTTAAGACAAACTGCTCTCATACTGGCCTACAACACAGCCAGCAAAGGCATCTACCTTGCCTTGAAATTCAAGTTGGGATTTGAGTCACGCAGAACATGTCAACATTTTGTAATAATTGCCTTTTTTTTTTTTTTCCTGAGAAATCTATGATAATGTTTTGCCCATAAGCTGAAAGCGAAACTTTCAATCATTTTTTCTGAGACAGAGTGGGGTCAGTAATCCAACCGAAAACATGGAGCTCTTGCCAAAAATGAGTATATTTCAGCAATCCTCAAAATCCAGTCATGCAGGAATTCAAAGAAGAATTTAGAATTTGGTTCCAGCTACTACAAGTGGTCAAGCAGAAAAGTCCTGGGGTAAATCTCAGGAGATTCGGATTCAATTTCCAGATCTGACCCAATCTGATCATGGCTTTTGTCAAGGCATGTGACAGAAAGAAACCTACAGGATCACTGAGTCTTCTCCCCTTCTATCAATAGATTGCCACAGATATAAAGCCATTTTAAAATGTATTAGACTCCTTTTTAAAATTATTTAAGTTTTTGGAGGAGGACAAGGACTATCTCTCTCTACAAGCTTATACGAACAGTTAGCCAGTGGAAAACAGATTTCATTGCATCAATTTGTATTGATGCAAATAAGAGACCTCTACTTTTCTGATAGAACTATTGTCTTCTTTAGGAAACTGGATTGTTTTCTTTTTCCGAGAGCAAAGATATTATTTCCAGCTTTAAAAACAAACAAACAAACAAACAAACACACCTGCTAACTCTTTGTGGATTCTCATTTTACAGGTCAGCACTGTAAGGTTTCTTCATTTCTTCATTTCCAATAGAAAAGGCATCTAAAGTGATCAACACAGGTATGCTCTGTGTTTGATGGCCTAAGGTCATGTCAGCTCCCCACTTCATTCTTTTCCCTAAACACTTCACAGCTCAGATTTGGGTAACATCTTAAAAGTCTAGGAAAAAAATTATAACAGTGTGCAAGCTGACATTTTCTGCTTCTAATGTATCTATAGGATAGCTAATTTTCAAGCAATGTTAGGTGATAAATGTTCACACTTTGTATTACCATTTGACTCCTGCTTCCACAAAGTATATCCCCCCAAGGCCCTTTCAATACTTTTGAGTCATAGCAGAAAAGGGCTGAACGAACAAATTTGTCAACATTGATCAAAGCTGACATTCAGGTTACCCTTCAGAGGCCTTCTATGCCAGTTTTCCTCACCCTGCTGTTTTCAAGGCTTCTCCTCTGTTTTCATGATTGGTGATAAGCCTTTTTGATGTGCATTTTAGATCTAGCTTTTGATTCACTAAGTATGGGAATTTCCAGATCTGAACCTTGCCAAATTAATTTTTCAGATTAATTTTCATCAATAGGCAATTGCCTACTCAAGTACAATAATGATAATTCTGCCCCTGAATATTTTAACAACATTGCCTATACACTGCTCCAACTTCAAATTTTCATGCTAATCAACGAATATTCATGAAAACATTTTCCTTTTAGAAAACTTTAAGATAATTTTCAGTTAGATAGAAGGAACTATTTTTGAAGTACTGTAACTAGACAACAAAGCTGTGAATCACATTTGGTAAATTCTTCGGTCTTGACAAATGAGGATCTATATCTCTCAAATGGCGTGGCATAGAATTTTTAAAGTTAGTTCAGTCACACTGTGTGCAGTTTTATATATTGCATGGAGCAAGCATGTCAAGGCAACACTTTAAAAGAGAGCTTACAATTAAAAAAATTCCTGGCCAAAACCTTTATATACTCACATGATTAAGGAAGAAAGACACCAACACATATTCGTGTTTTCTATATGCAGGCACTACAGATCGGTGACTAAAGTCTTTTAACCAAGCAAATTAAATAGGCAAGAAAAACATGTTCTTTAGAACTCCTATGAACAACATACAATTAGTGTTGTACAGCCAGAAATCAATCTTAAATCTGGTACAAGTTTAGACAATTAAAACAACCATAGTGGGTGTTTTTATGGGCAGAAATTTCAAAGCAAGCTTTCATACCACAAGAGACTCAAAAAGTGTGCAAGATAAAAGATCTTAAATATTAAAAATAAATTCCTAACTATGAAAACTTACTAATTCCATCAGCTGAATCCTTTAGCATCCACTCACCAAGTACCAAGGCTAATTACAGTAATAAATAAATTACATGATTGCTAATTACATCTTCCAGTTCCTATCCCTGTTAGTCTCCCCTATCCAAGGTGTGGGGAGGTTGATGTTGCTGCAGTAAAACCAGCAAGTACACATGATAAACACAGTTCATGAGCAATTCAAGTATTGGAGAGGTTTTTTAAACAGGTACAATAGACATGGAAATAAATACAAAGCAGTTTATAACTAGTTGTGAATTTTGTATAATTCATCTTTTATGAGTAGTCAGCCTGGCAATAAGATGACTTCGCTCCTGTTTTTCCCAGAGTGCTGAACATCCACATGTCCCACTGATTTTGTCTTGCAGGTTTGCTTGTTCAGCACTCTAAAAAATAAAGCCCAGAGGTCATTTGGTAGAACAGCTGGACAGTTGTTCCATAGCAATTAATTTAACTGACATGAGAAATCAGCAATAGGAATGTTCCCACCAAATGCAAAATAAATAAAAAGAAGTTTACAAGTTGCTTAGGCAGCTTAGCACTAAGCCAAACTCAAACACACTGACACCCCCCCCCCCCTTTATCTTAGAAAGCATGTCCTTCCTTACAAGTGTGTGAACTGTAGGAACTGCTGGGCTTGTGATACAGAAAAGCTAGAATTCACCCACACATCCTTTAGGTTCAACACTGTGGTATTGGTACTATTTTTTGCTTCCGAAGACTGAAGATCCTTACTTCTTTCTTCACATCTAGTATGAATTCAGTCATGTTTGCTTGCTGAACTATCTAAAGATTGAAAATGCTAGACCCATAGTACAGACACAGATTAGAGACTGGGGAAGAAACAATGCTTTCCAGTACTCATGATGTTATTCTGGATTAATGTATGTCACTGAGTGTGAACTTGGCTCACTGAAACTTAATTTGCTTAAGTTCTACTTCTGTACATGTACCATGTATGTGTAAAAAACTAGATGGTCTATAGGAGTCAGTGTCAGTATTTAAGGAAGTATGCAATGGCTTTGCAGGGTAGATGAACACTTCGTAGTGAAATGTCAATGAGGTGGAAAATATGACTTTGGGACATGGTAACATAATTACAATGCTAATCAAGGACAATGCAAGACTCTCCAGTAAAGTTGACAAGCTGGAGAATTAATCCAGGATTAAGCATTTCAAGATTACTGGTGTCCCAGTGAGGAAAAGCCTAAGAATTTAGTAATCTTTATGGCAGCACTTCAGAAAGATGAAGCAAAATATTATTTATTTCCAGAATGATACTGGGTTGCCTCACCATAATAATTTGTGTCCAGCCATCTCTTCATAGCTGCTCCCAAAACTGGTCCAGTTTTCACAGAACACTTTCTTAAGAAACAGCACAACATGCAGAGGAAAATCCACTTTGTTTATATACATTAAGATACTGGTACATCTATTCACCCTCCTGCCTTACATGACTGTAAAATACCTTCTAATTCAAATATGTACTCATAACTATCCATACTAGTCTAAGTGTGTAGACCAACAGTCAGACCCTGGAAACAGATAGAGCAATTGAAGAAATTAACAGTCTATGCCTTATTGGCTATTTATTGCTGTCCATCAGATATGTTATCAGATTGCACAAACAAATTCACAGGGGATTTATATGTGTTGTCACTTGCGTATAACTACCAGGGAAAGGCTAATTACACCTTTTATTCACCATTATCATTCCACTTTTAAAATCCAGCTAAATGATAACAATTATAAATATAAAACATGCTTATGATTCAAATTCTACGCCTCAGATAAAAGCCAGCTCAGCATAATTATTTTTCTCCACACTGAAAAGCATGGATTGATGGCAACATTCCCAGATGAACATAACTTTTTATTGCTTTGAACTTTGCTGTGAAGCATCATTTTATCATTTCATCTTATTGCTTGTTACATGGAAATTGAGGTTGACAAAAGGCATGAGTCTCAAAAAATGGAAAACTGTGTTTCTAACCTTTTCTGCTAGCCCCTCAATAGACAGCACCTGTATCACGGGAAGACTGAAAAGATTTTCTCTTACTTTCTGCTAGGAAAAGCATAACTAATTTATACTTCAATGACATGTGTTACTGAGAAATTACATGATTGCATTCTGCTGGAGAGACATAAGTTGTCACTTTTTTAATGCTATAAAGGCCTAAATTGGCATGACATGCCAGCTTGATGTAAAGTCTGTATCATGTCTGACTGATGTATGTCTGCATGTCTTTTGCCTAGTGAAAACAGTCAAACATCAACCACAGTGATTGTTTATGATTCAGAAAATAGTCTTCCCCGCAGAAAGAAGGGGAAGATGAACAATGTAAAGTTTACATTTAATTTCCAAAATGCTCGTATAAGTCAAAATAGAAGACAGCACCTGTTCCATTTAGATTAGATTAATTTCTCTTCTAATACATATGATTTTTTACTTACTTTCAGGAAAATGGGTTTCACTATCCTTTTGTTTATGTTTAGAGGCATAACATTAGGATGTCAATAAAGATCGGATATGAGGTAAGGAGGTGTAAATGAAAAGGCCTGTTGATAAATAAGAAGAAAAATGTGGGTAGTTATCACACTTCATAGTCTGTGGTCAGAATAAACCAATGCCCCTAATTTCTTTAGGCTGCCAGCTGCCAACTGAGAGTGTCTTTTTAGACTTTCAGGAAGAAGATAAATGGCTTTAATATGTAACTCATACTCCAAGATGGAATTTCTCCATGTCAGTAACATATTTTTGTCAGAAAAGTCTGTCAGAGCCTTGAGAATGACATGTCATTATTTATGAATCCAGCACCAGACTCCAAGTACTCATTCTGGCATTAGACACTACGATGAAATTCAGGATACTTGAAATTGTCCCAAACCTGCCATATTAGAATCTTAACATTCTAAAAACAGGAAAGGGAAAAATTATTCTTGACCGGTTCTAATGAGAACTAGTCTTTCAGCAATCAAGTACAGGGAATTAAATGTGTCAGGAAAAACAACTTAGCTATGTACTATAGTAGTAGATGAAGTAGAATTAGAGATATCCGAGATGGGTGAAATGATGCGAGGGGTACACCTGAGTCACACATGATCCACCTACCCATTATGGGCTGTAAAGCATAGAATAGATTTAAGGGATTTGGAGAAAGAAAATTTTGTCATTTTGCAGGTGTGGGGGATCAGAATGAAAAGAATATGTTGTCCATTCCCGCAAGGTGGTTTGGGAAAAGGAGGGAAGATATTCTTGAAAAACAGCTATATATCACCAAATACACGTACAGGCACTGCTAGCAAAACTGTAGGTGGGAATCAACGCCTTGATATCACATAAGAGATTAAAGGTTGGGCAGAGATAGGTCATAAGGACTTAAAATACGAAAGCAAGTCATTTATGCGTGGTGCAGCAGGGAAGGGAAAGACGGTGGAGAGAAGTAAAGAGGGGATTAGCAAGAGCTAATCCTAGCTATGAAGGTTTGTATGGTTTATGTAGATTATAGTCTGTGTGGTAGTAATGGATTTGTTGCAGAGTGGCACCCAAATGTGTATATTTCCTGCAAATTATGAATTTAAATCTGTCAAGCTGTTTTTTGAGTTACAGGTTGTCAGAAAATGCTTTGATGAAAAGCAGCTTCATAGTGAAGGTTACAAGCAGACTTCTGTTATATGCTAAAATGTTTGTTCTTTCTTTATTCTGCATAGCAAAAATATTTTTAAATTGCCACCAAGCAACAATGAAAAATTTGCACATGCTCTGAAGGGCAATGATCAGGCTATTAAGTTACACATATTTTAAAATAACCTTTTTATGTTATTTTATTTAAAACATCTAACGTCTTTCGGAGTCACTTCATCTTAAAAAAAGACAAACTTTTAACCAAAGAAATCTTGACACAAGACTTATGCTTCACTTGCAGTGAAACAAGACTAAACACTAGAAAATGGGCAATGTGCATGTACACATACACATAAACACAGTGAATCATATCTTGTAAGCTATACTCAGCCACAAGAAAATAATGTGTTCAGAGAGAAGCAGTGCAGAGCATTTGCTGGGAGCTTGCAGAGATCTGCATACCTGTAGAGAACAGGTAAAAGTGTGTTTTCTTTGGAATAAAGGGGCTGTCCTTGCCAGCTGGGAGAGCTAGGATGCACAGAGCCCTGAGTCCCTTTCTACAGGGAGCAGCTGGGGTGTCTGACACTCTGTCATTTAAACTGTTAAGGTCAGAAAAATTCAGAAACTTACTTGGACACTTACGTTGGCCCTAACATAGATGTTTGTAGAGGAGCTGGTGACCCTGGAGAGATCCTAGCAAAATATGGCTTAGAGTAATTGCACTCTATAAAAATGAACGTGTCTCTTGCTTTTAAAGGTCAAAGAAATCAGAACAGTATTATCTCTGTGTTCATCCTCTATGAATACTGTTTTATGCACTCAAATCCTTCCTTTTACAAAAAGCAGATTAATTTTCTGAGTAGAATGGCTATTTATTAGGATGTCTGAATTGTGCCTTCTAATAAACTCCAAAAAATAAACAACTGCTCAATAAGATTTTCTTTCAGTATATAACACTTTTGTTTTTCCTCGGTTGCAAGAGTAACTGTGTGTAATCTAGTCCTGCTTTTCAAAAATATCCTCCCTGCAGAGATTATGTCAATTAACTACAGAAATACTCTTGAGCTTCAAGAGTGTCTGAACTTCCATGCTCAAGTGAGCTGATCATTTATTGTATAGTATGTCTCAAATGTATGATGTTTCTGGTGGAGTTTAATGTGTACTGAATATCACAGAATGGGATTCTGTCCTGGGGAAATATTCAGTAAAATATTAGTCATGTAATTGGAGCATCCCAGTGAATACTGGCAATATTTTAATGGAAACCATCACCTAGTTCAAGTAATGAATAGGCCCTTAGGCCTGCAATGAGAAGGTCTGGAGAAATCCTAGTGAAGATCAGGACTTCAAACTGAGGTATCCTTGGCATTGTCCTGAGATTTAACTTGTCAAAGATACAGGTTTTTTAACAATGCACAAACCAAATAGCGCTAACTGAAATAAAAAGAGATTAATATTATTAAGAAAATGATGTTTATGAAAATAGTTCTTGCTTTATTATTTACATTTAAATGGGTATCCTAAAATGACAGTACGGCAAAACAGCTTGTATCCCCCTCATTGGATATTCAGAAGTATATGTCTGTTAGAAATATAGCTAAAGACAATCCAGAAGTGTTCTTATTTGCTTGGCCACATCTTTATTTGCTCTTTTCTGGACCAACACTTGTGTGCTTGTCTGTATATATCTACCTGCATGCATACAAACACAATGCCCATTTTGTTTAAGTTTGTTCACTGTTTCTTGACAGCTGCTTACACTAATGCAACATAACTTGCTGTATCCTTTAAAATCAGTTCTTACAGATAATATTCCAATAGTTTTGGAGTTTGTCTTTCAATTTATACAGTTTCAGACACAAAATAGAGGTAATCTGCAAATGTCCTGTTTTATTGAGGTAAGACAATTTAGACTGCTGACCTGCAGTAGCAAACTAGTGTCCAGTTAATTTAGTTTCCCATCAACTTGATTTTTTTTTTGTCTACAGAAAAAAGGCAGGTAGATATAACATAGCTGTGTAATCTTACCCTTTCAGATGATCCTCATTTTTTTGGCATAACAGAGCTGTACCTGTCATCTGTACCTTGTTCCTGAAAGCCATCTCCTCATTCTTCTGGCTTTCTTCCTTGACAATACAAACACTTACAATAGTCTTTAATTATAGCATTTTTGAGTAAAATCATTATTTCTTCAATGTTTAAACAACTGATCCAGTGTCTGCGTATTTCCTTTTATTCCCCTTACCTGCCCAGACCCCTGGGTTAGGAAGGAATTTATGAAAGCTGTAATCTGAACGTCTCTCCTAGAGTAGTAGTAGTATTAAAAGCCAAAACAGTGCAACAACTGTATTTGTACTGTCAATTTCTTAATATCACATAATTTTTTGTAGTCAAAATAATGTTTAACCAGCTGAACTGGCTTTCAGTATATAGAGTTAACAGCATTACAAAAAAACATTCCTGTCTCCATAATATTGTATAATAAACGCTTTTATAATAGATATCCAGCATATTTACATAATGATGCTTTCAGATGTAATAAATTGGCCATATTAATGTAACTTCTGCAATTTGGGGAAGAGAAAAAGGATGGTGTAGACATAAAGTGATGGTTTTATTTTCCATTATTATACATTAAGATGATGCTTTTGCGGCTAGCTTTGCTTCATCGGGTTCATTTACAAATGAAGTAAAATGCTGCCAATATGAAAAATTCAGTGCAAGAGATGTAACTCCACTGAGCACTTCTTTAAGTGAAAGCCTTGCATACAATCCAAATACTTTAAAAACTTGCTTTCTATTAAGAACAGTGAAAAATAGGCTATTAAAATGTCATTTGAAATATGCAAACAGTGAATTCAGATATAGTTATTAATCATTATAGTTTTGTTATAAGTGGCAGTAGAGTTGGAATACTCTAAGAGCAAAATGTTCTCTGGCATTTCTTGGCTAACTAGACTAGCAACAAAATTAGAAAAAGCACATATTTCAACTGAGCTTTAAAGCCAGCTCCAGACTGGTCATAGACATTGGTCCTATTTCCTGTTCATTACTTTCATTTTCTCTTATTAAAGTGTAATTCTTTAAATCAGAAGATTCTAGAGTGAAATATTTAAAGATCTAAGTCCACTGAATTTTTCATGAAAGTCAGCTGGGCTAGGATTCTTACATATTTTTGGTAGTTTTGAAAATGTTCATTCAGCTCCCAACTTCAGATGGTACTATGAGAGGACACAAGAGATTATAGGCTACATTTTTGTGCCGCCTTCTCAGGGACATTTATACTTGGACCAGCTTCATTCAGAATGTGATGAGATGAATCACTTCATGCCTATTGCCCAATGTAAAAATAAAACTATAAAATGTTTTGTTTAAAAAATGACATTTTGATTTCATACTTCCCTCTAACCTTATGAAATAGATTTTTTTATCAAATATAGGTTTTTTTGAGATAAGCATATCATATTTTTTTTCAGAATCAAACTGTATTCTCCTATATTTAGTATATTCTCCTGCAAAATCTTTTGTTTGCTCATTATGCTCAATCTTACTGAGAAGCACTGTTTGTTGTAACAATAAACACAGAAAGTAAGTCCAATGGCACTCACAGCAGCCTGGCGTGATCCAAAGTCCTACAGTACTTTCTTGTCCAGCATGAGGAAATGACTTTAATAGCTTGGATAACATCACGATGATCAGAAAAATGCTGACTTAAACTCTCTGCATTGGTACCTATATTACTGTTCCTCTATACAGAGCCACCAACATACAACAGTGTAATTGTTTATTCATTTACTTAGATTGGGTTAATTACAATTTCAGCTAATTAGTGACATTCATCTGAATTCAAAAGATGATAAATTAAAAACTCTGTACTCCAGAGTTTTCACTCAGTGAAACATGCTACCTCCTTCAATCTGATTCCCATTTTTTGTGCATCAGGGAGAGACTCTACACACTGGGCAGCAATCCAAGCCAACTTCTGCTCCTTTAGTTAGGTGACAAAATGAATCTAGATCCATCAAGACACTTAAAGGTAAACTGAGCTGATATTTCATGAAACTGGGGAGAAAAAAAAAAAACCAAAATGAGAGGTTTTTACCGTGGCTTAAAAGAAAACGTGGGATCAACTACCTTACAAAATAACAGGCAGTACAAATACAATGATTTTACCTATATTATCAATGAACCTTTTTGTATTTAAAACTTTTAGCTTGTTTCCTTGTCAGCTGCAGGCTTCTTAGCAAAAATAAGTGTCAATGAATAAAAAAGTAATGGGTTCTATGTCTTAAAATATGAAAGCAAAGGGAAGAATTTCTTGTGATGTTCACCACCATCACTAACAATGTTCACATTAGAATAATTTGTTAGGGATTTTTAAATTCTTCAGAACATTATCAGTCTCCTTCTAAGTTATTCTTTATTATTATAGCTGCTATTTTTATGTAACTAGTTGAGGTTTTTTCATGTTTATGTGTAACTAGTTGCTGTTTAGTTTCAGTTTGTAGAGAAGTAAAATAAAAGACTTCTGTGTGGTAAATTTAATAGTAGGTACATCAGACCTTCTGATTCTGCCAACTGGCAAATTTCTTCAGCATTGGATCCTATGCAAGAATTATTCATTCTACTACTATAATGCAGAGCATTCATCCGTCTTTAAGTTACATCTATCATATTCTTATATCTCTGCCAGGACGTCTGAACTGATTTTTCACCAACAGGAGAAAAAGAAAGGACTGAAAATTATTCTCTTAATTAGTATGGCAGGCAAACACACACAGTAAGTCAATTTCAGTGTACCATTGGCTTGTGTTTGATTTTGTACTATCAAAGATTAATTAATTTACAGCTGAGGTAAAAAGCATCTATTAGGTGACACAAAGAAATAGAATATGTACAAATCTGTAATGATAGCAATGTGAGCCATCCACTTGGCACATCTTGTCATTGTTTCTATCTTTTAAAAGTAATCTTTCTTCATGGGGGGTGATAAAGTGCTGTTCTAAAATTCTGTGGCTTTTCTCTTCTTTAAGCCTGAACACAGGGACTCGAAGAAAAAAATCTCCACAAAATATTTGCATGTTGTCCCTCCAGTGTGTGTACAGTTATGTGTATATGTATTTATACATGCACACACAGAGGCACATCTACAAATCTGAGGGCTCCAGTCAGTTCCCTAGGAGGTGATGCAAGTGTTCTAGGGACTGAGAAGAGGAAAGTGTCTGTGCTACTACTACACACACATTTCAAATACTAGCTTACCGGTGTGACTGTGCTGTCCATTTGCCTTCTTGCCAACAGTCTGTTCTTCATAAAACTGTAAACTGTTAAGCATATTGGCCAGTTTCACAGAAATTGGAAAGAAGGCTCACGTTTCTTGAAAATAAGCCACTAGATGGAGGATGAAGATACAAATTACTGCTGCCAGTGAGGAAAAGGCAGGAGGAACTCAAACATTCAATACTTTGCTGTGTTACCTGATCAGAAAGGAACTCCTGAAACACACAAAGTACGTTTAGAGAGGAGACATGGCTTTATTCTGCACAGGGTGCAAGGTGGAAGATTTCCACAAACTGAGCACACCTACTGAGGTTTTCAGTCCATACTTCTACACTGCAGTTAAAACACCATGCCTATCTAATACATATGTTCTGTCTAACGATTGCATATTCATTATGTTGAGCAAGCATGACATATTGTTCTCTTCAGCAAACATCCCAGAGTCCTCTATGCCTGGCTGGGGGTCTCTGGTGGTTTTAGGTGGTCGTTTGGGGAAGAATACCCCTCCTCCTTTCGTCCTCTTATGGGCATGCCTCATCTGTGGACACCAGGGGCCAACCCGCCCAAGGAGGATGTATGTGCTTAATTAGCAAGTCTGTGACTCTGAAATGTCCATTCTCTGGTGCCTTGACTATTATCCAAACACTCCTTAAGCATCCTCTGTTGTAAGCAGAGTCTTAAACTAGATAAGCTTTACCTTCAGTACACATAATATAAACAGTCCTTGAATAGCAAGCATACCACACTTCTCATGTTTTGTTTTTTTTTTAAGCTATCACCGCCTCCTTATTTGTTAATCAGTCTATTGAAGGCTTGAGGCAACAGCTAGGAAACAACTAGTCACAGTTGCTTTCTTGCCTGCAGTGTTTCATAAGGAGAACTAGGTTATATACTCTTTCTACTGGAATACAGTAGGCAAGGCTTCAGGGAAAATGAATGCATCCGGAAAAAGTCTTCATTAGTTCCACTGTCCCAAACACCTGGTCACGTTTGACTTTCCTACTTTGAAAAACTTGCTGTAGGTGAACTCCTGTAACCAGTGAAGAATAGATTGTGCTCAAATCATATTTCACTTTGTTTTCAATTTGGTGCTATATTCCTCAGAGCAAACTCTAAACCCCTTTGTTTTCATTGATCTTGTAGGTCATGGCACAGCATGGTTGCAGTATACATAGGGTCAAGGACAGTATACTAGCATGGCACATAAAAAAATTCCTTTTTATCATCGGATATAAAACATAAGAAGGCAGTATTTTTAAGTTTAATTCAAAGACTATCTCTATGAACAAATAAGCTATTTTGTAACAAAGGACTGCTGTATGAACCAGCTTAGCCCTTGACAATTTAAAAAGCCCTATGTACAGAATGTAGTAGCCAACAGCAATAGAAGCAACAGAAACTTCAACAAGTTACAAAGCTGATTCCTCCTGCTATGAACCGAAGATAAGAATATCAGCGTGACGAAATGTGCTAGACGAGGCACTGATGGAGGTGTCTGAAACCTTTTGAAAAATTCCTACTAGTTTCAGGTCGACCAATGGTTAGCTTTCTTTTGTTCTCAAATGATTATCTATCAGTTCCTACCACAGCCAGGTTACCAAAGTAATCAGCTATACAGCAAAGAGTCTGTCACTTGCAGGACGTAAAGTCCTAAAACAAACAGCACCCAGGCTGCAAGTGGCTATAGGCCTTTGTCCTACAACCTTAATTCCAGGCTCCCTTAAATTCTTTTTTTTTTTTAGTGTTAGTTCCCTTCCCTCCTGACTTATCAAATCAATAAACTGGCTTGAGCATTTCATAAAGTGGTTTTAAGGAGTACCTATACCTTTTACTGCTCAGAGAACCTGACTAAATAAACTGTCTGCTCTATAGTGCAAAGCATTTCAAACACTTCTTCCTCTATGCTCAGAATAGACAGCTTTACTTAAAAAAAAACCACAAAGCCCCCCGCCCCAAACCAACAGGGTTCTTTCTTAACAGTTTATCTTTCCATAATTTTATCATAATCTATTTCTTATTTTTTGTTTTGTTTTGTTCCTGGCATGGTTTAGTGCTTTTATAGTTTACAAATGAGGGTATTTACTAAATCTTCTTCAGCTACAACTGAACTCTATTTCTCTTGGTAGAGCAAATAATCCTGTGATATGTGGCTGGATCCAATACAGAAATTAAAAGCATGTAATGTTCAGTGGAATTAGCACTGACCCAAGGAGATAAATATCTTTTTAAGTACCATGTGTGTCTCATTATTGTATTGCATATTGAGCAATGCCAGTATCCTATAAGACAATCATTAAGGGAAGAATTAAGAATTTTTTGTTTTTGTATTTATTAAATGAAAAAAAAATCGAGGTAAATATCAAAGCTTTTCCTTATTCTAAGGAAAAAGGGCAATGACCCATTTATTCATTAATTCAGAAAGACAAATTTAGCACTTCAAGGCTGTTTTATGGATTTCCAGAAGGGGTAACATGTTGAGGAAAGGATATTCTACAAGAAATGACTTGACACATGCCTACTTCTCGGACTAAAGTAAAGCAAACTGTTCTTGTTGTGTCCAATTGTTTATAAGTGCATGAGAGGAGACACTTAAAGAGACTGAGATTTCTGATCTGGAAATCCCAGATCTTATCAGCATGTTCAGGTTTTTTCTAGAGGTGAAGAGCAAATCATGAAGCTGCCAGGCAGGCAATGTACTTGCTTTACTACTTTGTGAATTCTTATTGTTGAAGAACCAGTAGAACTGGGTGAAAAGCACAAAGCACATTGTCCAAAAAGTATTTCTTCTGAGTATTAAATCGACTGAATTCAGGCATGCTCACCAATTACATGCTCACATGTAAACTCTCATGCAAGAAAAAATATTGTAATTTAAGCATTAATGAAACTGCAGTTACTGTTAGGATGCTTATTTGAAATCATTTTCTGAAAGTGACAAAACAGGAATTGCCCTCAAAACACTTAAAATCTAGTTAAATAAAAAATTATTTGATATTAAGGTCAAAGTTGTTAAAAAAACAGTTCTCAACGTTTATCACTGCTGGTTGCCTAGGGTCTGGCAACTTTGGTGAGTGGATATTTCAGAGAGATACTGCTGGATATATTCATCTACACACCTCAAATTCAACATCAGATTTAATTTTTTACTAATCCAGTCTTATTCAGTCACTCAAAATTGAACAGGTGATAAACAGCATCTTGCTATTTGTCCGTCTGTTCCTCCTGATGCTAACCAATTTGCAGGCTGGGATGGAAGAAACCCTTCCATGGCAGTCCTGTGATACGTATGAGCTATAGTACTTTATGATATATATTTATTTTCTGTATCAGTTCTCATCTTCAGTTCAATTAATGGGACAAGTCTAATTGCTTTGTTGTATGCACTTTTAAAATCTGCTTCAAGACTAGGCACTTGTCTCCAAAAAAAAAAAAAATCTCAAATGAAATTCGAAGATGATTTAAATATAATTCTGAGTTGTAGCTTCATGAAAGTAAAGAAGGCTGAAAAGTTATCTAAGAAATTTAAAGTTAATAAGGCAAGGACTTCAGCTGTAACATATAAATTGGTGTTTTTGAATCCCCAAATGCTCGGGAATATTTAGGTTGAGGAGTATGGTTAAGGCCTGCCTACATTTAGGCTTAATTTAAAGTTACCTTACGAACAGAGTTGAACAGCTGCTGATGGAATCTCCCACTGAGAAATGTCACAGAGCAACTGACTGTATTGTTTTGCTTCTAAAAGTTCTTTTATCTTTCCTGTCTTACAACAAGCATATCCAGTTGAGTTATTGCTTGAAAATGATTTGTCACTGGAAAAGTATTTCTTTGTGCAGATGTGAAATTACAACAATCACACTGTTTTTTTCTATTCACTGTCATTTGAAATATTGATACCAACAAGCTATATTTTATCTGCGGCTCCACTGTGGTCAAGGTCCAGGTTGTCAGATTTTAGGAAATGATCTATGGTCTGCAGCTAATTTCCTTTGTTGGCAAAGCTGTGTTGAGGACTCTTTAAAAACATAACAGGGCTCTAACAATATTAATGTTTTATTCCAGGAAATAACATATATGAGAGAAGATAAGAATTATCATACTGGGATGAGTCAATCACCCACTACAGCACTAGCTTACAACCAAGAATGTCTATTCTCATATGTTTTACATGAAAGTAGAAAAACTTTATGCTTAACCAAATGACGTGAGGAAGGAAATACGTTCTTAAGGGTAAAAAGACCTACTGGAAACCTTCTGTGATTGTTCCACATATCTGATAAATAGTTTTGAAATGGGATTGATATTTCTGAATATTACTACGTTTCATTCAAAACAGTACGACTCCAACTGAGGATAAAGTATGAGTTAGTGAATCCTGTAAGTTGTGGACCAACATTTGTCAACTTAGTACTGCATTAACAGAGATATTTCATAATCAATTTCACTTCAGTCTAGAAAAAAAAAAAAGGTGAGATAAAGAAAAAATTGTTGAAAAAAATTGACTTTGTAGAAACACATTTCTTCCCTATCCATTGTTATGAGTTTTGAATGAGACAAAACTGAGCGGTTCATTTTAGATAGACTTTCTATGATTTTTATTAACATTTCTATTTTAAAACTCTGTAGATCTGCTATTGGGTAATTTTTCTATAGTTTATGAACTTTAGAAATTAGAGAAGGAAAGTTACAAGGAAGAAATTTTTTATACTCCTCATTCTGCATCTTTTCCAAAGTTGGAGAAGTTTCCACCCAATTGTTACAAAATCTATCAGAGAAAACCAAAACCAAAACAGGAGCCAACCAGCCAAACAAAAACAAACAAATAAACTACTTCGGAAGGAAAAACCCCTAGTCACTATATGTAAGTTAAACCTGGAGATTACAGGTCAGCATTTTAAAAGAATTTGAAGTTGTAAGTATATGTCTCTCTCGATTACTTTAATAAGAGATAGGGTCCTGAGTTGTTGCGCACTTTTATAAGGCCTATTAGGTACCTTCCTTTAGTTGGCTAATCCTCTGAAAAATATGGCCTTCCTACATTCCTTACTAGCACACTTTCTGTTGAAGGCAAAATGTCTTAACTATTTTTGTAGAGGTTATTTTTAGGTTAGTGAGAAAAAGTGGTTATATGCTTTAGAAAATCTGAGTAGCTGTATATCCAAACCTTGATATATATACAGAGAAAATTAATCCTATTTTTAATTCCCTTGAGAGTCATAGAAATACAGAACAGAAAGTGATCAGGAGAATCTGTGGTCTATGTAGTCTGTACTGGCACAGGTCCAATTATAGTATCAACCTTCATGACATGTTTTTCTCACTTGTTTTAAAATTTCAGGTGATGAAGACATTATAGGCTTTCTAGACATTTCATCAAAGTGTATAATTACATTTACCATTGGACTTTTTTCCTACTGCCTAGACTAAACCTGCATTGTTCCATTTCAAATCCATTATTCTCACCCTATTGACAGTGGGCATGGAGAACAGATGATACCTTTTTGCTTCACAGCTATCTTTTATGTATTTGAAGATTTAACATTTCCCTTCCATCTTCTCCTCTAAATAGTCTTCATTAGTTCTCATATTCCCTATGTTTTTTAAATGTCTGACCAATGTTTTCCTCTGGACTCCTTACAATTCATCTACATATTTCAAATACTGGCTGACCTTTTACCACAGCCACATGAATGGAGGAAATCCATACAGACATGATTTTCACTATGGAAATGTGCTTTTATTGCAAGAAAAAACATAATTGTAAATTTTCCAGTAGTATAAATTAAGCAGACTGCTTTATACCTCCTTAGCTCTTGTTTTCCCTTTTTTTTCTCATTTGCCAGTTCTGGATTTTTCCATGTTCACAATGAGTTCCTCTTTTCCTCCTTAGTAAAATGCAACAGAAGGTGAGTTGAAGCTGCTAGATGGGGGGTGGCTTCTTGTAATACTTCACAGAATAAGGAAGTAAAAATACAGCATTAAGTGGCAGAAGGAAGGCTGGGAGGAAAGAATTTCAGGGGTATGAATTGGTTCCCTCTTGCTGCCAGGATCATGATGGAGCCTGAGCTGGCTCCCTCCCTGTGGAGCAGTAGTTCCATGTTCATCTCTTATTATTTGGGGAATTTAGAACCATTGCTATGGTTCTAAACCTCACTGCTGTCTGACTTACCTGTCCATGAAGTTCCCACCTGTATGATCTTGATAAAGCCTTCCATTCTCAGCTCAGCTCTTCACCATTCTCCTGCAAGATGCCACTGTTTGTTAACTCCCATACAGGAGCTGGTCCTCTGCCTAGCCTACTTTGGCAGGGAAATATATAGTGGACATCAGCATATCCAACCCTTTCATGAGTGAAAACAGCTGAAAATACTTGTTCCTTCACTCCTCTCTACTCCTACATCAGGTAAAACCCAATTTACTTTTGTGGTATTTATTTACTTGGTTAGTTGGTTTTACTCCTGGTGAGGGCAGCATAGAGGAAGAAAGAGGAGAGGGGTCTAGAGTATAATCATGTTTTTGCTGTAGTAACTATATTCTGTGTGCCAGTTTGGGTAATTTAGCTAGAAAAGCTTAGAAATGTGCAAAACTGTTTCATTTGCTAACTAGACAAACTGAATAGCTGCTGATAAAGCTGTATTGGGTGAGTAATTTAATTTTAAAGCACGTCATCTAACAGGACTCACATATTCCCCTTCTGGTAGCTGAGATAATCTGACTTCTGAATGAGGGTGAGAAGCTTATGAATATGAATTAAGAAACATTTGTTTATTTAAAGAGTGATTGACAGAGAGTCAAGAGATAGATCTGATGTGATTTAGATCATCCATTGTTTTCCAACATCAGCCGAAGAGAACTCTCAGAGATCATCCCAGGGTCTGCAACACTAAAGCTGTAAGGACCCCAGATTTGGTAGCAAAAAGATTGCAACAACACAAAACAGTAACACTTCTTCGGGTCTGGAGAATCCCAGAACCACTCAATAATTCTTATGGCTACCTTTCATAGAACTTCTCTGGCAGAGGGTAGGAAGGGATGTGCTTGTGTGTGCATGTGCAGAAAATGCAGACATACAAACCTCATACAGACATCTTACAGTTTAATATAACCAAGAGGAAAAGAGAGGGGGAGTTTTTACAATGACCAGCAGCTGTGCTGCCTTGATACTTTTTCTCTTTCAAGTTGCTCAGAAAGATTCCCAGAGCTGGCTCAAGATTTCATGGCAACACAGACAAAATTAAATTTTGCAGCTCCGTGGGTGAGAACCTGAGAAGGGCTGGAGCAGGACCACAGAGCCACGGGGAGCTGCGGTGAGCTCAGCTGCTTGCTCTTGCTCCTGCTGCCTGGCAGATGGGAGGTTGTGAGCAACAACTGCTCCCACACCAGCAGCCGCCACTGCCTCCTGCCCGCTTTCCAGAACTCTGGCATAGATAAATCATGTATTGGGGTCACGGACATCATTCATATATCCACTTTGCCTATGCCAACAGCCATTTTTTTTGCTGTGCATTTGTGTTACATATCTGTTTTCTGCACAGAATTGTAACTCTAACATGTGAATGCTCTTAAAAAGCACTCTTTATGGCAAATGTTACCATGAAGTACAGTACCAGTTGTGTTCTTTCATATTTTTAGTACAAATTGCTGCTAACACTAATAGGTTTTTGTTAGTCCTTTCAGTTTGTATCAGCTCCGTATTCTGTTTTTGAAGCTGAATGAAGAAGAAATGAACAAAAGTATTTCGTTCCATATGTTTCCTGAAAATAAGCTAGAATGAATGAATAAACAATTTGTCTTTTGTTTCAGCAAGCTGCTAAATTTAAATACAATCCTTTTCTACAAAGACCTGTGCAAGTTTACAAGCACTGGGCATTTTTGTGCCCTGAGGGTATGTTCTTGAGGAAGTTCTGTTTAGAAATGGAGTTCACTGCAACAAGATGAAGAATTTCCTATACTTGTATTTTAGATCCTTCTTAGTCATGTTTTACATTTACCATTTACCTGGATCCTTTGTAGCAGCTGACATGTCCATTACATTTTAGAACACTATTTTCGGTGCCTATGGTATGCTGATGCTAAACATTCCCAAAGACTTTTCAAATATGTAGGCACATTTCCATGGTACTTAGAGTTGCTACCTGTTTTAGTATTCCTTGGCATTGAATAGATCTTTCCACAGAGTCTGATCTATTGCTGTTTGCTTTGCCATCTTCTTCCCTGACCACGTTTGAGCTTAGGGCCAAGGTGTTTTGAATATGGCTGTTGTGTAGGAAAAATTTCTTCTTCCTTGAATTTGGTTTTCATAAAGTTTCAAAACTGTCACCAGGAGGTTTTCTTGATCAGAAACCCAACAGTTTCTGCATTCTGGCTCCTAATTGCATGTATTGTTAGAAAACAATTTCACATTAATAGATTGCTTTTGCTAGTTACAGGAAAGAGGAACACCTGTTGTTTTAAAAGACTTTAAAAATTCTGATGAACTATTCCTTAACCCATCACTGGCAGTTTGATATTGATTTTTTTTATTGCACAGTCACTTCCATTTTTAAGTAAATGTATATATATATGTGATTTACCTTGTGGACCCATTTATTTTTCCCAGAAATTAGACTTGGAATGGAAAAAAAAAATTCTCCTAGTCATGCCTATTCAAGACTGATTCACTTACTCAAATCTTTAAAGCCAGACACAACATTCAAAGGATTATGGAGTTATTCAAACAAGAACATGTTTCTCCCATGCTTTAATCAGCTATAAAAAGCCACCAGTAGTAGAACTTAAAATTGTTATTGGTTTTCAAAGTAGTACCCAGTGAAAATAACATGGACAGTCACAATAGAGGCTTAGTGTTTTGAAATGACCCAGTCTTATCCAGCAGTACTGGGCTGTTTCCAGTTTGCTTCTGAATGTTTACCTTCACTGGCAACTAGGTATTTAAGAAAGCTGGACAATGAATAAGTGCACATATCAGTGTATTGGAAACGAGAAAGTGAAAGAGTTTATGAGTTAGGCAACACCTAACTCATATTTCACCTATATCACAGAAACCTATTGGAGAATACAAAATCATTATTTGAGGTTCACATGTGTCTAAATTCAGTGTTTCTTTTTCTCTTTTCATTTTCCAATAGCTTTTTGCTTTCCATTCCATGCCCCCCTGCTCAAGCAACTGCATCCTGCATATATATTTGCTTTGCTAGGGATTAATGGTATTAGTATTCTCCAGCTGGGAGAGATCTTCATTTACTGTCATTCACTTTAGTCCATCATTTCTTCTGTTTTCTGTGACCTCATTATAAGCCGTGACTAACCATGACATCTTTATGTTGTGGCTAGAAGTGTGGAACAGGTCCCTTTGAAACTAATTTTGATTTTGTTCTTTATTTCCTCTATTCAGCATAGAAAAAGTATCAATGTGGTAATCATTATTTGGAGACATATGGTTGAATTCTAGCTAATAAAACTTTGCCCATAATTTCTCAGGAGGAAAGAGCTGCAATCTTTCTGGCTTTTTTAAGTTTGTCTCTCTTGTCTTATGCAGACTAGCTTTTAGGGCATACTGATGGATTTAGATGCAGAACTCCTACATCAAAGTTCTGAAAGCCTGAACTATGAGCAGCATGATTTAAAATTTGTTGCTGAAAAGAATATTAATGTATCTTTAAATACATATAATATTTTGTAGATAACAAAAGTCAGAAAGAGAAGAGAATCAATCACTGGAAATCCAGGAATCTTAAAGTATGAACAAACATCTTGCAATCTAAATGACTACTGTTAAACTGAAAACAAATTAGAGTGATTTTATAAGACCAAAGAGGAAGAATTAACTTCTAAACAGTCATACTTATATAAGAAATCCCCAAACAACTAAGAAAAGATCAAATGAATAAAAGAAAATAACTCAAAGCTGAATATTACTAGCTGGAATATGCAATTTTTTTTCTTAATGGTCTCTTAATACATAGGTAATTTATTCTGTCTCTCACAGTATAAATAATGGTTTCTAATGTATTACTTTCAGCAAAGGACATTTCAGCAGAGGAATTTCAGCTTTGCAGATCTCACTTTGACCTATATACTTTAGGTTTTGGTTGACAAGAGCTTTAGCCTGCTGCTAATACATATATTCTCCTACTACTTAAATAAGTTACATAAGAAATGAATGTAAGGTATTGACTTATTCTTGTAGGTTAGAGAATCTTGACCATATGTGAACTTTCTGTTTCAGTTTTGAAAAAGATGATATAACTCATTGAAGAGAATGGATCTCTGTTTTCTTGTGTAACTAGCAAAAAATTAGTAAGTCTGAAGCTGATCCAATGTTCAGTATAGGAACTCCATTGTACTGCTGAAGAGTAAATCAATGTATTTATGTACACATATGTAAATCAATGTATTAATGGAACTTCACCTTCCAAATAACTCTCAGATTTTAATATCTGACTTGATTATTCCCATAGGTGATAAGCATATGCTTATATGCTAATCGCCAGACAAAAGCTTATATTCTCATTTTTTCAAGCATAGTTTTGGCTGTGATGTGGAATAAGGTGAAATTAAAGGTAGAAGAGTTGTCACAAACTGATGATTTTAACAAAGCAATTGGGAAAATCAAAGAACTCCAGAGCCATGAGAAAATGTTTCTCCTGAGACTTATGGAGAGTAAGTTTTGATTGATTTTAAAGAGAGTGATTGCTACATCTTTCTGCATATCTTGGTGACAGGGAGCTAAGTAGAACAGGCAGGTGGAGCAAGTTTCCAGCATGTTGGTTTCCCTATTCCTTGCAGCCCCCTGGGATCTGAAGGTTGCCAGTCCTGTATCATGCCTTTTATCTTCCTGATTCTGAAACTAGGCAAATGGCGTATGGACATCAGATAACTCCTTTATCATAACATTAACTCCTTTATCAAGGTCAGGTCACAACATTTCAGTGTCTGTGACTAAACCAGTAGCTCTTAAAATATATTGCTGTTTTCCTGTCTCCATCTTACTTCCTTTCTTTCTACTTTAAAAAATGCAATTACATATTTGTGTCCCGTGAAATGTAAGTATAAAATTAACTAGTCAGGACAATTCCACTTATGTAATACAGTCATGAGTTCACAAACAGAGACAAGCTAAAAGCAAGAGCCTTAAACAGATGGAGCTTTATAAAAATTAGTGAGCAACTGGCATGCCTGTAGTTTGCCAGAAGCTAGCTGCAAGTAAGAAAACATCAGAAACGGAAGCTGTAATTTCTTTAATTTCATTCTTCTTTTTTATTCTCCTTTGTGCAAAATTGCTTTATTTTTCTTAAAGGGAACAAGATTAAACTCCATCATCAAGAACAGAAGATGTCTATTTGACTTTCTCCAAAAAATTCAGTTAAAATTTTCTTTCTATTGTCTAAGATTGGAAACATGTTTCTTCCTTTAACAGTGTCTATGAGACTAAAAGGAATGGAGATACAAGAAAACATGCATTGAAAGTCTTAATTAATCAGGTTTCAAGTGATACAACGCCTCTCTTACCTTTCTCTGCAAGCTTAATAAAAGGTTTCTTTTATGGCAGGTATTTATAGTAGAAGTAAACTACTACTAAACTAACAAAAAATCTTAGGTCACACTTATAATTTTACTGTAAGCAACAGTAAAATTATCAACAACAATTTTAAAATAGTGGCCAAGAATTTTGCTATATTTCCTACTTCACTTGTCTGAAGATTAAATATTGACACACAAGAAGGCAATTTTAATACTCAGACAATTCATCTAGATAAGACAGCAAAATCTGGAAGATTTTCTTCAGACCAATACTTCACTATTATGAAGCCAATATTTTCCTTCTTCTGAGAAAAAAAACAGAGAGAGTCACTGTCTGCAGCTTTCCAAGCTTCCCACGGTCCATAGTTCTGAGTGGTCAGCAAGCCTTACACTTCAACCTTGTGCTGCAGTAGCTCTCTGACTGTGTAAGTAAGTCCAGCATTTGCCAAATGTGAAGTGTACCACCAAGCTGTGCTCCCACTACCTTCTCAGTGCTGTAGGGCTCTTTATCACTAATACATAAAACGATAAAAATTGTGTTCATCCAAGCAAAACACTTTGTAACCATTGGAGTGCAGTAGGCTCAGCTGGGCCTGTTCACCACCTAAATGTATGAATAAACATATGAGTTTTGCCAGATTACAGCATGAACCCTAATATAGACTATCTTTGCCAAGGAAAGCAATGACAAACTTCCTGTGACCAGCCTGCAACTCCTGTGCCATGCTAATGACAAAGTACATAATTCACAGGACCTATTTAATGGCAGTGGTGGAAATCATGCAGATGAAAGCTTGCTTTCCTTTAAAAAAAATAAAACAGTCCCAGCACAGTTGTGATAGGGTGATGTGTACACTGAAAACTTACAGAAATGTAGAACACACTGTAACCAAAAAACCATCAACATCAGTGTTAAGAACACTTTTTGCCAGTCCTTTCCTATTTAATTCTCTGAAATAGTAAACCCAAAAAACTTGAAGATAGAAACAAGTGTGACGCACCAAAGAGAATGAATTACAGATTATCAGTGGTGCAAGTGCCTTTTCCAGGGGACCGTTTGCTGGGGAGCAGGCGGTGCAAGACATAGTGCTCAGGATTTAATTTATGAACTGATTTTAATAACTTTAAACTCTGTTCAGCAATAATAGTCTACATTTTTTATACAAATACAACCTGTGACCAGTGTTTTTCTTATGAAGTTATTTGTAGGTATAAAGCTATTAGATGAAGGAACCACTTCAGTTCTTGTGGTTTATTCAGTTACTTTTATGCTCTTCATTTTGACATCAGTTAGAAATAGTGAGAGCAGTATGTCACAATTCTGATGACAGTTAACAATGGTAAAACAGTTAAGTTGCCTGCAGCTGACTCTTTTGAAATACAGACTGTCCTTGATGTTCATGTCTAGTGGTTTGCCACCACTGGTACAGCTGATGATATGTGGTAGCTGGCATTATGGTGCATTGAATTATTTTCCTTTGCAGTGGCTGACTCTGAAGAGTTTTACACTCTTAAAGTGCTACACTGAAGTGAAGAGAAGCATTATCAATCATTAAAATCACCTTGCATTTTAAGATACTTATAGAGTGGAAAAACACTGGGATTGAGCAAATAATTCATACTCAGTCAACTGGCAAGAAAAATTCTGGGTTTTTTTCCTCCTTGTGATATGTGCATGAAAAGACTATAAATTCTTCGAATGTGTATATGAATATCTTGGACAAATATTTGTTCAAGTCTGTCTTGCACATAAATCACACTATTCTGCAAGTGTTTGGTGCACACTGTGCTAAATGAAAATTATCCTAGTACCTCTGTAAATGATCACAAGCTGCAAGATCTTTTCCTGCTCTGTAGCTGGAGGAATGTGTTGCTTTTAAGGGGATATGAAACTTGGAGATATCCTTGAGATTTTCAGTCACCATCTTCTAATTATTTTACTATTTCTTTTGTAATATTTACTGCTGAGTTTACTATGTCAGAAGTTGAGAAGAATTTAGGTTTCATCTGTTTTTGGAAAACAGTTGCTGACAAGAAATGCGAAAGCAGAAATGATCTAGTTTTGAAAGAGGAATAAAAACTGTCATAATAATTACAATTTGAGATTAATCTCTTCCATTCTGAAGAGTATTCTTGTATTTGGAAATAGGAGATTGTTACATCCGAGAAAATGGAATCATGAAGTTAAAAGACTCTAGGACTTTTTCAGAAACACAAGGTCTTTCTTTTTTTCCACTGCACTTGATGCTATGTGAACTTAACACAGCTCTTTGAAACACTTGAACTGTTGAGTGGAAGGTTTAAATTTGCCACTTTGTAGTCACAGAAAATGGGCCACAACTGAAATATATCACCAAATCCAGTTGTGATTTTTCTTTGTTCAACAATGGTATTATATTTGTTAATTGTATCTTGTTAAGATATTACACTCGTTAGTTATATTCACTGTTTTACTCGAAGGTGATAAGATGAGAGAACAACCTAGATCTGCACACTGATACAATAGGTAAAATATTGTTCTATAGCAGTAGGGCCCAATGTACAGAGTCAGTAGGTCTAAGTCCATTTTACTAGAGCAATCACATCTGAAGATATGCACCTACCCAAAAAGCCATGGGCTGACCGTAGCCCCCCATTACTTGTCCCCCTGTACCCCTTGGGGGAGAGGAGGTAGTGAAGCTGGGAATGAAGGAGTCAAGGTGAGCCTGTTTTAAAAAAAAAAGGGGGGGGGTTGCTATTTAATTTTGTCTTGTTCTCACTATACAACTCTATTTTAATTGACAATAAATTAAACTAATTTTCCCCAAGTCGAGTCTGTTTTGCCCATGATAATTTGTAAGTGATCTCCCTGCCATGTCTCAACCCATGAGCGTTTTCATCTTATTTTCTTCCCTGTCCTATTGAGGAGGAAAAGTGAGAGAGTGGCTGGGTGGGGTCTTGCAGATGGTCAAGGTCAATGCACCATATTCCTACACAGTAGGAGCAAGAAGTCTTCTAGAGTTCCCAGGTGATCAAGGCATAACAGTAAAACAAACAAACAGACAAACCCACCACTCACAGCAAAAGAGACCACAACAGAGGAATGATATTAGTTCTTTTTGAACAGATTTTTGTACATTGCAGAAGAAAGTAAGGAGATTTCAACCTTACATTTTTCTTTGTATGAGACTCACTAGAGGAACTACCTTAAGTTTGAGTTTGAAAATGTTCTGGAGCTATGCAAGATGAACTGTAATGGGTTGCTAGAGACAAAGAGTATTCTCAGAACTCAGAAGTGAAAGAAGTGAATTGGTAGCACTGATTACCTTCATATTGCCTTGATACCTGCAGATAGTGTGTCAAGAAATGTGATGTTGGTTTTTTGAAAGGGTTCCAAAGAGATATGGGAAAGTACAGGTCTGTAAGCCTGATATCCATAGTCAGAAAAGGAATAGGAACTATTATAAAAAGTAGAATTGATGGCCACCTGTATCCATGTGATGTATTAGGGAAGTGTTACTGTTCTTATAAAGAGAAAATGTTGCCTTAGAAAGATTTGGGCCATCCAAAATGTCAATAAACTTTATTTCTATTTCAAAAACGCTTTTAAAATTCTGCTAACAAAGTTTAAAAAAAAAAAAAGTTGAAGTGGTATAAGAAGGGATGTCACTGTCAATGAGTAATGATTTAAAATAATGGAAGCAGAAGGGTAGAAGAAATTATTAATTTTTTTAACAGTGAATAAAATTTACCAGTGAAACTCTTCGGTGACTTGTGTTGGAATTTGTACTGTTCAATGACTGAATGGCCCCATAAGTCATCTGGAAATGGGTGTGAATAATGAGATGACATATTTTCCTGATTATATTGAGTTATTTAGGGAGAATTTTGAAAAATTGTTGAGCACCTTTTTGAAATTATTGACAGCGTAATAGAACAGCAAATGAAATCCTGTGTAGATCAATTATAAAACTAAGGAAATGGGGAAGAAAACAAAGGAAACTTCCTATATAAAATGATTAGTTTTTACCTGACATTTCCAAGCAGAATGTTGGATCTTTGATAAATACTTCAACAACGATGCTATTTCAGTGTTCAGTAACAGAAAAACAGACAAAATTTTAGGAATCAGTATAAAAGAAGTAGAGAACAAAGTTATGCTTGTGTATAAATTCATATGTCACTCATATATTGGCTGTGTGCTGTTCTTGTGCCCTCAAAACAGAGACAGGCAAAATTAAACATTCCGAGAAGGGCGATAAGGATAATGAGAAGTTTGAAAATGTTTCTATATGAAAAATGGTTCAGTAACCCAGCCCCTGTCAGTCTGCAAAGACTGAAGAAGGCGTAACAGAGGTGCATAATCTTGTCAGAGGCACAGGTAGGGTATATAAACATCACCCTCGCCATCTCTTTTCTGTACAAGAATTAGGAGATACGAAACAAAACTGATAGAAATTTGGTTCAAAATAAAATTGAACGGTACTTCATTGATGGGGTAAATATTCTGTGGGATTCCTTAGTAAAGGATATCATGGATGCTAAGATTTTATATGGGCCTGAACATAGCAATTGCCTGAAAGAAAAATCCATCAAGAATTATTACAGAAAACATACCTGACTCAGGAGGAGTCCTGAACTGAGAGAAGGTGAATGTTGAAAGAATATTAAAGTATTATATATGCTTGTGCTGCCTTACACTCTCCAGGCATCTCCTTTTGGCCACTGTTGGAGACAGATGGCTGGACTAGACAGCCCTTTAGGGTAACCCCAACTAGATGATCTTACATGCTGTCAAAAAAGCACAAATGAACCAAAAACTGCCCCTACAGGGCTTCTAGGTTCACAAACATATCAGGTGTCTCCTTTGAAACAAAGATCTTATAGGCTTCCCATAGTCTTGCTAGCACAAGAAGAGGCATAAAGAAGACTAAACAGAATATTATGGGATATTTGTCTGCCTCTTTTAGAGTCTGATCTAATTCCAAATGAAGCTACAAAGGATCCCTCTGTTCATTTCAGTGGATATTGGTCTTTTCAGTGGAAAGGTAAGTCCAGACAATGGATCAAAATCCGTATGCAGAATGTAATACTAGAGAGATGCATTTACTTGCAAAAGAAGTTAACAGCAGCCTGTACTCATGGTATTCTCCAAGTACAACAAAAGTGTTAATGTGTTAATGATTTACACTAAGTATAGTAAATACAGAAGGAGCTGCAAACAAAAACATCCTTTTGTGATCCTTTTCTCTGGCAACGTATGGCAGGCATGGCAGACAACTCCCTGCATGCTACTTACTGTAGTCATCTTGTACTTGATTTTCAGCTTACTACTAGATTAAGCCATTAGCAGCTCTCAGTGCTTGAGATGTAGCTGCACCTGTGTGTACATTTGTACAGCACTTAGGAGTTATCAGTTCCTAATAAAAACATTTGCATTTCTTGTAAGGGCATATGACTGATCTTATCCTATAAATGCACTTAGTATTAGCTGACATAAAAGCACTGAGAAGGTTACCAAAGCCAAAGTACATCATGCACAAATTAAAAACAAGAAACAAAACCACTTACTTCAGATCAGCATTTCAGTATGTATTTCTCCAGTTTTATATAACCATCTATAAGACTGTTTGTGTACTCTTAGCAAAATTATATGCCAAATGATGACAGAAATTTTGATTATTGGTTTTAAAATATAATAATTAAAAATCAAATGCTTGAACATCATGTTTACAAAGTAGCAGAGAGACAGGTGGATGTCAAATTGAAAACTCCTCTCATAGCTCAATATATCCTGTCATATAAAGTCACAGGAGAAGGAAGAATGTTTTTAAGCAGTTATAATGGATGTTGCTTCAGTGTAGGATTTCTCTGCATACAGAAATAAAGTATGCTTTAGGATATTTGTTAAAGTACTTGGTCAATTCTTAAGGCATGGGTTTAAAGAATAGCTGAAGGATTAGCAGTGCTTTTCCTAAGAAATACAAATTCATTTTCCTGAATCCATTTGTGCTTTTTTCTGCTACAGTCTTAAGCCCTGAATTTGAGCTTCTTAAGATGTTTTTAGCTTAATACTTATTCTACTGTATAGGACTCTCAGTTCCCTTATGTTATCCAGTATCAAAATTAATCATAGAAAAAAAGAAGCTGCAGAAGGAGGAGAGAAGTTGCTATTTATATGGCAGGCTCATTATGTACTTGAGTATTTTCCACTGAAGGAAAAAAAACCACAGGAGCTGATGCTTCTGAGAGAAACACTAGCTGCCCCCTCAATTCCTTTTGTGCATTGGCTGAGCTGACAGTACTGCTGGTGTAGTCTACAAGCTGGAAATAGACCTCCCACACAGGGGCTGCCATTTTTTTTCCCCATGCCTTCAGTAAGTTAAACTAATATACTTAATATCATCACCAATATTTACCACTGTCAACATGTCATGCATCAAAATGCACCAGATTTATCCAAAATACTAAGATCTCACCTGTATTTTAATAAATGTTCCAGTTTGCACAAAGTTTTCCAACAGAATAAAAGAAACACAACCAAAAAAACACCCCCAAACAATAGAGGTAATACTCTACTGGAACAAGTTTTCTTTTGTGTCTGTTTAATATTTTAAAAAATTAATAAGTATTTACTGCTAGAATATCTAAATATTTTTAGTTTCATAAAATCATTTTACATGGATTGACTATACCCAAATTTCTAAGAGAATGTCCTCTGTTTTAGGAAGCACTATTCACCTTAGCCTTGACAATTTTACAGATGTAAATCAATATATCTCCTAGGTTTCCTTGTACAAAAATATTCATCTATGGTGATAAAAATAACATTTATATTGTAGATGCTAATAATGTTTATGCTTTTAATTATCAAGTGTAGTAGTAAAATTATCTTATTTAATTAGTGGTGCTTAGGTCATCTGCTGTGACATTACCTAACTAAATATGTAAGGTCATTGAAAACTTTGAAGTTGAAATCTAGGATTTAATTGTACAGGAAAGCTTCTAAATAAAAATGAACTCCCTTCCAAAATACTTAGTGATTACAATCCAATTAATTTCCATAGAAATCATCTGTGCCAAGGACTTCTGGAAACTTGGCAGCTTTTTTGGGGGGAGGGAGGAGCACTAGTCTTAGGTATTCAAAAGTTTAAACATTAAATAAGGACATTGACAATAATCCACAATATTTTTCCAGTCTTTCCTAAACAAGTCACTTTCTTCTCACCTGTTCTTGTCTAGTGACAAAATATCTATGTGTGCATGTATGAATACAATGGAGAAGCAGAGGAAGAAATTGGTCTGTAAATCTCATTAATTCAGTGATTAGCACAAAGAGAAATTATCCACATGCTGAAGCACAACATTACTCTCTTACAGAAGGACAGAAAGGGTGAGCTGATGTTTGGTATGCAGTATGTTAAGTCCATTTCAGTAAGTGAAGTGTGTAACATTACTCAAAATTTCTTATGTGGAAAAGATCTACAGTATGCTGACATTACTCATCTTTTATCTTGTTCAGCTCACAGACACTGACACATCGACAATCCCATTTCTATCTTTTTGTTACATTCAAAATAATATTAAAAAAAATTATTATTCCAGCAATAAGCTCAAGCTCTCTCTTGCAGAATATAATTTGAAATGGGCAAGTAGTTACTGTGTTAGATAAATGTCAGTAAATCCAATAGTTGCAAACCTCCTTTGGATTGTTTCCAGAGCATTTAGCAGAAAAGAGTGACATTGTTAGAGGTGTGAATACTTGAAAATAAAGCTTAAATGAAAACAGAGATGTGCAGTCTTAATTGCCAGTATTTTGATAGAATTTTTTTATTAGTCAATGGTATTGGTCTTGTTTTGTGTTTATTTCCGCTGTTGCAATTTCAAAGCACCTTGAGCCAATCTTTCGAGAATTACATAAACCTCAGCAAAATGTTTCCTGCAGTGATATAGAGCTAATCATCTGGTGGTCTAGGAAGAGTATTTGGTTGGTCTATGCACAAGATGTGGATAGGGCTGCTCTCAAACCTATTCTTTTCCTAATTGAGGCCCCCAGTGAGAATGGATTAAGAAAACAGGAAGACTTATGAACAAAGACTATCAATAGCGATTGCCAAGGTTTCCCTAGCTGCTACACCAGTGGAAGTGGGCTGCAACTTCAGCCGAAGAACTGGAGGGAACCTGGAGCTGATTTCCTGGCAGGGGCACTGAGGCAGAGCATCCTGGCATCCCCATCTTCAGATGGCAACACATCAGGGATCCCGGGAGCAGACGTCTCTGCTGGGAATGGCTGCCACAGATGTGAAAGCCAAAACTCCCAGATGGCCATGTGAAGACCAGGGAAATCATGATGCATCCTGGCAGTGGTATTTTGAGTGGTGATTGCAATACCCTTCTCTGAGTAGCTGTGGCTTTCAGCCATGGGGTCATCTGCTGTGAGTGCGATGGAAAGACGCACATGAGCCAAGGTAGCAGCTGCACCAACAGGAGCAGCAGGATCCAAAGTAAAGATCTGACAGGGACAAAGGTTTTGACATATACCATGTTCAGGGAATGGTGTACTGAGTAAGAGGAAAAGATGAGTGATGATCTTCAGTTTAGCAGCCACTTCAGTGGCAGCTGCAACAGCTTCAGTGTGTGAATCTGACGCAATTACAAAAGCTTGCTCACTGTCACATGGTTATTAGACAAGAACTGTCCACTTACAAATGGTAAAGGGTGTTTGGCGGGGGGGGGTTAATATGTAGCAGATCCAATGCGAATGAGATGTAGCCATTACCAAACATTATGCCACTGAGAAAAGTGTACCTTATTAAGCATTTTTAGATATTTCAAATTAGGTATGGAAGAGTACTTATAGTATACTTCCGTAAGAAACCTGAATTCAACAGTGCATGAGAGAGAGAGAGAGTGGCAGTGCATGAGACTGCATGAGACTTTATAAAGGATGCAAGTTTCTTGGAAAAAATAGGTGTTGGGTTGAGTTCATTAACTATTGGAATTGTATTTTATTTAAAACATGGGCAACAGGCAGGAAATTAACAAAGAAAGCCTCACCAGACTGTAAGTTAGTAAAGATTTTTCAAGATTTCTCACTGTTTGTGCTGCATTGTTGTGTACGTACAAGACTAGACTGGCAGAGCAGACATTGAATCTGATTTTCAGGAAGAGGGATTCAAGAAACTTTGTTCCTTGTTGAACTCAAATGTTTTTAAGGGCAAAAATGAAACACGTCTTATATGCAGAACCAAGAATTTGCTGTTATTCCAGTGTGGGTTCTATCAGTCCAAGAGCTTAAGCTATCTAATTACTACAGAAAACTTCATTAACAATATAGATTTATTTTTTTTTCTGGATGTTTCTTTCCGTTTCCAGACCCTTATTAGGTAGTACTGTTAGGGAGAGCATAAGAAAGTTTGTGCAGGTGCCCAATCTCATAAAATCCCCTGACACAGATGTTAGGGTTATTGTTGATATTTTAAGTTCAGCTTTAGAAGAGACACAGTCTTTCACTTAGTGTTTCTAACAGTTTTGCCAACAAAATGTTGGTCCTCGCCATAGCAGGCATTGAGGACAGGACAGAAGGAATTGTTTTGCCATTATATTAAACCTTAGTTTTATATCTTTATATAGATGCCCATATCTTGAGTTCAACATAGAGTTTTGGTCTCTGCATCTCAGGAAGCTGCATCTACTCCTGAAAATCAAGGACAATAGTAGTAGCTCTACACAGAGTGCAGAGGTATTCCACACTGTTCCTCATTCACGAAGGTGTATAGTAGTCAACACAGAGAGTACCCATATGTAAGAGAGAAGGTTATGTGGTGCCAGTCCCTGTCTTGACTCTACTGGCATTTGAGTTCTGTATAGGACACCAGAACTTACAGTAATGTTAGGCGTAAAACTAAGTGGTAAATTATTTTCTACAAGAAATAATATTGCATAAGTTTTTAAAGAGAAATTTTGAAAGATTTTTAATTGATTCTACCAGAAACAGGAATTCAGGCATCTCTTTTACTACAGATGAAAATCAAAAGATGAAAAAAAAAAAAATCAAGAAAAGTCCTTCAGAGGACTGATAAACTGCAACCAGTTTATCAACTGTAACTTGGATAAATGAAAATTAGTTTCCTTTTATTATTATTTAATGAGATCCTACAAATTGGTGCCTCCAACCACTCCTTTTATCTCTTCCTAAAGATTTATGCATCCTCAGTTAGAGTGTAGGCACACAAAGATTTCAGTTGGCATTTGGCATAACTGAGAGGTGAGAGCTTCAGACAGAAAATTATAAGTATGGCAGGAATAAACTACCCAGGTCAATGATATGCAGGAAACTTCTAAATACGGTGGAATAAACCAACTTTTTTAGATACACCAATTTTAGCAATACTATTGTTGTATCTGAACATTTGAATAGAAAACCAGCATCAATCTCCAATGCAGGAATATGGACCCTCTCTGGGAAAGCATACAAAAAAATGTGTCTGATAGATTCTACATGTCCATCAACTGCTTATCTGAATCTTAAAGAATGTAGTATCTTCCTCTGCTTCAGCTTTCTCATTTATCAGGAATATATTTGGAGGATTTTTTGATGTTTATCAATTTAAATACTCGCTGTTCAATAACACTTAGGTGCTCTTCTGAATAAATATCTATTTTACCTACCATAGAATCCCAGAACTGCTGAGACTGGAAAGCACCTCTGGTGGTCATCAAGTCCAACTGCATCCTGCTCAAAGCAGGGTGAGCTAGAGCAAGTTGCCAAGAACCAGTCCAGTTTTGAATATCTCCAAGGATGGAGACACTACAGACTCTCTAGGCAACCTCTTCTAGTGTTTGATAACCCTCACAGTAAAAAAAGATTTTTCTTATGTGTAAATGTAATTTCCAGTCTTTCAGTTTGTGCACATTGCCTCTTCTGTCACCGGGCACCACTGAGAACCGTCTGTCTCCACTTTCTTTGCTCCTCCTATCGGGTGTTTAAACACATTGACATATCCTCCTGAGCTTTCTCTTCTGCAGGCTGAACAGTCCCAGCTCTCTCAGCCTCTCCTCATGTGACAGATGGTCCATTCGCTTAATCATCTTTGTGGCCCTGTGCTGACTTGTGCCAGTAAGTCCATGTCTCTCTTGTACTGGGGTGCCCAGACCCAGTACTCCAGATGTGTCTCACCAGGGCTGAGCCGAGGGGAAGGATGACCTCCCCTGACCTGCTGACAACACTCTTCCTAACACTGCCCAGGATGCTGCTGGCTTTCTTTGCCACAGGGGTGCATTGCTGGCTCATGGTCACTTTATTGTCTACTAGGACCCCCAGGTCTTTCTCTGCCAAGGTGATTTCCAGCTGGTCATCCCCCAGTGCTTAAAGGTGCCTGGGTCATTCCTCCCCAGGTGCAGGACTTGGTATTCCCCTTTGCTGAACACGATGAGATTCCTTTCAGCCCATTTCTCCAGCCTGTCGAGGTCCCTCTGAATGGCATCAAAGCCATCTCGTCTATCATCCACTCCTCCCAGTTTTGTATCTTTTGCAATCCTGCTGTGGGTGTGCTCTGTCCCATCATCCAGGTCATTGATGAAGATGTTAAACAGTGTGGGCCTCAGTGTTGCCCTCTGGGGTACTGCACTAGAGACTAGCCTCCAGCTGGACTTTTTGTCACTGATCACAGTCCTCTGAGCCCAGCCTGTGTTCAATCCACCTCCTTTTCCACTTATCTAGACCTTATTTCATTACTTTGTCAGGATGTTACAGGAGACAATGTCAAAAGCTTTACTAAAGTCAAGATAAACAACATCCACTGCTCTCCCCTCATCGACAACGTCAGTCATCTTGCTGTAGACAGCTGTCAGGCTGGTCAGCTCTTCAGTGTGTTAATAAACCAGTGTATATACTATTCAGTTATGCTCATGGAAAGACTAACTACATTGACAAAATTCTTGCACACTACCTGACAAAAATCCTGTGTAGAGTCAAATGTGATTAGTTATACATTAAAAAATAGATTTTTATCCCATAAAGATACAAATAAAGAATTCCTCCATAGATATGATACCAAAAAAGAAAAGGAAAAAAAAACACAAAACCCACAACAAAACCCAAACCAAAACAAAAAAAACACCCCTCACCTGTTATTTATTCAATCTGAAGTTTATTTGTGAAAGTAGTTTATTTTGGAGCCAAACCCAGTAATTCCCAAAATGATTATAAACTCACTAAATACCCTGCCACTAATGGGTTGACTTCAATAAATAAGTTAGGATGCCAATATTAAATCCTTTGGGAACTGAGCAATTAAGCCAGTATATGCGGTTTACTAGACCAAAGTACTTCATCTAAATCCTATCCATAAAAAGCATTTTCCCAGTTTTTCACTTAAGACTTCCAAAAGGTCTTCTTGAATTCTAAGAGGGTCCCATCAGCTCATTTTGCCCTGCAAATCTGGGTCACCTAACCCACAGCACTTTATTGAAGTCTAGGATGTAGAGTGCTTAATAGACTTCAGTAAATGACTTTTCCAGCAGTAAACTTTAATATGCCTTAGAGCATTATCTTAACAAAATATGACAACGGTTTATCTCCATAATAACCTTTTTTCCCTCCATGTATAGTTTTTATGCTATAACTCATATAACTACATCCTCCCACAGCTGATACATTTACCTTTATTAGTTTAATAGGATGATTGTTTTTCCCTCTAAATTGCATGCTGACATACAGCACTGTTGAACTGGTCGGGGATAGAATTCTTTGAATAACATATAAGTGTTATTAATAAAAAAAGTGATAACTGGCAATGTTCTAATTAATTTTAGATTTTGGTTTCTTATATCATCATTAATGGTTTTGGCTGATATTCTGCATCTAGAAAAAGCCATATGATACCAGGATAGGTTGTATCAGGAGTTGGCCTAACTCATAATTATGGTATGTCTGCAAACATAACAGAAAGATGCAGCACTTTCCGGAGACCACTAGCCTACTTATGACTGATTCAGCTTGGATACTGAAAGCAAAGAGAAATCTACCTTCCCTGCGTATGAGATTAGTTTACAACAAGGGAGAATCAGGTTACAGATCAAAAAGAAAAAAAAAGAAGAAGGAAAAAAAAAAGGCGGGGGGGGAACCAAGGCTTCTTAATCATAAGGGTAAGAAAGCATTATCCAGAAAGGCAAATTTATCTCCATCATTAGTGGACCTTAAAAATAGACTGGACACACATTTCTCAGGAATGACTTGGTTACAATTGAATGTGTCTTTGGCTGAGGGATGAAGAGGAAGACTCGCAAACCTCTGAACATTGCCAGGAGGCAGGGTGAAGAAGCTCAGTCACCCACAGGAATTTTTGTCAGGCTAGTCAAAACCATCAAAGATATCATCCAGAAATGGTCACAAGGTGTAGAGCACAGTAAGAACAGAGCTTCTCCAAAGTGTTTCAGGTTGAGATTGGAGTTCCTGCATCAGATCTGCCGCAGACTCAGTTAATATGAAATTCTAATTCTGTTAAAATATTGGCAAGTTGAAAAGTACTGTTAATGTATGTGTTTTACCTCATATAGTGTTGGAATGAATTTGCTTTTATTTTTCTGTTATACTATCAAAATTAATTATATTTAGGACGTTGCACAATGTGTTAATGTTGGGAATCCAGATTGTATTTTTTAATTATTTCAAAAGCTACGATGGATTTAGGCCAGGGCTGTGCATCTCTTGGACTCTAGCAAAACCTGGCATAAGCCAAATCAAGCGGACATAACTAACATTTACAAATGGTGACAGTTCACACTACATTTAACTTATTTTTCCTCTTCATTTTAATGTGACAGATACCAAAGGAGACTTAACTATAGCTTTTATAACAGCTTTCCTATTATTTCAGACTTCCCGTGCTTGGGTAACAGTTTATTCCAGCCCAGTCTGGCTTCCTTTGCTTGATCCTGCAGCAAAGTCATAATAATCCTATTGGTAACATTACAGGCTGTTGCTATGGAAATTAATGTATTATCTCAGAAAAATGACAGATGGGTTGAAGAGGGAACAAGCCCATACTTAAACACTGATCCTTACATGACTAGCTAATCCCTAAACGGATGTCACTTAGAGAGTAGCTAATTTCAAAGACTTTAGTGAAACCATAGGAGTAACCAGAACTGCAGAGGACAGAGGATATGTTAAGTATTTTGCTTGGAAAGAGTTAAACTTTCTGCTTCATTTCCACTTGTGGCCTACACTGGTTTTCTCTCTACATGTTCCATACAACCTGTAGTAGGTCAGGAGCCACCACGAGGTAGCAGGAGTTCAGCAGTTTTGTGTGTGCAGCTTCATAATAACTTCCCCTCATCCCCCACTCTGTGTGCATTATGTCATTAAAGAGAGGAGTGATTTCCAGGACAAGACAGCAGCAATGAAGCTATCATTTGTTGATATATTTCAGATTAAAAAATAGAAAACAAACAAAGGTGATATGTATTACTTTGCTATCACACAAAGGGATACTTTGCATATTTTCAGTCTTTAATTGTTGAGGTTTATTCTTTCTCTTAAATTAAAAAAAAAATATATATATATTAGGATTTTTTACTCATGGCTGTGTAAATTGGCTAAATTATGAAGAATGCAGCATTAGCAAGTGGAATTTGCTCAAGAAGGCCAAAGGAGGAGTGTGGATTAGAAACTCCTCTGGGATACAAGTGCCAACAAGGAAATAGATCAGGGAGGTAGAATGAGAAATACAGTGTGTTGGACTTTTAAAGGAGAAAAGGACCACTGTGGTATGGAAATCTTGTTTAAGACGAACAAGTGCTTGTTCATTTTTGTTCCATACAGAAAATCTTTTTCTTTCTGAGAAAACAGAAGGAAAAATACAACAGGAGAATTTTTTTTCCTCTTAAGCAATACTGCATTTGACCTTTTTGATCATTTTGTCTTCAGAATCATTTGACTGTTTTTTATAAATCACATAACAACATATTTTTCTTTGGCAGTGATTTTTTTGATATTTCTCAACTATGAATAACAATATTGCAACAACTGTTGAAAACATACTATTGGTAAATACTTAGATTAAAAAAAAAAAAAAATCACCTGGCTGTGATGCTGGCAAAACACTGAGAATTAAATTATCTTCTCATAATGCTTTGAGTAGCAGTGAGAATCACTACGTATGAATATGTATAAAAGTAAACCTGAGTCGCATCAGTAAATAACATATTATTATTTCAAAATTATTAAAAAAAAAATGTATGTCAGAACAAGGACTTGATTTAAAATCTCCAGAACTGAAAGCAAATGACCTAAGGTATGTCACAATTTTATTCCCCCAAAATAGCAATTCCACAAGGATAAGCCATTATTTGGGGGAAAAATTGCTACTGCTGTGAAAGTTGGGTGTACCTTTTGCAGGTTATAGCAATAATACCTGCACTGACCCACTCTTTGACCTAAAATTCAATGAAAAAAAACAAGCGAAAAAACCCACCATCGACACCCCAGAGAAAAGCTGTGCAATAATAACAAGCAGGATTATAAAACATGGGTTGATGGGTCATGCCAGACATCTGTTGTGTAACCACACACATCATGCTTTTTGCTACCTTGTATTTTATTTTTTATTTTTATGTAAAGTTAATCAGGTGGATATAGGAGACATTAAATTCTGCAGTTTTATTTAAGCATCTGCTAGGGACACAAGTGAATAAAAGAGAATGAGTCCCAATGGACTACTGTTGTTGCTGTTAGGTGAAAGTCACAGATAGGTCAGAGCCATTAGGAACAGAAAATAAAGTTGTAATTGAGTAAAAAGCAAAGCTGATGTCCAAAGAACAGTGTAATGGGGAAAGCAGTATATAGTGGGTCTGGCCTGTCTTTGATGCTCCCTCTATGAATAGAGAATTCCTGTGATTTACTTCTTATATAAAGTTTAAAGGGTTGCTGTGTGGGTCAAGGATAACATTAGTAGTAATACTTTGATCAGATTTGTAATTTCTCTTTCAAAAGAAATGGTAATATTTTGGTCCTGTCAAGGCAGTTATAATGATCAAATATTTGTGATATCATTTGGAGTTGATTATATATACCATTCTTCCAGGAAGCTAGCATTCAGGTCATTTGAATATGAGATAATATTTTTGATAAGCTAACTTCTAAGAAAAAGAGCATCAACAGATGTGTTGACAGAAGGAAACAAAGAAAGGTAGAAAGAATTTAGTGTCACAAGTGTTTATTATGCAAAAGGTAGAGTGGAGTGTTCTGCAAGTCATACTCTAAAGCTGCCCTCTATTTCTGAACAGCATTGCCTGGATACCTTTGAAACTGTGATAAGAATGCAAAAGAGATCTCATGCCTTAACTATCCTTCCAGGATACCACAGGAACCCGGCAAATTTTCTAACCTGAAGTTACACCTCACAAGCAAATAGAGAGAATGCATTTTCAATGCATCTGTATTTCAAAAGTTTTATTTTTAAGCCAAATATTCTATAATTATGTTTGCAGTGTGGTACTTTGAGGCTGTAAGGATGATTCATATCAATGCACGGAGGTTTAGGTCAGAAAAGCTACATGATTTTTTCATCCTAGAGTTCACTGCAGAAGAGCTTAAGGAGATCTTCATTTCTTATCCGTCTTTACAAGGCAGAACTTTGATAATATATCTTACATTGAAGTGTCAGTAGAATAGATTTCAGAACAAAGCATTGAAATGAACAAAAACATAACAGAAAAAAATATATAGAAACAAAATACTATTAATCCCAAAACTCTGAAAGAGCTCAAATATAGAACTATCAGATTACTGCTTGTCATGCATAACCCACTACTTGAAGGGGACTAGATTGCGTAAGATAATAGAAAGGACTACAGCATTGATTTCTGTACTGGACAAGTTGGTAGAAACCAGCTAAGAATAGACCTATGTACATTGATAAATGACACCCTGGGAAAGACTCAACACAACTTTCACTGAAGGAAGTCATGAATCAAAATCTGTTCAAGTTCTATGACATCTTTTGGATAAGATTGATCGGGATGATATAGACTGCTTGGATTTCCAATAAACTTTTATAAGTTACCTTAACAAAGGTTCTTAAAGAGACTAAGTCATCATTGCAAGACGGGGGTAACTGTCTCATAGGTTTGCAACGCAAGGTTTTCAGGAAAAAATAGGAAATCAAAGTTGCAAAGAAGTAAGTTTTTTACAATGGAGATTTCCCACAGAGCTTTTCAGGCATCTGTGCTGTGCACAATACTATTCAAACTACTCATAAATAATGTGGAAAAGGGGAAATAGCGAGGTAACAACAGCCTGCTGACAGTACAAAATTAGAGCTGACTACAAAAAGCCTCAGAAGGATCATACAGTTGTGAATGACTGGATGATAAAAATGGCAGATGAGACCCAGCATTGATAAATGCAAAGTAATGCACACAAAGGGGAAAACAATCACAATTATACATATACAGCGATGAGCTCTAAATAACTATTAACATTCAGGAAAGAGGGCTTATTTTCATTATGGATAGTTCTATGAAAATATCAGCTCATTGTTCACATGCAGTCAAAAAGTTAAGTAAAATGTTGTGGATTATTTGAAAAAAAAAACCCAAACCCAAAGTATTTTGTTATTTCAATCTCTGTTGGGTCTACATCTTGGATATTGCCTATAGCTTTAGCCGTCTTCCTCTCAAAATCACGTAGAAGATCTAGAAATGGCACAGAGTGACTGAACAGATCAGATGTATGGGGAGATTCTACTTTACAAAAATTAAGTATTCCCTGGCCTTTAGTTTAGATAAACTATGAGGAATGGATGATATACGAAGCATATAGGAAGTTCGACGTGTCTTGCAGAAAATGAATAGGCAACACTTATTCTCCATTTTTCCTCAGAGTTTATCGTACAGCTGATGTGAAATTGGCAAAAGCACTTATGTGGAGCACTTTTCCATGTATGTATAATGGAACAATGTAACTCATTGTTATAGGAAGTGAATATGAAGGGTTCAAAAATTATTAAGCAAATTCATTGAAGAAATGCCCATGTATTAAACATGGTGCTGTGGGTGCAGCCTCAGGAGCGGGAAGTCTCAGAACCACCATCAGCCAGATACTGGAGTCGGGGGAAGGTGTTCACTGCTTCCCATACTCTTTCTAATCACCTGTCACAAGCCACAGAGAGAGACAGGAGACCTTTACCCTGCCCTAGTATGATGGTTTTTACATAAAGGACAAGCTGTGGAAAGGGTTAGCTAGAGGAGCATCAAGTCCTGATCTCAGATACATGGAAGCCAACAGCAGGAATCCCATCAGAGCCAGTGGCTTTGGCCCAGACCTACACCTTCCTCTCCACCCCTGCATGGCCATCCCCTGTCTGGAGACACAGGAGGAGCGGCAGCCCTGTGCATCATTAAGTTACACTGAAGACTTTGGAAGAGGCTTAAGATGCTCACGGACCTTTCACAGGTCATTCGTACTGGCATGAATTTCAGCTAACAGGACAAGTGTCCTTGCCAGCAGCGCTCAGCACGCGCAGGAGGTAACATCAAGGGGTGTGACCTTCAGAAGACAGGCTGCCGAAACAGCTCTCTTTCAGGCACTTCCTAAGCTTTTCAGCTTTTTCAGCAGCTGTGAAGAGAGGATAAGTTAAAGAAGGCTTCAGCATTTAAAGTTTAACAGCGTGGGGCAGATTATTTTCTCTGTCTGATCATTTTCCAGCTGGCTTTCTGACATTCCTCAGTTCTGGTCTTTGTGCCTACTTCATCTAAGGTGTTTATTTTGCAGGTGTATCAGACAGACATTATGCATATTTGGTTCAAACAAGCTGAGGAACACAGCTTTGTAAGCCTTTGCTCCTGTACTTACTCGTAGTGTAACAGACATCCAGAGCTATCATAGGAAAAATGATACTCTATCATTTGAAAGGGAAAGCTGTTTGTTTCATTTTACCTCCATCTGCTTTAAGTACCTCTAATAAACATCTTGCCATAATATCTGAGTGCTAATAAGTAAAAATTAATTTTCGCTTAGGAGAGCTGAACTGTTTCACTACAAAGACCAGTTTAAAGAGCTCCTCTGCTTTTAAACATTTTTTGTAAGAGATTTTTATTACTTTTTTTAAAGTTACCCATCGATCACAACTCTAAACTTTTATCAACAAATTTGAAAGCTGGAAGCTTCCTTCTATAGCAAAACCCAAGATCCCTGGCTGTGTCCCGTCCCAACTTCTTGTGCCCCTCCAGCCTTCTTGCTGTCTGGGCATGAGAAGCTGAAAAATCCTTGACTTAGTCTAAACACTACGTAGCAACAACTGAAAACATCGGTGTGTTATCAACATTCTTCTCATGCTGAACCCAAAACACAGCACTATACCAGCCACTAGGAAGAAAGTTAACACTACCCCAGCCAAAACCAGGACATCTAGTTAGAGTTATAATCTCTGTGCCCATCCAACTTTTTTTTAATATTTATGCACCTTTTTCTCTAGGCAAGCAAGCTAGTTATGAGCCAGAAATTAATATTATACATTTGGCCTTATACATTTTTTAGAAAGCTACTTCCCCAACTTGTCTTGACTTAGTGAAATTGCTATGCCATTAAACAATGAAAACTAAAGTTGTTTGGCCTACATGAAAAGAAATGGCGGGTAGGGCAAAACATCTGAAGAATTGACCAGATTTGGATTAACAAGCAAACATTTCCTTTTTCCATCCCGGTAATAGCAGACTAATGAAAATTATTCACTTAATTTTTATTCAGATGATTACATATCACCGTGATACTACTACTCCTGATTTGGTAAAGCCAGTTATGATGATTGTACCAACTGATTTTGTCAGAAAATGTTTTCAAAAGCTGAAGCTATACCATTAACAGAATTATTTATACAGAAAGGTAAAATGATGATTAATCATAGTATTTCAGTCAAGTCAGACTTGACTGTAACACTAAACTCCTGGGCTTTTCTCATTAGAACAGTGCATTGCATCTCTTTCATATGCACCAGTTCTGGGTTTTTTTAACACATTTTGTGTCTCTTATGTAAAATCTTTAACATTTCTTTTTTTTAAACACCATCCACCATATAATCTTCCTTCCCTTTTTCACTTGAGCTTTCAGTTTTGCTGCTCAGTGTCTCTCAAATCTATATTAGACTTTTACAGTGTAGTTTCATTTTATATGAAAGCAATGTGCAAAAAGCATAAACTGTTTTACACAGTACAAAAAAAGTCATTCCATCTTTGCTGTAGAGATACATTATTCTGGTTTTATTCAAGACACAAAAATGTAAGGGCACAACTCGGGAATTGTCAGTTACTGTTGAGTTCTTGAGTCACATGGAAGGCTTGACTTGAGAACTACCGTTTTTCTCATGAAGTTAAAAAGCTGAGTTTCATTGACCATCACTGAGACAGACTCCAGATTTTGCAACTTTAATGTCCATTTTCCTTAATTCAGACTGTGTGTATTTAGTGCTATCAGGCACCAACCAAAGGTCAGACATAATTACTGTCCCATTGTAACACATAGCTCAATGTTATACAGCTAAGAATAAAATAAAATCCACTGATTTCTATGCTCTTATATAGCTATTGTCTCTAAAGAAATCTAGTAGACAAATTTATGAAAACAAGCCCTTTCTCAATTCTCTACTCATCAATTACACTCTAAACAAAAAATAGCAGAAAATTCTCATTAGTTTTTGTAATAGATAGAATACATTGAAAGGCTTTAAATGAAGACAAGTAACCATTCGTGTTGCATCATTATGGGTTGAATGATCCTTCCCTTCTGAAAGTCCTCACAGCAGTTACCTTCAGGTGAAATGAAACAGACATGCTGAATTTGTGCTGAAATAGATAAGCCAAAATGAAAACTTTGGCTATAGCCAAGCATTGTACCCACGTAGTCTAGGTGTCATTCATGACACTTTATTTTTTATGAAGACAATTCTTTTCAAGCAGGTGGTAGAAGCTCTATTAGGAAAAAGACTTCTGTGCCAGTAGGAACAGTAGAAAGTAGGGTTAAAACCAGACTCTGAGTGAAGTTCTGCAACTTTTGGATGAGAGAAAGAGGGCTAAATATTCTTTTAAAAACAAATTTTAGCTTTTTATTTATCTCATTCACTTTCCACAGTGAAACCCACTTTGCTGTATGTTTGTGCTCTGTTTCAGAGAGGAAAGGAGACAAATGCGTCACTCAGAAAGGCAGCTGAGATGTCCAGATGTTATAAGTAAGCATAATGTTACTAATGTTGATTTGCTTCTTTTCCTTTCTGTTCTCCAACTCTGTTTATTCTTTCAAAGCAATAGCTTTCAATAAAATCCTCCCCTGCTGCCTTGCTATGTCCCTAGTCACTAAGGATACAGATATATAAAAAAATAAAAAGGACAAGAAGTATTAAACCACTCCCTTACCACTGTGGGCAAGATGAAGTTATATGGAAACTGACACACTGCAGCAGTTATATTTCTTCTTATGAAGCTACTGCAGAACAAAGCTGAGCATTAAAAAAGAAAGGAGACCTGCACTAAGAAGTAGGAGGGTCCTACACTACCTGTAAAAATTACTATTTCTACCTCCCATGAGCACCGAATTTCAGTGTATTTGAAATCCTGAGCTGAGAACATGCCAAAATTGTCTGTTATTACTGAAACCAAAAGGCCTTATCCTTGAGTTCTTGTAATTCCCTTTTGTGCTACTGCAGTGGAAAAAAAGACTTTATCTTGCCTTGAGGCAATAGCTGTCATAAGGGAATCCTCAGAGGATGTATGGCTGCCTTACCCAGTAGCACAAAGGACAGACATGCCAATAGGATTTAGCTGTAAGTACCTGACATAAAATCCTCCTTTTCCCATCACTAACACCACCTTATCCTTCTCCCTCTGCCACTTTGAGCCAGCTGGGTGGGAAAGGAGAGTTCTGCTTCTAGTGACTTTGATGTTGCATCTTTCTGAATTATTATTGCTGGGCAAGATGATAATTTCACAAGTTAGCTCTGATTTGCACCAGTGTGTCTCATTTTCCAGAACCGGATTAGAGTTTCTAGGATTTCCTTTCTAAATCTTGATGCTGTTCAGGACCTGTTTTCTTTTTTATCACTTCTCAGTTACAATAGCATGCTTTCCTCCACCTAATCTGTTCCGAAGTTTCTCTTCACTTCCTCGAAGTCATTTCTTGACTCTAACTGCTATCTAATCTTCCTGCTCACTTACTTCAGATGCTAAGAAAGGGATGACTTTCCATGTAATTTGCTGACCCTTAAAAAGTGAAAAACAGCATTACTTAAGTAAAACTATAGGCACTTTGACACATTATAGCTTTAATGCAATATGGCATCAAAAAAGTATTGAAAGCCTGTTTTGATAGTGATTTGAGCACTTCATGGAAACAATTCACAAAGTACTTAAAATCAGAAATGGGTGAACTTGTTCAGCTATAGCAAGAAACCTCTGGAAACTTTTCATCAAACTAGAAGCAAATAAAATTTGTGCTAACATTCAATTTTTGTAAAGGTTTCTTTTAGCAAATAGAAAAATGAAATAATTAAGAAAGCTGTTGAGTAAAAGGAAAAAGATCATTTGTACACAGGCACAGAAGTAGAAATAGTCATGTAAGCTAGGGTACAATTGGATGAGTTTGATGCTACTTTTGCAAATTAATCATGAGGATTAAAGGAATAACCAGCAAAATTTCCTTTCCTACTAGAAGAGGAGCTTTACTTTTTGGAGGGGAGTGGACCTATCTTGTGTTTCCCTGGAAGACATAAACAATTTCTTGTGGCAGAAAGGGTGTACCAAGAGCATGCAGACCAGGAAACTGAATGTTCCTGTAATAAGTACATGGCTTCATTTAGAAAGACTAGCAGACTACCTCAGTTAATCTACTGGATATATATTTCCAGTGATAAAATTTTGGGAGAATTCCTTCGTTAACTACTTTAAAAAACTAAAAGATATATACATACATATCTCTATATACATATGCACACTTAAGTGCATATATAAATATATGTTTAGATACTTATGGCTGATCTTGGCTATAATTGCTGTCAGATGCTTGAGCTGTCTTAAGATTTATTTGGAGCACATTTTTCAGGTCATTTGGAAGTGTGTTTACAAAACAACAGGTGCATTTACACACTAAAAGGAAACGTTTACCTTTCTATAAGGTATACACACAGGTATATCAGATGCTAGAAAGGAACTAACCTACAGTGATAAGTCTGCCAGTAATAATGGTGATGAACAGTATTGCATCTTGACAGTACAAAACCAGAAGTTACAACATACCATGGAGTCCTGTTGACATCTGCGAGCCCTGGCTTCTCTAGAAAATTATTCATAAAATGGCTGCAATGAAAAAACCTGTTCCTCTTAACAGTTACTATTCTTAGGAGTTGTTGTTCTCAGTTCTGTTCCATGTCTGTTGTGTTTCTACAGGACAACTTTGGCCAATGTTCGCAGGTTCTCAAGAGGTGCTTATTTTAAGCTCACCCACTATGACTGCTGTGATTATAATTAGGTCTTGGCACACATCATTCTCAGGTCAACCTCAAGACTGTTACTTCAGTAATACTAGTGTGATATTTACAGATAATAACATAAATGGAAAAGTGATACACACATAGGGACTTCTACTCAATGGGAGAATGCTCCTACAATCTATTGCCTAAAATAGGAAAAAAGACCATTAACATCAGATATCTCCGTTTCTCAGTCACAAAACACTGCATAGGAAGACTATCATTAAAGATAAAAATGTATGTTCATTTTTCTGTGTTGATGTTTTGAGAGTGACCACTTTCAAACAGTGTACAAATTAATTGTCAATTGATACAAATTACCTTATATTTTATATCAGCTGAAGACCATAAATGTCATTACAAATCCTCTTATGCTAATTCCAAAGAGCAAAGTAGGCTGCTTCTTATGATGTCCCCTCATCATTGTCACGTATCTTGTGTTTTATGCATATGTACTTTGAGTGAGGAATCTTATTGCAGCGACCTATGCTGCCAGGTTTTTGACAGAATTTTGTTATTCCAAGCCTCCCAGCCATCCTCATCACATAGTACATAATGAAAACACCTCTAAAATAAAGTGTCATCAGAAAGATAGGTCACATGTGAAGTATATGTTTGCATAGCTTCATGTACTTTAAGATGATTATACCCTGCTACAGTGACAGAAAAGCAGATCTATTAATATAATTTCTGACCAGGCGCTATCTTAAACACATTGGCACTGGGAGAAAAAATGTCACTTAGACATTTCTCAGGAATTAAAAAAAAAGAAAGGAAAACATCCCCAAAAGGCCAAAGAAGTGCAATATTCAAGCAAAAAAAATGCAAGGAAAGATGATCCACTGAACAGAATTTCAGGAGTTGACAGCAATCCAATTGTTGTATTTTATAACACTGATATGAAAAGAACAGTGTGTATGCAGTCAGATCAATGACCATTAATCATAAAATGGAAAAATTTAAAGGTGGAATAGCCCTGTTAGATCCGTCAGCCTGTCCTCTGCCCACACAGGCACTGTCTGAAAAATATACTCCAATTCACTTCGTAGCATGTAGAATGTAGCTCTACTGACATGAAGTCCACTGCTTCAGCTTTTAGAGTACGAAATGGAATTACTTCTCTTGTTGGAAGTTGTTTAGCTTTTTGTAAAATCTGTCTTCATCTAGTTTTTGTCTGTATCTTTTGCAACCTTCCATTAACCCAATATCTCTCCATGAGATGGTGGCAACAGATGTGTTAGCCATTTTTTTAATGGACTTTGAATTTATTGGCTTTCAGTTATATGATAAATGAAAAAAATAACATCCCAGACTTTCACTGGTTGTTTATTTTGGCAGTACTGTCTCAGAAATAACATTTTTTTAATTTCAATGACACCTATTTCTACCTTAATTTCTGCCTAAGATTTTTACTTATCAGTATAAAATGGAAAGAAGACATAATTTAAGTATCGTGAGTAATATTGTGAGGAGGCATCTCCTTTTAACAGACTGGTCTAATTCGTTAAGTTTCTAACTCACTACTTCATTGATTCACGAATTCACTATTTCACAAATTCACTAACTCTCGTGCTTATGAGCAAGGTAGTTATCTAGCCAAGGGTGACAGTGGCATAGGCACAAATATACTTCTTATGGATCATACAGTATATATCTACATGGTATTTTGCAGGAATATGTAAGGTCCATATGAATATGTTTTGAGACTTTCCTACTGGAACGTAAGGTATGGAATTTCACATAGAATTTCATAGAAGCACAGCTTCTGGTCACTTCAGTGATTTTCAGAGGCGCCTGAACTGCACACAATATTCAGGACATGGCTGGACTATGTATTTGTACAGTGGCATAACAATGTGCTCTGTTTTGTTCTCTACTCCTTTCATCATTAGTACTTAACATTTAATTTGTGCTTTGCCCACTACTGAGTGCCGAGCTGGCATCTTTGTGGAACAATCTGTCATAACACTGAGATTTCTCTCCTGAGGACAAGGGTCAGTTTAGAGCCCATCAACTTTATGTGAAGTTTTCCCAAGTATATAATTTTGCATTTAATCTACTCTGGTTTTTATATGCCACACGATTATGCCGTTACTCCTGTAATCTTTCACAGTGGGATTTCCTTCTTACTGTCTTGAATTACCAACAAACTTTATCACCTCATTATTCAGACCAATTTTCAGATTACTTACAAATCTGTTGAACATCATGTGTCCAAGCAAAGATCCCATTAGACTCTTCCATTTTGAAAAATGTTTTTTCACTCCTCACCTCTGAGTCTAAGCTTTTCACCAATTAATGATCCACTCAAGTAATTATTTTTTGCCTCTCCATAATTAACATAACATAACATAACATAACATAAATAACATAACATAACATAACATATTCATGCATAATTTCCTTAAATTTTTGTAGACAGACCTTGCAGATACTCTGCCAGCAAGATCCCATTTATCCGCATGCATACCGATGTCTTCAAAGAACCCAAAAATATCTATGACATGACTGTTTTTTTATAAACATTCTGTTAAACCTTCTGCAATCTATCCTGCTAATGCATGTCCACTAATGACATTCATTATTGCAGTGTTTGATTAATTTGCCATGTATATTTGTGAGGCTTACTGAGTAGTAGTGTTCTGCAATTCTCCTTAATCCTTTCTTCAAAACAGGGATGATATTTGTCATATTTCAGTCCTTAGAGCCAATGCTGTTTTAAATATGAAATTTCATAGCACAATTAACACTTAATCTAGATTTTCTTTAGAGTTCTTGGGTAAATACAATAGTATTGGCAATTTGTTACTGTTCAGTTTGGTCAATTTATTTCATCATCTCTTTTATAAACACTTCAGTTTTGTACAACCTTTGAAGACTCCCATAATGAAGAATTTCACCATCCATCAAGGGAAGGGAAGGGAAGGGAAGGGAAAGGAAAGGAAAGGAAAGGAAAAAGGAAAATTTGGCTTCTGGTTCCTTAATTCCTCTAGGGACTTATTTTATCATTTACTACCTTAATCATCTACTGAGACTAGAACCTCTCTGGCTAATTTCTTGGTCTTGAAATTTTAATAGTAGTTTTTTGTAAAATTGTGTGTCAGGCTTGTCTGGGATATTTCTTATTGTATTTATCATTTAACATCACAGAGTTCATGATCCTATTTTCTTCACTTGGAAATGCCTTTGTCTTTTTGAAGAGTGGCTTCTTACTTTTAATCAACTCCCTTACCTTATTCTTTTAAAATGATGGTTTCTTTTGACCTTTGTTAAGTATTTTTGAGAGGTAGCAGTCATTTTCTCTAGGCTTCTAGTATGGAGTTTTTAAATAAATTCTATGCCAACTGAAACATTTAACTCTCTTAGCTGCTTCTTTTTAACAAAATGTCTTCACCTTTCATGTAGTTGGTCCTTTCAAAGATAGGCACAAATGCAATGGATTTGGGGGTGGTTTATTGCTCAAAAAGATTTACTCAACGTAAGGATGTGGCTTTTTGTGACATTGAGAATCACCTCCTGGATGCTATACATAACCAAGGCAAGAGTATCTTCTCCTGTCATGAACTCCCTAACCAACTACTGCATGGTGCTGTCATAGATTGGCACCACACCCTGGTGTGATCTTTGCCAGCCCTGTAGAACAGTAAAGTTTCCTATTACTGTCACATTTCCTGCTTTTATGATCTTTTTGATCTCCTTTGTGTTACCGTTAGTGTCACCTTCTTGGCCAGAAAGTTGTTGATATAAAACCAATACTGTAGCATTTTTCATTTATATGCCTTTTATTATATGTGGATTTCATGTTATTCGTTGATAGCATTGCTTCACTAAACCTATTCATTTCTAAGCTTTCTTTAACATACAGCACAACTCCATCACTGGCATAATCTACTCTATTTTTCCTGGATACTTTGTGTCCTGCTTCTTTAACAGTTAACTGATGCTAAGCTTGGTCTTTCTACCAAGTTCCCAATAAGTCTGTATCCATTCATTCATAATGGTAATTTTATTTTAAACTATGAACCCTTTGCAGTGCAGTATGACGTACAGCCATCAAGATAAAACAGTATAAAATTAAACATAGATTAGGATCTTTGTTTTAAATATAGTTTCAGTTTAGGATATTGATTCCACTATATAAAATCAAAGTCTGGTTTTGGTTCTTAAATGTCTTGCCATTTTCATTCAAGTCACATTATGACAAAGTTTGCCACTTGTTTACTGTTTTATAAAAGTATGTTACTGTTCCTTCATGCCCAAGAGATCTGTAGATTTCAGCATATTAGAGCAGATAACCAGGATTTTCTCTTGCACATCTAAACTCTGTCCTTGGTAGACATATTCTGAAAGCCGTTTTAATGAAGTTCTATGCCACTGAGAATGTAATAAGCCAGAAATACAACCTTATAAAGGCTGCCTCATTATCCAGCATCCAAAGTCACAAACTTTCATCTTCACCCCAAATACAGTATTGCGCATATTATTTGAACAACATATGCACATGAACTAATGTTGTTAAATTTCAAAATGTTTTTCTGCATTACTTTATGCATACATTTCCACAGTATGCAATGATGCTGGTACACACTAATTATCTAATTAACCGGGACAGAGAATCCAATTATAAAACTTGCCTTCACTCTAAGTGTATAATTATTTTTTTAGGACATGAAGTTGGCTTTACACCTTTGACCCCAGGTGGAAGGTCCTAAACTAATTATTTTTTCTTGCTAATTAGTCAATACAGGCTGAAGATGACCTTCATTAATGGCTTAAATTCTTGTATCAGCTAGTGTTTGTTTATTGAACGAGGGAAGAAAAGGTTTAGCATATAGGGTATAAGATCTCTGTAGAGTTAACTTGGACTTGTTCTTGAGACTTGCCTCTATGCCAGTTGCAACTGACATGAATAACCTTTGGCTTAGCTGCAGTGATCCTTTTTAAGGAGGTTAATTAAATCACCCTGAGATACAAGCTGAAGCACAAGCGAGGCTTCTGTTGTACTGCTCATCTGCCTACTTTCCAAAAAGATGAACAATAAACTACTTGAGCTATAGAGTTCTTTAACATCTTTGCATTATTTTCAGTCATGCCTTAAGGACAAAATACACTTAATGCGCACAGATGAATCAAACAGCAAATCTCCTATATGCAACGGACTGTGATGGAGTCGCTACCAATCCATTTCACTCGGAGCTGATGTATCTACACAGTAGTGTGCAGCAACACTAGCTCAAGTTTGAAAGGCTCACAACAAAGTTTACTACTGCCTCAGCTGTTAGCACTATAACAGCATGACTCCCAGTCCGTAGCATGTTAGCCCTGGGAGGCAGCTAAGCATCACACGGCCGCTCACTCATCCTGCCCCCTAGTTGGATGGGGGACAGAATCAGAACAGCAAAAACTTGTGGGTCAGAATAAAGACAGCTTAATAGACGAAGGAAAAAAATGAAAAGGACAAATGATGCAAAAATCACTACCAGCAGACAGATGCCCAACCAGTCTCCAAGCAATGGCTACTTTGGAAAAACTCCCTCCTGTTTTTATTGTCGAGCGTGATGCTGTATAGTGTGGAATATCTCTTTAGTCAGTTGGGGTCAGCTGTCCCAGCTGTGTCCCTCCCAGTTTCTTGCTCACCCCCAGTCTACTTGCTGGGGAGACAGAAGGAGAAACAGAGAAGGCCTTGATGCTGTGCAAGCCCTGCTCAGCCATAGCCAAAACATTAGTGTGTTATCAACACGCTTTTGGTCACCAGTCTAAAACATAGAACAATATGGGCTGCTACAAAGAAAATTAACTCCATCCCGGCCATACCCTGTATACAGTCTCAGATCTGCTTCAAACACCTATGTTTGGCATAGCGGTGGAGTGCATAAATATGCAGAGAACAGCTCTCATCACTTTAGAGAAAAGAACCTAGGCTGTGCTCTGAGTCCTCAAAACTCTCAGCAATAAACATAAATGTACATCTCATTAGCAAGGTACAGTAGCTAAGTTTAATATCGGACAGAAGGTAGCTAAATCTTTGGGTCTGCTACCGGAATTAAATTCTATGAAAACACATCTTTGGTGAGGGTCACTTTTTTTTTTTTTTTTTCCCCTCTAAAGACCATTTGACTGCTTTAGGTACACAAAATATATATGACATAAGCTATTGGTAATTCTGACAAATCTGGACTTCTGAATCCTTCGTATGGAAAAAAACCCCAACAACCATTTTTATCCAAATTTGAAAATGACCTTTAGTTTCAAGTATATAACGATCCAGTTTGATATCTATTTATGTCTTTGGAAGAGCAATGGATTGGCTGAGCACACAAAAGTTATTTGTGCTACAGCCTTCCAAAGTTGCTTATTTTTTCAAATGTCATAATCCACTGTATGGATTTTTTTTTTCCTTATACTCCTTTTTTCCTTTTAAGCCTTCATAAGAAGTACAAAAAACTCTGTAAAGTAATATTTTTGCAAGACAGCAGTTTGAATTAGAAGCATGCATCTCAGGGACCTGTTTTTGTTCTAGAAAGAAGGTATTTCAAACTAGAAGGTGACCATCAAAATACATTATTTCCTGTACCCAAAATATAGACTTAGAAAAATATATTCCAGAAAAATGTATCATATATATATACTTGATATTACTAATGTTAATTCCTAATGGTATTAATATTCTCATTTATATTTATAACTTTTAAAAATGTACCATCTGTCTCACTAACTGTAGGAGACCAGATTACAGTAGCCATAATACGATTCATTTTTAATACAAATCACTACTGGTTAATTATAATGTGAAGTGTCTACTGGAAATGGAGCAATTATTTCACTGGTACTTATAATGCTGGCAAGCCTGACAGTTTCAATTTTTTTTTTTTTTTTTTTGTAACTGAGCTACACAGTCAAAAGTAGCTCTCCTCATTAAAACATAGAACAAAACAGACACAATTCCTCACCAATTCTGCTTCTCAAAAGGTAAGTTGCTTTTCATGGCAATTGCTCAAAGATAGGTGAGACCATCTACTTCCTTAAAGAAAAATCTTTACAGATGACTTCCAAATCTAGCTGTCCATTGCGACTTCTCCTCCTCTACATTTCTTCTCATTAACAAATTTTAACATAGGTGCCCTACTGACATGATAAACCCTGTGTTCCAGTAATGCAATTTCAGATTTTTATTCCTACTCCCTCTTCTCTGTCACTACTGTTTTTTCTGCTTCTCAGATTTATGATGGATGAAAGCTCAAGTTACAGGCCTGGGCCATGCCTGAGGGGCAGTCTAAAGTCTTGTCTGCATTTAACTTCTCTGCAGGTAAAACACATCATGCGGCTTCAAACCAGCTGAATTCAACAGGCTCAGAACACAACATTGTCCTTAATTCAATTTTAACCTGGCTCAAGCCAGCATACTTTCTACGAATCTGGGACAAGTTGATTTAAAGGAAGTATGAATTTCTCTCTGTTAAACAGTTTCCAAATATAGCTAGTGACCACATCTCTAGCTGTCTGCAAGACTCATGTTAATAAAGCAAAAGAGAACAAAAAATAATTAAAATAAAGATGGAGGATAGTTGCATGTCTATATGTTTTTGTAGTTGGAAATAAAAGGGGCAGAATAGTGAAAAGAGAAAGAGGAAGAAAGAAAGAATGAAAGGGAGTTTAGACAAAATGGCTCCTGTGATGGCATTAGTAGAAAAGGAGATGGACGATAAGAGCAATTAAGAAAGCAACAAATGAGTAGTTCATACTGTGAGTGAGACCACTAGTAACAAGGATCAAGAAAGTTAATTTGGCAACCCCAGGGAGATTACAGATTATATTCTTTGTGCTCATTAATTTCAGTTCCAGTGTATGCCCATAACTTTTTTCTAGCTAAGACTTTATAGAAAAGCTGTATAAACCCTCCTCCTTATATAAGGAAGATACTTACACATATCCTGAAGAAATCTGTTCTAGCACCAACAGGACATTTTGCCACATCTGGGCACACAGCATTACAAAAAGAGCTGGGATTTGCACTGGTTCATTGCTAGTTAGTAGTGTTTAATATATATATCTAATTGGACAACAGAGACAGAATTCTCATTTTTTGTTCTTATTTTGCATGAAAACTTATTCAGATATGTCTTTCAGCATACACCTTAGTTGATTATCTCCTGATGTTAATTAACATTTTCTTTTTGTTGCAGTTGAGGATTTTCCCTCCTACAGTATGAACCAAGAACTTGAATGTGTTCTCTTATCCTAACTTCACAACATTTTATTTTACTCATCTTCACGTAAGATTCGGGATATCTCAGTGTTTCTCTATAATGCATAATTACATTAACAGGTAACCTGTATTCAGTCTATTTAATTTTCTTTTTTTTTAAAAAGAGATGATAAAAGAGAAAGAATCTATCATCTAGAATGCATGTTAAGGGTAGAAGAATGGCTGAGCATGACTCATTCATGCTTGAGACAAATAACTTATTAATAAAAGTAGCCATAACCGTACAGAAACACTTGCAATATCTGTAGTTGGGTTATTATCATTGCATCCCTTCATTTAGTTATACTGTAATATATGTCCCTTTTTCTAAGCACTTTTTATTGTCCATTGAAGACAATCTGCTAACACTCTTGGTAGAAAGTGTCAGTTTTCAGTCAGTATTTTACCTGCTTTTGACGCCAAGAGCATTAGGGAAGATTTTTTATGAATCTGCAAATTGTTATTCTTATTAAAACATTTAGTATACATTTTTTCATTTTTAATGGCCTTGTCATAGAAGGAGATCATGTTAGTCAAGCAGGACTTGCTTTTTGTAAACCTATGCTGACTGGGCCTGGTTGCCTGATTGTCCTGTACATGCCACGTGATGGCACTCAAGATGATCTGCTCCATAACCTTCCCCAGCACTGAGGTCAGGCTGACAGGCCTGTAGCTCCCTGGATCCTCCTTCCAGCCCTTCTTGTAGATGGTGTTCACTTTTGCTAACCTGCAGTCAACTGGGACCTCCCCGGTTAGCCAGGACTGCTGATAAATGATTGGAAGTGGCTTGGTGAGCACTTCCAGCAGCTCCCTCCGTACCCTTGGGTGGATCCCATCTGGCCCCATAGACTTGTGTGTGTCTAAGTGGTCTAGCAGGTCACTAACCACTTCCTCTTGGATTATGGGGGCTTCGTTCTGTTCCCTGTCCCTGGCTTCCGGCCTAGGGAGCCAGGTACCCGGAGAACAACTGGTCTTATCTAAGACTGAGGCAAAGAAGGCATTAAGTACCTCAACCTTTTCCTCGGCCTTTGTCACTATGTTTGCCCCTGCTTCCAATAAAGGCTGGAGATTCTCCTTAGCCCTCCTTTTGCTGCTAATATATTAATAGAAAGATTTTTTTATTCTTTTACAGCAGTAGCCAGATTAAGTTCTAGTTGGGATTTGGACTTCCTAATTTTCTCCCTGTATAACCTCACAACATCCTTGTAGTCCCCCTGAGTTGCCTGCTCCTTCTTCCAAAGGTCATAAACTCTCTTCTTTTTTTTCCCCGAGTTCCAGCCAAAGCTCTCTGTTCAGCCAGGCCAGTTGTCTTCCCCGCTGGCTTGTCTTTTGGCACATGGGGATGGCCTGCTCCTGCACCTTTAAGATTTTGTTTTTGAAGAAGGTCCAGCCTTCCTGGACTCCTTTGCCCTTCAGGACTGCCTCCCAAGGGACCCTGTCAACCAGGCCTCTAAACAGGCCAAAGTCTGCCTTCCAGTAGTCCAAGGTGGCAGTTCTGTTAACCTTCCTCCTTACTTCCCCGAGAATCAAAAATCCTATCATTTCATGATCACTGTGCCCAAGACAGCCCCCAACCATCACATCACCCACAAGTCCTTCTCTGTTCACAAAAAACAGGTCCGGTGGGGCACCTTCCCTTGCTGGCTCCCTCACCAGCTGTGTCAGGAGGTTATCTTCCACACGCTCCAGGAACCTCCTAGACTGTTTCCTCTCTGCTGTATTGTATTTCAATACTGTACTGGGAAGCCCTACATAGTTTCTGAAAGAAAAAAATGCATGATGTAGAAGTTTTTATGGAGTTTGTTGTGTATGCTACATATACATATATGTATATATAAAAACATATGTATGTGTATATATACATGGACACCCCCCATTACAAATTGCATTTCTAGAAGTACTATGCAAGAAACCCAAAAGCCATTTATGAAATAACAGATGATAATGCAGAAGCTTCATGTACTTAACAATATCTGGATCTTGACTACCTTTAAAGCACTGAAGCAGTTCAGCAGCTATGTAAAGACATGATGGACTAGTAGCAGAAACCACCCATCTTCATCCAAAGTGGTGTTTGCCTGAATGCTGAAAGAAGCAGAAGAATTTTTTTCTTCAAATCATAGCAGTTCCTGAGCCCTTCCCAAAACCAAAAGAATGACAGTTGTTTCATTGCCCTCATAAAAGCCCTGAAAGTACAGGAAGCAACTAGGGCAATGTTTCACCATTGCTCCTTCTTTAAATGGCCGGATGAAAGGAGATTGAAAGGAGCATTTGTTGATGTATTTTCTTCAGTTGTTGAACCAGTTCTCCTATTCTAATTAAGTCACTGAATTTCTGGACAAGACCGACTCCGTCCTGCTTCATTTGTTCCCTACTGGCATCCCATTTCAGCAAAACATTTTTTCTGTGGAACCATATTCACTGAAAGCTATCGTGCTTTGCTGGATCAAAGCTACTAAATCTTCTTGTTTAAAATTTATTGCATCAATTTGTATTCTGGAAAGGGTTTGGCTTTCCAAAACATTCTACACCATATCAGAGCCTTTTTTCATTTTCTCTTTATTATGCTGTCCCTAATCTTACTCCTTATATGCTCATCAGTTTCCTGACCTTCACTCCTTCATTTAACATCAGGCAGTGTAGTGTTTAGTTCATGCAGTACAAACTAGGCTTTTATATTTGTATTTACAAGGGAGTTAACGGGAAATCTTTGTGAGGACATAACAATTTATTTTCCCTCTTATCATCTTGCCCTCCTTTGCTCATGCTTTAAAAAATGTTTGTTTGTTGGGGTTTTGTGCTTTTTTTTCCTCCTGAAGGAGGGCACTTATTAACCAAAATGCTTTGAAAGTTTTAGGAAATTTGTGTGATCACTAAATTAGTCATTAGTATGTCATCAGAGTATTATTGCTGTGGGACTATGTTTCACATCAAAGTGCTATTATTTCAGTGATGTGTTTGTTTACTGCAGTAAAACCACTCATACTGATACATTTTCACATCCTTTTCCTGCTTTCATAGAATCAGAAAATCTTCAAATTTTGAGAAAGTCTAAAACATTTAATGTCATCTTTTGCACCCAAACATCTGTAGTGCTAATGGCTACAAGCCAAATGTAAAAAACTGATCACAGCATTTAGCTTAGTTTATCATGCCAAATAAACCAGCATCATAAAGCAATTAATAACATTTTCTTCCTTAAAATTGCATGTTCTTGCTCTCACAGAATGCTGACAGCAACCAAGAAGGGGAAGCTAAGCTGAGCTGTGGGGTGCTGTTCAGAGGTCTGGAACTCTGCTGGTGAACAGCAAAAAGATTACAGTCCAGGCTTGATGTATTTTCCAGTTGTATGGCTCATGTTCCCTCTGCTAGAATTTGAAATCTAAGCAGTCATTGATCTTTAGCAGATGCTACTGTTACCTCTGAAAATAGTGCAATATTTGACAAGTCTTTCAGTACACAGCAGGTCTCTCACACAAATTCTGCTATACCAACTTCACTAGCAAGTGAATACAATGCCTTTTATTAGTTCAGTGAAAGGAATGCTGTCCAGCAGCTAACCATGCAAAGGAGAAGCTGATATTAAAGTGCAGTATATGTTAGCTGTTATCTAAGTTATCTATGTACAACTCATCTAAATCAGTTATTTCAGCCAAGCCTGATATGCAGCTGTGTGGCAGTGATTAAAAATGCCCTGGGACATTACTCAAAAGCAAAAAAAGTAACTGCCAGGAACCTAAGTTAAAGGTAGAATCAAGTTAAAAGAACATTTGTAGGGAACTTTGTAAAACCCTGGTAGGCATTTTTATATAGCAAAGATTTTCTTGCAGTGTAATGTTTGTTTACAGCCATGGAGTTTTCTATGTGAAAATCTGCTTGAATTAGAAATATGTCATGAGACCACCAAATATTTTATTGCTTCCTTCACAATACACTCCAGAATTTTCTGAAACATTATCATATGCCAAAGCATAATTAAGATCATAGCTTTATACCAAAATGTAGCATGAGCAATTAAAAAAGTGCAGGCTTAGTGATTGTATCAACAAATTTGTCATAGGACTCATTCTCTTACTTCTACTATTTAGCATTGAAAGTACATTTGTTGAGGAGAAAGATCAAGTGATACAATTTAGGCAAGTCAAGACTCAGGAAGGGAATATTAAACAATTTAAATCCTAGTGATGTCATAACTCATCAAAGCAATTGCTAAGCTAAAATATGATGAAAATTAAAGTTATTCTCAATGATGCAAGGAACATAGAGTTAATAATAACAACAACAAAAAAACCCAACTCTGCATCCTTAATTGAAATATTTCTTTCAAAAACTAAGCCAAAAAAAACAACAAAAAAACTTTAACTTGATTTGTATATCTTGGCAGTAATCTGCAAGCCAGTGGAGATGTCAAAAGGTTATTGGATTTATTTCTTAGAAAGACTGTAATCATCAAAAAACCCATAGCTTAAAGACCAAGAACTGCACCTAAAGAAACGGTCTTGTTACCTTCTATGTGCACGCAAAAGCTAGGGATACTACTAGAACTCCACAGAAACATTTAAAAAATGTAAAAAGTAGATGTCTAAATATTGCCTGTTATTTTCCAACAATAATACAGAGTTAATATTTTAGAAATCTTGATTTTCATTTGAATGCTGAACAACGTTCTACCCTTCAAATTACTGAGAAAATATACTGGAAATATTTGAGATAGCTGAGGAATGATGTAAACACATTTGGCAGAGCAGGTATACTATGCAGCAAATGAAGAATTTCTGAATGGAATGACTGAAAGAATTATCTGTGTAATCTACTCAGGTCAAGAAAATGTGTGGGGTTTTACAATCTGAAAGGGTGATAAGCAGATAAACAAAGATGTCTGCCTTGTTTGGAAGAAGCTAGATTTAGATTCAGTGTAAGTGAAGGTATTGAACCATATCAAGTACTGGCAAAAGCTTCAACAATCATTAGTTTCCTAAGAATTTCTTAATGTTACACAAAGCTAAAGGAATACCCCTTATATTGCCCTTTTGTCTGCAGTGAAACATCTGTTTGATTTTTTTTTCTTTGAGCTTTGTGGAAGGGAAACATTTGCCTCCTTGAACATACATGACATTACTTTAATAATTATCAGATTACAGAATGTTCACTGCAATATTTATTTTAATTCCAGATTTCTAAAATAGAAATTGCAAGCCTGTACACCAGTAGAATTCCGAAAGATGCCGAATCCCCTATTAGCTAATCCTGCACAAATTAGGACCGTAAACTGTCCAGTGCAAGGCTTTCACTCTGCAAATCCTTAAAGTCTTGGCTGTGCTACAGCTTGCAAATCATCTCTAATGAGTGTAACATGGATTTCACAGCTATTAGACTAACTGCATCTTCAGCTGTTTCCTGGTAAACTATCAAGAAAATGCTTCCATTTAATAATGGATATATCACCTTATGGATATTATGATCTTGTATGAGATTTGAAACCACTTTAGATCCCTTGAGGAAAATAGTCTGTTATTTGAATTAACTGGACACAATTATGACAATGTGAGAAATTTTGCCAAATCCTACCCTTAGTTACCTCCATGTAAAGGTACAGTAATTTTGTCAAACTGCATGAGTTTACTTTAGATTTACACTTACAGAACATAAACTGCACTTGGCGTAATGACAGCAGGTTTCTTCCTTCACCTGACAAGAAGGGTTGAACAGGAGGGACAGCATCTTGCCAAGTCCAACCTGGACAATTCCACTCTCTGATGCACGTAGTATAGCTGATGGGTAGTTAATATTATTTCCCATACATAAATTTAACTCTTAGGAATTTCAGCTTCCATCAGATTGCTGAACTGAATTAAACTGATTACTGTGTGCACTTCTAAACAGTCTTGACTCAGCAGATCCCTTGTACAGTGAACCTTTAGTGAATTCTGAGCTCTGTTCTAAACTGAATCTGACATGTAGCATGAAAAAATAAATATAAGTATCCTGATTTTGTGAAAATGCATTTGATTTGTAACAACAAAAATTAAGCTTTCCACTCATCCTCAAATAAAGGAGTTTTTTCAACTATCCGATTTGCAGCCATGCACAAATGACTTGGTTATTAAACAGGTCCCGCTTATCAGTATGCACTAATACAAAAGAGGAAACTGAAGAAGAGACAGAAAAAGCACACATTGTGTTGCTATCTTCTCAAATCTTGATTTTTTTGTGTGTCTAATGTTTTAACACAATTTTCATCTCTAGTTAACATGATCACCCCGGCACAAAGGACTTGCTGTGTTTCAAAAGTGGCAATGTTTTATTTCACTCTATCTTTAATCATGCTAGGACAACTGTAACTGTTATAGGACCACAATTAACATTGATATAAAAACTCATTATCATCTCACATAAACTGAATCAATGCAGTTAGGGTTTCAACTGTTTGGCAGGAGTAAATACACAATAGGCCCTTCCAAGATATAACTTTACAGACAGCAAGGGATGATTTGGTTGGTAAGAAAGCATATTTTCATTTGACATTGACATTGCTCATTAAGCTTTGAGGGGCTGCACAGGATTTTAGTGTATTATTAATAGAAATCTATATTTGAAAGTGCTAGACAATCAGACAATCCAGTTAATAACTTTAAAGACACAAACTTAGAGGTACGCTTTGGACAAAACTGTAAGGCATAGTTAGTTTGTGTGCTTTATTCCTGACCTAGCAGCTATATTCCTTGCTTGTTATATTCAGAGACAGGTTTCCTTACAATAAACCATATGTGTTTATGCAGCCGTGGAATCTTAAACTGATTTCAAAATCAAAAAAATGCTTATACTGATCTGGGTCAAATTTAGCCATATCTTAAAAGTATTAAAAGCGAGGCTGTGATTACAGGTTCCAGTCCTGATTATGGAGAAATTACTGAGCTGTTACTGCAATTTAGAATTATATTGATAATTTTTAAGAAACAGTTTTTAGAAAGCCCTCACAAATGTATGCTGTAATAGACAGTAAAAAATTCCTTAGTTACAGTGTAATTTGCAAACTGCTATTTCCCTTCCGTACCTTCTTTCTTTGGATATCTCAATAGATATCTCAATAGATACCCTTAGCAAGGTATCAATAACTGCTGAGATAGGCAAGAAACAGTGCTTTGTGCCTGACCAGGGAATGTTCTTTTTACCATATGTAGGTCAATGAAACTCTTGTTAAAATTAGCTTTTCTCTAACTATTTACTCCTTTTGTCAGTATGTAGTAGTATAGCTTTACTGGTTTTGTGGAAAATCTCTTGACCGATAAAAAGAAAGGCATGGTCCTACTGGTAAGCAAGTCAGCTTTTAAAATACTATAATAGTAGCTAAACGTAACTTTCCTGTAAGTTTAATACTGTGAAGATTAAAGTGGTAGATTCTTTTATTATAGTAGAACCCATCTTATTGATTACTAGAGAGAGGAATTTTAACAGAACTTGAGAGCAACAAAATGATATGATACAAATAACAGTATGACATTTGACCTCAGTTCAAAAGAAAGATGTTATGTTTCCCAAATGCAAATGAAAAGGCAAATACATTACTCTTTAATACAGAAATACAGTTGCCAATAATAATGACTTATTTCACAGTTACCATCACATTAAGAAATTAACTGAGAAGAAAAATCAAGTACCGTGTATTACAAGGATACCAGAACTCTTTGGGTTTGCACTGAAGGAAGTCTGACACCGTGTTATGATTTTTTAAAGCAATGTTTTTGACCCCATCAACCACAATTTTATCTCCATGAAACTCTGTGCAGTAAAACATTAAACTGAAGTACCTTTCCCATTTTCTAGCACTTTTGGCTTTTACTGTATTTCTGTGGTTGGTTTTTTTTCCTCAAGATTGATTTTGATTATTTCTTCAAAGATTAAAAATATGATTTACAAAAGTAGAAGTCTGAGAGAAATGTGCTGACAATGTTTTATGCCAAAACAGTTTATTCTCCATTAAGCTATCAGCCTTGGCAATACTCGTAAGCATTGAAAAAAACCAACAGACCACAAAGCTGGCCTTTTGTCAGGCCAGTACAAGCACGGATTTATTGGAAACTTGGTCACAAGGGTGATAAGGTGATTTTAGTTCTTATCTTGCACTCCCTTGCTTTGGCACTGGCAACTCACAGCATCCCTATAGGCTCCACCGTGCCAAATCCTGGTTGTTGTCAGGAGATCTGATGCACTGAGTTCCTTGTGTTGCATCTAATAAAAAGAAACAGGGAGGAAGAGCAAGAAATGTTCTGAGCTTTACCATCCAGATCAGATCAGGGCTAGAGCCACTTTAATCTCCCAATCTCATTTGAAACACCCTGAAAACACAATATAGAATTGGTCATGAAGCCAAAGAACAAAGCAGGTCTCTTCCCTGGTTTTCATTTAATTTCATTCTTTCCTCTATTCCTGGTTATGCAATGAGTCATGATCAAAATTTCAGAGATCGATGATTTTCTTATAAAATACATTATTTAAGAAGAAGTATGTGTAAGTAATTTCATCCTCAGATTTGGATGAATTTCAGTGGTGCTATTCATCTGAATAACATACAGTGTCAGGCCTTCAAAATTTAGCAAGGCTTTACGTTCTAGCAGATAAAAAAGATCTGATTTTTCAGAGAAATGGAAGCAGAAATAATTTCCAGTTTGTGGAATAGGAAAATGCTAGAAACTTCTTTATTTTTTTTTCATTTCTTCATTTATATTTTATTACTACATAGTTACACAAAGTAAAGCAAACTTCTTGGGTTTATTAGCTATTCGCTTCTAGAGCTGTGCAAACAGTGACTTATTTGGGTGCTTGCATTTTCAGTTCTTACTGAAATAATGAGGAGTAACTCCCATTGTTTGACTGCTAGGGCACACTTATTTCCTAGCAATGGGACACAGCAAAATAATATTTAAAGCTTTTGGACCCAGAATGTTCTCTAATAAATGCTCTAACGCTTAGAAATCATTGGCACTTAAATACTGTATGATCCCATAAAGCAATGTCATTTGGTTGGCTGGAGCATACTTACAATGTATAGCTCCCTTGCTGATGATTATGTGCCTTGGCCCTGATGGTCTCCGAATTCAATCGGTGATATGGGAGCTTTTTATTTCTGTATCTATGACTCTCAACCAAATGCTGTAGATTCATTAGGCTGATAGATGAAGAAGAATTGTGTCATTCTATCTGTTTAGGAAATACCACAAAATATGGGATTAGACGTTGACTCACTGATAAAGTGCATATTGCATTTGCTAGCCCGTGAAGAGCAAGAAGAGTATCTTAGATCTGGAAAGCAAAAGAGGAAAACATGCTTTCTAGATTTCCAATACCACGTTTGCCCTTCAAAAAGGAGAGAAAGGTGAGGGGCCAGACTCATCAGGTTGGATAGTGCCGTCCATGCCTTGGGAAGCTGAGAAGCCAACATGTGTGCCTTAGAGCGAGGTCATGGGAACCGCTGAAAAAGTACATTTCAGTTTTGAAAAATGGGAAAGCAGGAAGGTGGCAGTCCCTGAAATCTTATTTGATGGCAGGGAATGACAATCTGTGTATAGTTTTAAAATGAAACTGTACTGTGCCCTAATAGATAAGTAACTTCTGTTCAGAAGTCCAAAGGGCTCAGTGGGTCTCAAAGGTGTTTCTGAAGAACTTAATTGGAAAGGGACTGTAGAGAGAAATATATTTTTCTTATACAAAATTGTTCAGAATTTAAATCTGACACAATTCATATAAAATGTTCAATTAGCTGCTTAATTATTGAAAAGCATTCTATGAAGTTGTGATAAATATTTTGTATCCCTTAAACAATCTTTATTATTGAAACTAACCTAGATGCCCGTATTGTTTGCTCAGAGCTGCTTCAAGTACTCTTCACATTTTTTTTTAAAGAGTTCCTTTTTCCTAATGCAAATTTGAACTATATTTTTTTTACATTAATATTACTTTTATCCATTAAAAATTTTATACTTTAAAAAAATACCAAAGGTACATTCTTTTTCATATTATCAAACAGCATTAAAGTAGGAGTGAATCTGATGAGTCTTTATTCCGACATATTGCCAAGAATTTTGTATGGTTTTTCTGATGTTATTTTCTATCTCAGAGATCATACATGATTAGTCTAATATTCTATCCTTTATTCTTTTTTACTGTAGGTTTTTTATTCTCTGTTATTTCATCTTCAGTTGCTAACACAAGAGGCATTCCACATCTGTGATACACTTGGCATAATAATTTAATATTCTTTGTGAGATACGGAAAGTTCATCCCATACTTCCTTGGAATTTTGACAGTAAGCATTTTGCTCCCATATGACCAAAAACATCAATAAATAAAAATGACCTTTTCTGCTCAGCTAAGATGTAATGAAAGCAAAATATTCAGTCTACAACACTCAGAAAAAAATCCTACGATCCACAGTATGCCTCACGCTTGTAATTTTTATGACAGAATTGTTTTGTTGTAAGATTTTTTATATATGTAAAGAGGAAACTTGTTTCTCAGAAGCCATCTCTTCCTCTATCTCATTTGTAAAAATAAGCTAAGCTCCCAATAAATCAGACAGACAACTGATTTCATGGGTTAGTCAGGGTGAAAATGGCAATTTTAACACTTTATTGTAAATTAATGATGAAAACCTTTTAACATGAAAAAAACTATATCTACTAAAAGCTCCTCAATGTCTACTGGAAGTAAATTTATAATGAATATTAAGAGTAGTAATGAAATTCTGCCTAAGAACAATATTGACATTTCTGTTTTAAAATGTAGTGGCAATTCAAGATAACCTTAAAGCAATCTTTTTATAAGTAAGAAACACATGCATGAAGGTCTGCTTCTGTAGTGGATGCAAGAGTATTACCATATTAAATCAGATACTATTGCCTCAGGAAAGAGCATGTTAGTATTATCTATGACTTTTTAAACTATGTGACAACCTGATTTACATGGTATGCAGCTTTGTAGTAATTCCAGTTTAGTTAGGACCTTATCCCGTTTCCATTAAAGGCAGCTTAATCTCTTATGGGAAGCTTAAAGGAATCTGGATGAAATTGCAAGTACTAGGATAAAACTACAAGGTAAAAAAAATCTTCATTCAGAACAAATCTGAAAGACATGCTTAGCTCTCTGATGAAGTCTCAGTGCATACTCAAATATAGCGTGTATTTTTTTGTGATAAGGCATTATGATGACTTTTTATTATTTCCTTTAAGGATTAAATGAAAAAAATACAAACTAAGAAGGAAATCTGTAACAATTTAAAATAAGAGTTTATAGAGAAATTAAGAAGAAAGAAAAGATGAAGAGAGACATTTTAAGAATAAGTAGCAAATTCCCGAGCTACCTGTTTTTTTTCTAGTCTCCTTACCAGGTCTTGCATTACATAGCTCCACTCTTTCTTCAACATATCATGCCCCCCAAATATTCAAAGCCATCTCTGGAGGAAACAGTAAAGAGGCAGTCACCTCTCCATCTCAGCAGTGGTATCACTAACCTCGTTTCTCCTTGGTTTTGCTGTGATGGTAAACATCCCGTCTCCACCATTACAGTTCTTCAATGAGGTTGAACTAAAAATATGTGACTTCAAAGTAGTAATCAGGAATGGTCTATCAGATATGAAAAGACAATACTTTAAGATGGTATTAATTAGTCTAGAGGAAAAAGTATGTTCATTACAGACTTACAGGAAAAAGGAAAAGAAATTAACATTAAAAAAAAAAGTTATAATACAAGACCTTTATTTTCATATTTATACATTATCTGGCAGATATCAATAAAACATAGGATTTTTCATATATATTTTTGCATCTTTTAAATAATGCACCAGAAATTTGCTATGTCTTTAGTGTAATTTTCATACGTGTAAGCACTCTTTAGTTTGTTTTGTTTCTTGTTGCTCTGTGAATTAACTGTCTCTGTCAAGATTGTCAGGAAGAATAGTGAGATATGCTCAGAAGGCCCATAAGAGGGATAATTCATAACTCAGTTAAACCAATGGAGCTCATGACTTATGTCTTTAAATAATTCTCTGTTCAGGGACGAAGATGATCTGTTACATTGCCAAAACCTTTTAATCAGGTTATTTATGATAACTTTTGTAATGGAGAACAGTAGAGAACTATTAATACAGTAATACATATGTTTTAAATATTCTCATTTCAGTTTTTCCTTACCTACTATCTTATTATATTTTATTTTCATCAAAAGAGTGATAACAAATATATAGGCATTTTACAGTTATACATCAATAGTTGAACATTTTCTTAACATTTTAATTTAGAAACAGTTTCTATGGGTCAATAAAGCCATTTATATAAAAAAAAATATGATACATAAAGAAGTATTAAAAAAAAGGAATTAGATTGTGAGAGACTCAAAACTCATGTAACTTCTACAGGTCTCATTACATCATGAAATTAGTGTTAAAGACCAACAAGAATTTTCTCACATAAGAACACAATTAGGTGTTATAGTTTCAATTAATTTTACAGGATCAGTAGTAACGCAAAACCTATCTATTACAAGTTTTCATCATATAAACTCAATCTTAAAGGTATACTCCTTCAAAACAATTTCCTGAATAGGTCCTTAAAATCCAATAGTTTAAATAAGATCAAAAACAAATTACTGAAAAAATGCCAGAAAACAATCTGGTGGACAGCCCAGAAAAAGTATAAAGAAGTATTTTGTAGTTTCCTAAATGCATAGTAGTTATTATGAAAAAAAAAATCGAAACCATATTTGTGGATTTAGTATCATAAGCAGTGCAACCACACATGCTCCTGCAAAGCTGCTGCCATGTTTACGAGAAAAAAACAACTTTGCTATATGCACTTGGGTGCATTGATAACTTGGGGAAACCTGCTAAAGAAAATGCAATTTTTTTCAGAAAACTTTCTCCCTTTACATTTAGCCTTCCTTAAATTTAGATTTTGCTTTCGTTTGCTCTTCTTTACCCATGAACTATTTCAGGTAAGCACAGGAAAACCCAGGTGATGCTTCTGGCATCTGATATAAAGGCAAACTGAAGGGAAGTGCAAAGCCTGTTGTATGAGATTATGCAGGCTTGGACTCCACAGATGGAGGTAAATCTGACAACAGCAATACCATGAGTTCTGTTTGAAAGAAAAAGGCTGAACTTTTGCTGGACATTTTTATTTACTCTTACAGCCTTGTGGAGATAGACACACTGTGAGATTAATGTTTTCAGAGAGACAGTGGTTATTCTTTCCTGGCCTACAGATAAGCAGTGTTACATAAAATAAGAAATCTGATGTGCCATGGTCTGGCCTAAGCCTTGAGCAGACTACAAAATGCTGGCAGTGACTAGTCTCAGCTTCTAGGATTCTCAGGTGGCTTGCTACTAAAGTGAGGGTAAACACTGGCTTCTAGTTTCAGAAGTGATAGCTTCTCTAAGACCCAGCCAGACAATTACGAGTTTAGAGCAGATGTCAGAGTACCTTCAGTCCAGGGGCCCTGTGTCACCCTTAGTCAGTGTCCCCACTATTCTCTCCTCCAGCTCGGTCTTCTCATTTATTACAAGCAAGGGCCAGGCTTCCATTGCATCTGACTCTTTTTCTTGGAAAAACCTAGAGCCTCAGATTTTCAGCTTACCCTTGAGGTCACACTGTTGGTAGTCCAGAAAGCTACTCTGGATATAGGCGGTTTCTCAAAAAGAAATTAAGTACCTATCTTTAGAAGTTGTATGGCCTTCTTTTTTGTTATTAGAAAATTTGGCAGGATAAGACTTCCACCCTTCTGAAAGAGAATGAAAACATCTCTGCCTGTCCTGTTCCTGATGGTGAGGGTTATGGAAGTATCACTGCTCTCTAAAGACTTTTGCTTTCTTGATTCTCCCCTGAGCTAAAGATTTTGCGGGCAAAAGTCTAAAGCACTACCTTCGTCCTTCTCAAAAGATTTTTGCTGGCTCAACTGTTTCTGACCAAGTTATAGACATGTAGAGTCATAAAGTTATGAAGTTGAGAAAGAGATTCTGAAATCTAGCGAAGTGTCTTAACAGGGTGGTTTAAAACAATGTTGGCGAAGAGAATAGGAAAGGGGAAGTTTTAAAAAGCTACACTGGTCACTGTAGTGAGCAAGTACAGCTCTAGACGTGCCAGCAGCAAACTCTGAGTGCCTTTCACAGCAAATGGCAATCCTCCCTCTGGCAATGATGAGATTTACAAGATGATGTGATTTGTCCGCATGAAGGCTTGAAATTCACTGTAACACATGAAAGCCCTCCCACATCACTAATGCTTTTAAAGCACATTTATGTTCTGAAACAGTAACCAAAACAACAAAATATTCAATACTAGCTTGCAAAGAAAGAGGTAAGGGAACCACCATACTGTTTCACTAGTGGGTATGCAGCATGAGCAATTCTAAAACATAGAATGGGAAAAGTAACTGTGTATTTAGCCCGTCTGTAGCCTAATGCAGAAACAACAGCAAGTGTGCTAGGGCCTTGTCTTCTGGTACTGAATTAAGGGTCTTCCCCACACTCACTGTACAACACATAAACAAGAAATTGGTTGCTGTACTCCTGTTATAGATCACTCCAGCTTTATGTGGGTAAAATGAATTTAATCCTTTCCACATGTGGGCAATTCATTCAATTACTTTACTGTTTTCTAAAACCTGGAAATCTTTTATTTTCCACCCTTTTTCAGACATTTTCTTCCACTCTTACTTCTACTTCCCTCACCCCATCAGTTGTCTCTGTCTGGATGAGACTATTAGATTTCCTTCCATGAACCTGGTAGGAATAGTCAACAGACTCTAAAGAACTGCCATCTCTGGCATCATTATAAATCTCTGAAGTTCCTTCCTTTTATCTTAGGCAGCGTAAACTGAACTATAGTAGCTGAATTTTTTCCTGTGTTTTCAATGATCCCCTGAACATTTCAGGCAATTTAGAACCCAGAATTCCAACACTGCAATTGAATTTGTACAAGGGTTTGACAATTTTTTGCCTTTTAATTGTAATTCTACTAGTTAAAATGTAGGCAATAAACTCACGCATCAGAATACAAAATGACTACTTATTTGTGTCAGGAAGGAATTTACTCCCTATTGTACATGCCATTTACAACATTTATACAATTTGCTAGATTAGTTGTTAAGCATTTGGAGGTGGTCACTTTTCATGGAAGCACAATTCGAAACAATATACTGGGCTTGGACTTCAGTTCTGTGGTGATTCATTGCAGTTTAAACATACAAATGGCCAAAATGAGTGGGATAAAGGTTCACTTACTTGAGTATCTTGTATTTCACACTGAGTACAGATAAATGCCCAAGGAAGAGAAGAACTTGTTCTTTCACTTCCTCAGAAAACAGAGTTTTGTGAAGCTTTACAAAAAAAGAGGTTGGTTCTCCATAAGTAGATCACATTTACCTGCGTGCCATTAATTCTTTCATTTACTATAGTTTTACTAACTTGCCCAGTACAAATGTACAGTGTTCCCCATGTCTTCCCTGAAACTTTTACAAAAAAGTGACATTGCATTTGCCACTCTCTGCTCCTGTTAAGGAACTTTTAAGGAGGAGATAACACACAACTGCTGTGACTCAGCTTGGAAGCCTTGAATAAATGCCATTCAGTCCTGAAGTGTGCTAGCAATTGTTCTGTTTAAACCGCAATCTCTTCCACAACTTCTATTTCAGACAGATCCCCTGACAAGTTGCCCACCAAGAAAAATTCAAGCATGGGAATCTTCTCAAGTTTCTTTGTGAATGCTAATGCAAAGAATTAATTTTGCTTCTGTGTCGTACTTTTATTTCCTCTGAGTGTTTTTTTTTTATCCCTTAATTGTCAGTAAGTCCTACAGACTGCTGGAAGACTTCCTGCTACTGACTTCTTTAACAAAGATTTATTAACAGTTTTTTTCCTTTAGTTAGCTGGTTTTCAAACTCTTTTTGGCCTCCTTTAATACATTGTTTTTACACTTAATCTAGTAGTGTTTCTCATCCTTTTGTTTCATTTTTCATTTTTTTCATTTGGACTTGAGCTCAGTTTTCTGAAGGAACTGTATGTAATGGCATCTCCTTCCATTTCCTTCTCTCCCCTCTGAAAACAGTCTGCATAGGTAGTGTTGTTTGCCCTGTGTTTCCAATATGGCATCCTACAGTAGGCTCCATGATGCCAGTAAGGGTCTAATTTTCTCATCTGCTTCTTAACAAGCTCTCTCATTTTTCTGTAGTCTCTCTTGTAGCCTAGTAAATACCGAGGCACATCCTAGGTGTATAATCAGTAATACAGTCCGAATACTAAATTTTTTTCTATTTAGGTCTGTAATTTCATTTCATACAGGGTATGATACTCATTTAGATAAGTAGTTCATTAGTATGATTTGATTTTAAGATCTCTTGACACATAATAAATACTCTTCCATCACCACTATGACCAAATTTGTCATCCTGATGTTCCAGTGTTGCACAGACTGACAGTATTCCACCAAGTTTCCAATATGCTTACTATGTCAATGTCTTCATTTGGGAGTAAACATCCAAGCTTCCCCACCTAATTATTTAAAAATCTAGCATTCATGAAGAAGCATGCATGCTGTTGCACTGGTATTCCTTTTGCAAACTATATAAACAGGACTGTCTTTTCACCTATTTCATTATTTCCATTCTCTGACACAGATTTCATTTAAGCATACCAAATTTTCATCTCTTCATCAATAAGAAAAGCACTATCCTGAGGCATGTATCTAGATCTGTTTGCTGTTCCCCAATCTTCATGTAATATATATATGGAAGATGGCAACAAAGTCTTTGTAAAACCTTCTCTTCACAAGTATGTAAATGAGCCAAAATAGAAAAGAGTACAGAATGTCTTCAGTGTTTAAGAAAATAAGGAAAATCAGAAACATCTCTGAAGACTCTACTTTAATTTTCAAGTATTTCCAAAACTATTAGAAATATCTGTGTGTGTGCATGTGTGTATCAGTAATTTGATAGCCTTACAGTCATGACTATTTTCATAAAGCATCACACACAGATTATTTGGTAGCAGAAGACCAAAATAAGAAAATTCATTTTCCAGTATTTCTGCCTAACTATCAAGATAAATTAAGACCTTAAAGGTAAGTTCTGCAAATACTAATATTTCTGCTTTCCTCTGTTCTACTTATGAGTATTCAAGCAAATTCTACAGAAAATTTAAGAGGAATTCACTTCTCTAGCCCTCTTCCAAAAGAATTAATGATGTTGGAAATATTTTTAATGGAAAGAGGCCTACTTTACTTTCCTGAAGTGTGTAAGTAGCATGACTGACTTGTCCTAATTAAATAAAAACAATAAAGGAAAAGTTATGAAACCTTTTCCAAACCCATGTTTGTTGCTTGGTCTTAAATGGCAAGCAAGTGACTTGACTAACAACCTTGAACCATTCTTATAATTTATGATACTATACCAGTATAGGTGACATTGGAACGTTGCCAATCATCTGTCTCTTATTTTCTAATTCACTTCTGTAATAAAACTAATAGGTGAGAACCCACAGATGCTAAAGCAATTTTAACAAATGTTCATGCATTTATAGTGGAAATTTCATATAGGCTGTCAAATTATATATTCCATGAGGTTGTTTTTTAATAAAATGTCTATCTTTATTAAAAGTGCGTTAAAATGAATGAGGGTAAAAGATGATGTTCAGTGAGCAATTAGGCTGATTTAAGTGTGCCTGACAAGGCTCCAGAAAAAAATATCAGCAACTTGGTATGGTATTGCATACACATATCATAACATTTAAATACATACCTAAATGCATTTAGAAAACAAATACATATACTGAAAGAAACAGTAACAGTTCATATCAGTTCATATCCTTTAACTAATATCCATAAGAAGTGAACATAACCAGGTTAGCATATGTTAAGTGAACCTGTGTCACTGTTAAATATCTTGGTATAACAAGTGATTTTTTAAATGAACTTACTACACCTGTAAAGGCAATTATTCTACTGCATAATGGAGCAAAATGAGCTTGTAAAATATTATTACAGTAGTTGTAAATGGTACTACTGTCAGTAGTATGCCGCTAATTATGTCCAGATAGTAATGATTATTTTACCTGTGCAAGGAGGGTGTTTCTAGTATGCTAATAAGTTAAACCATTAGTTATGAAAATCAAGATATCAAATCATGAAGTGAAGAATTAGCCCACATTTTAATCATATTCTAGAATTGCCTTGGCTTTTGGAACATGTTGTACAATAGTGCTATGGTCAATTCTCCTTCTGTTGGGTCACTAACTGCATCACTGATTTGGGATATACCAAGCAAGAGAGCTAATGCAAAGTAATTGCAACAGAATGATTTTGCTAATAGATTTCCAGATTTCAGGTTCTGTGCTGCCTGTAGCTAAGAAGATCAATATAAGTGATGAATTTGCTCTTCTGTTTTATAGTGCTGTATAACATAACTGAGACATTATACATTTGAGAAATAAAGTACACTACTTATTTTTAAGTACATTATTATTATTATTATTAAATGCACTTTCTTTGTAAGTGTATAGCATCCCAAAGTAAGAATATTAAGCATCTGTTTATGAAATATATTAATGGGCTTCTGATTAATTATAATATCAGAAAATAATTTTATTGCCATTGCTGGCATAGGATTAAACTATGCAAACACATGGTGATATGGTTAGATATACCAACATGATTAGTACCATTTCCCTAACTCTGTGCATTTTTGCCCATTCCTTTCATAAATCGAGGGACTCCAAGAAGCATGTCTGTGGGTAAGCCTGCCTTAGAAAATCTTGGGTCAAAAAATAAATGTTATTAGGATATTGTATAAAAGTGCTAAAGTTGATTTAGTTTAAGAAAGATAGAGCATAATTAATATTTATTGAAATTATTCTACGAGTAAAGAAATTTTCCATCCATTATAGGCTCGTGTTACACGAAATCTGGTTATGGACTTAAAAATGAAAAGGATTTCCCCAGAATCTTTGAATGAGCAAATATTACCTAGGGATTTCGATTCTCCTCCTTGCAGGCAGATCGTCCAAGACCTTCTGTAATATTCTTTAGAAGATTAGAAAAATTTGCCCAATCACAGCACACAGGTGCTGCCCAACCAAATGCTTGGGTGAAAAAGTTCAGTCTGTTCTTACTGTGACTCTGCTAGAATATGGATGTAACTTCAGCTTTTCATTTGCATAGCTAATCAGAGGAGGAGTTGTCACTGCAGTTTTTCTTTGCCCAGCTCAGGCAAGTCAACATGATATTCAGTTTATTAAGGCATTATTAGTGAATCTGCCTCTAGTGTTTATGAATACCCTTCCATCCTCTCACACTCTTGTTCCACTACTAAATCCATCTATGAATCATTATTAGCAGGCTTAAGTTGCATGGAAAGCCTTTTCAGATCCTCTGTATTTGTGTGTGTTTCATCTCTAGTTTTTTACATATAAATAAGATAATGCACTGGGCTCCAAAGTAAAACTGATATAATAATTTTACCCAAGAATTTCCCAGGTCTATGACACAATAATCCCACACGAGAAACTGCTGAAATCTTACTATTCTAGTATCAGAGCATATAATTCAATATGTCATATCTAATCATTTGATGAAGGAGAGGATTAGCTGTTTTTAAAGCAAGGTTAAGTTTTTACTTTTCTTTTTCTTTTGTTAATTAAGTGAGAAGATGATTCTGTACAAATTTTCATTGTTATACCAATCAATATGGTTTTGCAGATTTTTTTTTTCACTCTCATTTCATAGGTCTTAAGTTATCTAATGGTTGCTTGTTTTCACAGAAAAATTGTTAGGATTCACTGAGAGAGAGATATATTTTTTTAAAAGCAACAGTGTAATAGATCAGCATGACTGAGTGATTTTACTTATGGTATTCATTGGTTCAGCATGAAACACAACACATCACTTAAATTGTATTCAATAACGAGTCTGCACATAAAATATTTAAAGTGAGAATAGAAAGCCCTCAACAGAAGTTAAATAGCCCTAGGGGAGAGGAACTATTGCTCAAAATTAGTCAGCCTATCAATCTTAGAAATATCAACACCCCAGAAGAATTCAGTGTGTCTATCAAACAAAACTCTATAAAGGTGTATTAAAAAGCAAAACAATTCCAGACTTACATATTTTATTTATTGGACACTGATAGCTTGTTTTGATTAACAGAAAAGAACATATTTGTAGTTCTTCCCTTCCTTGCCCTGCCCTGCTCTACCCTCTCACTGCATTCACACATCGCATTTTTTAATTCAAGAACATACTTTCCTCCCTCTCTGCTGCCCTCTCTTTAGAATCCTAGTAGATAGTTTTCATACTTGTAATTTGTAATGAACACTGATCAACATATACACTTTTCAGACAGTCATAGACTAGTCACGAGTTGAGTCTGTTCACCTTTTAAGTATTTTGTATCAGTAAATTTATTGGAAAGAGTTGATGGTGACCTGTTATTTTTACTTCTACTTGTCCCTAAAGCTTGGAGGTTCTATAAAAATGCAGAACTTTGAAAGATCTGGAAACATAAGTTACTGTAAACTCTCCATTATTAATAAAGAAAACACATAATTTGAATTAGTGGAAATAAAACCTGTGTACATTAATAGCAATTGAAAGCATTATTCTTTATCATTGTGTTTCAACTGTTTTTTTTTTTATTTTAATTGTCTGTTTTTCACCTGCTGAACAATATCAGTCAGAAAACTGTAGCTAAAATTTTCTGTATAAAGGCCTTGATGCCTAAATTTAAGCATATGCGAAGTGCTTTGCTAATAAGATTATATATGTGTTTTGTTGGTTTGGCAAGACATTTCTTTGGAGCAGAATTTTTATTCAAATGAAATAAAGTAGGGCTAATTTTGTGTCAGAATTATGCACAAATCTGCAATATAGTAAAAAGACTCCATTGTCAAATATATTTGGTATGTCAGTATAGAAAATATTATCAAGAATATTTTCTTTTATAGTCTAGGGGAAAGTGGTAGAAATCAGAGGCTGAAAGAAATGCAGGAAAGAGTAAGATTAAGGTTTCATCTTTACTGACGTACATTGGCGGTAATTTCATGGAACTTAAAACCACTGAGTGGGAAATCAGAACTCAGTAAGAAGACTATAAAGAGAGGAAGTTTTCAAAGAAAGCTGGAAAAAGGAATAGCTTTCCTTACCCCACATTCAAGTTGCTAGTAGATAGGTTTAGCTATTTTCTGAGAAAAAGTAGGACTTACCAACCCAAAATCTAGTGTGTTTCCAAGCATCAGTGATTCAGGACCTTGGAAATAAAAAGGATGGTTTGCCTTTTGAGTACAGTATTTTCAAAAATTATGCCTGTTGCTGTTTACTTTCATTGTAAAATGAAATTAAGTCATTAACCAGGATCTGATTTACAAAGTCGGAAGAGGCCCTGCAAACTGCCTCCAGTGGGCCTTTCAAAACTGAAGGTATCCATCTCCAGCTGTCCCCAACTTTTTCCTCACCAGTGTTTCTCACACTAAAAAAGGGTTTATCATCTTAACATCAGACTGAGTAAAGGAAAGGACAAGCATGTTTTCTGAAAATACTTTCAGAAAGAAAGTGATTACAGATTGATGACGGTTGGTTATAAGAACACATTTTTGTCAGAATCTGCTGAATACCACTATTAAGTGTCTGAAAAACAGCATTGCTCTAAGGGAATCTAGATATCTGTAGTAACATGAGCACAGACATGTATGAGTACTGTATGAGAAAATAAACTGACTGATCTTTTGGAAGGACTAAATGTTTGCAGAGGTTGCTACCTAATGCCCACATACATGATCTGATAGCATCACTGTTTAGCTCATATGGCTATTCTATACTGTGAGAAATCATTTACATTGCTTCCCCAGGGGAAAAAAAAAATCTTTTGTCATTTCATCTCAGTGTGCTTCATTGTCTTGCATGTTCACAGAAATTCTTAGCAACAGGAACATCTTTAAAGAATTCCCATTTCTGCCCTTGCTCCCAGGACCCCAACCCCCCTGCCCTTTTATGTTGCCTAGGCATCTTCAACGTTTGTATCATTCTCATGACAACACTGCTTATATTCTCCATTGCACTGTTTTTACTGGTTCTTAAAAAATCATTTTTCTGTCATCTATTTTCTGCTTTACTATGTTGCTTCAATAAACATTCCCATATCATGTCTCCTCATGCTGCAGCAGAAACAAGTGTTGCTTCTTCCTTCCTCCTGTGTAAGAAGATAGATGACAGCATCAACATTTATCTCAGGTAATAAAAAAATGGTGTTGTTTTTAAGCTATATGTAGACATAACCTTATCTCAGATACAGTCTGGGCAATCCCTACATCTTTTAAGCACCAGACTGGAAGAAATCTTTCTTTACATTTCTCCTCTTTGCTTAGCACAACGTAACAAGGTGCACACTATATTTTGATCCTGTATACAGTTCTACCACTGTTGATGCAAATACTTCTCCTCTATAATGGGTTGATTCTATTTATTTAAGAAACCGATTCCTTATCTTTTAAATTATCAGAAGAGCAACTGTCTTTTTGGTCTGTAACCACACAGTATGATTTATATAGGCTCTTTATGATTCTTATATCTTAAAGGCATGACTCTGATGTGCTATTAATATCTATTTATTTCAATTGTTCAATTGAATTTTGCCACATGCATTTTGCTAAACTTCCAGGTTTTTACTAAAACCCTTTTAATAAAAGTTCCTATTCAAATTTACAAAACCTTTGTTTGTCTTTTTTTCTGTGAAAACAGAATTTGATATAAATTTTTCAAAATGGAAATAATTTTGAGAATTAATGATTGTTGTTATTTTAACCAGCTCTTGCTAGTAACTTTATAACAAAAGCATTTTCTTTTTTTCTATAAAAATATTTTCTTATTTTTCTTGGTTTTTAAATAAAATGTATAGACCTGTATACGTACACATAGCTTTCCAAATGGTTTTCTCTACTTGGCTGTTAAAATTTGAGGTATGATAAACTTTCTGGGAAACCATGAGAAATGAGATGTGTAAATCTCTGTTTCATACAAATGAAAATGACTGTCACATAACACCTCCCACTCTACTCAGCACTTGCTAGGCTGCATCTGTAGTACTGTGTCCAGTTCTGGCCCACACAATTCAAAAAAGACGTGGGCAGACTGGAGAGAGTCCAAAAGAGGGCCACAGAAATGATCAAAGGGCTGGAAAACCTGTGCAATGAAGAAAGGCTGAAGAGTTAGGGAGAAAAGATGGCTGAGGGGGACATCATCACAGTACTACAGTACTTAAAGCATGGCTACAAAGAGGACAGAGGCTCTCTCTTCACAAGGAGCCATGTGGAAGAAAAAAAGTGCATGGTTACAAATTGTACCTGCAGCGGTTTCATCTCAATATAAGAAAGAATTTTTTTGCAGTGAGAGCTATCAATCACTGGAGCAACCTCCTCAGAGATGTGGTAGAGTCCCCATCACTGGAACTTTTCAAGATGCAGTTGGACAGGGTGCTAGATAATCTCATCTGGGCTCCCTTTCCCACAAAAGGTTGGACCAGATGATCTTTTGAGGTTCCTTCCAACCTGGGCTGTTCTATGATTCTGCAGTAATTTAATAAACTGCTTGGTATTTTCAAAAAAAAAAAAAATTAGGTTCAAGTAAATATTTTAAAGGCACAATTAGAAGAATAGTTTGTAAAGCCAACTGCACACACACCATAGAATTATGTTATAACAAACCCCACTTTTTATGGGTGGTGAAGGAACAACATGGCTTAACTGCCCATTCTTTGCAAATATGCAAACGTGAACATTAATATACTTACCAAAATCAAGAGGTGCTGAGAATAAACAAGCTTTGGGAATCAATCTTGTCTACCTGTTTATGAAGGAGTGGTTAGTAAAGAAATGGGTATTACTTTTCCTACTGTAGGACATTATTCAGCTTCTTTTTCATTAGGCCTTAGGAAACAATGTATTAGGGAAAAGAATAAATTATATTCCAAGAAAGGAGTAAGAAGTCAGTAGTAAGAAGGTCATATTTTGGGTTAGTACCAAAGGAGAAAACTAAGCCCTGTGTTACCAAACATATATGAAACAGACAGTACATACATCCACTAATATGTGAATGTGAACTTAGACAAGTATGATAGATCAATCCCCAAATGTAATTAACAGTTGAAGATGTGTTAACAATACCATCAAAAAGCATATTCAATGGAACACCTGAAAGTTTAGCTCTGTTGAGTCTATATTAGGTTTTTCTTTGTTGTTGTTTTTCCTGGTTTCCCAGATAAATGGAATTTGAAATAACAGCAGATTTTGTGAATTGTGTTATAGTTTAGAAAACCTTTATTCTCTGTCAAATCTGTAGTTATTCATTCAATTTAGAAAATGATCCTGTTCTAAAATTGCCTAGGATAAAAATCCTTGATGCATCACAGAATGTTTAACAACCAATACGCTAAATTTAGAAAACAGATTGACATTATATATAATACATGTCATGAGGTTTATTTGAATATTATGTTGAGATAATGTGACCTGTTTCCTAAGTTATATATGATAAAATGAAATAATTTCTAACATGATCTTAGTAAAATACTATATTTTACAATGTTGGATAGAAAAGCTATATAGTTTAAAAACAAGAAGTGGGTAATGATGAACTGTGAAGAAAAAAGGATCAGGAGTTAGAGCATTAGAATGCCAGTAACCTGAAAGGTAGTGTTCAAACAAATATTTTAGGTATTCCTGTAGATTATTCCTGAAAGACAATGTCTTTCCAACGTCCTGGAAGACAATGTATGTGATCAGTTTTTTTGCAACTAAAATTGTCCTAATGCATTCCTCTGCCTTCTTATCTGTCATTACCCCCAGCCTCACAAAGCTTTCCAGCCATGCAATCCTTTGTATTACTTTAATCTTCTTTTCTATCTCCCAGTTCACCACCATTTGTTAGATCTTGTCTTTTTTCCTTCCACATCCCCATAAGCTGCTTGTTTGTCCTTTCCAAAACCAAAACTCTGTCCAAGCACTTTTTATCTTTTTGCTCCTGATTGTTACAGTCTCTTCCTAGACAACTCCCTGATATGTCTTCCCTTCTTTCAGTCCATTAAAAATGCCACTGGCAAAGTCATTCTCTGACTGCTGTTTTGATCAGATTTGGTTTTTTCTCATACTTTCACCAGCACTTCGGCACAAAGTATGTCATGTTCAGGCTCTTCATTTTCTCTTTTTTGAGCTTTGAGTAATTTATAGCTCTGGCCTAGTTCTTCAGTGTTGTTCTCTTTTTACTTCTTCTGTAACTATGTGCACTGCTTGTATCCCTTTATCTTTTGATTCTAGGTCTTTGCCTTCTCCTTTGCTGCTCATTCTGCCTTTAGCTGGTCTGCTAAGATTTCATCTTTTTCTTTTAAAGGGAAATTGCTCTTTCAAATACAATGTACAAATGTAAAATCTTCTTTCAGAGAAATGCTGGTCATTACTACTAATAAAATATAACAAAGGATGACCAACATGACAGCTTCCCAGGTGGATGAGGGGAGAGCAGCAGATGTTGTTTATCATAACTTTAGTAAGGCTTTTGACATTGTCTCCCGTAACTTCCTGATAGATAAAGTCATGAAATAAGGTCTAGATAAGTGGAAAAGGAGGTGGATTGAACACAGGCTGGGCTCAGAGGACTGTGATCAGTGACAAAAAGTCCAGCTGGAGGCTAGTCTCTAGTGCAGTACCCCAGAGGGCAACACTGAGGCCCACACTGTTTAACATCTTCATCAATGACCTGGATGATGGGACAGAGCACAACCTCAGCAAGAGTGCAGGGGATACAAAACTGGAAGGAGTGGATGATAGACGAGATGAATGCGTTGCCATTCAGAGGCATCTTGACAAGCTGGAGAAATGGACTGAAAAGAACCTTATCCTGTTCAGCAAAGGGGAATGCCAAGTCTTGTGCCTGGGGAGGAATAACCCAGGCATCAGTACACATTGGGGGATGAGCAGCTGGAAAGCACCTTCACAGAGAAGGATCTGAGAGTCCTGATGGACACCAAGCTGACATGTGCCCTTGTTGCAAAGAAGGCCAATGGCTACATTAGGCAGATACGGTGGGTTGATGTTAGCTGGCTGCCAGGTACCCACCAAGCCACTCTATCACTCCCCTTTCTCAACAAGACAGGGGGAGGAAATACAGCGGGAAATAGAAAAGCTTATAAGGGCAGGGAGACCACTCACTGATTTCCATCACAGGCAAAACAGACTCGACTGGGGGAAATTAATTGAATTTATCGACAATTAATTGTAACAAAGTAGGATAGAATGAAATAAAACAAAGCTAAAACACCATTCCCCCACCCCTCCCTTCTTCCCAGGCTCAACTTCACTCCTCACTCTTCTACCTCCTTCCCCCGAGTGGTGCAGGGGGATGGGGAACAGGAGTTGTGGTCAGTTCATAAAGCTTTGTCTCTGCTGCTCCTTCTTCCTCATGCTTTTCTCCTGCTCCAGTGTGGGTCCCTCCTACAGGATACAGTCCTTAGGAAACTTCTCCAATGTGAGTCCTTCCCACGGGCTGCAGTTCTTCAAGAACTGCTCCAGCGTGGGTCCCTCCCATGGGCTGCAGTCCTTCAGGCACAGACTGCTCCAGCGTGGGTCCCCCATGGGACACAAGTCCTGCCAGAAAACCTGCTCCAGCGTGGGCTCCTCTCCATGGGCTGCAGCTTCCTTCAGGGCATATATACCTGCTCCAGCACAGAGTCCTCCCCGGGCTGCAGGTGGAGATCTGCTCCACCATGGACCTCCCTGGGCTGCAGGGGGACAGCCTGCCTCACCATGGTCTGCCTCATGGGAATCTCTGCTCTGGCACCTGGAGCATCTCCTCCCCACTGACCTGGGGTCTGCAGGGCTGTTTCTCTCTCACATTTTCTCACTCCTCTCTCATAGCTGCTCCACAGTTTTTTACCCTTTCTTAAATACGTTAATACAGTGGCGCTACCAACGTTGTTGATTGGCTCAGCTTTGGCCAGCAGCGGGTCTATTTCGGAGCTGGCTGAAACTGGCTGCATCTGCCATGGGGGCAGCTTCTGGTGCCTTCTCACAGAAGCTATCCCTGCAGCCCCACATCCCCAAAAAACCTTTCCATGCAAATCCAATACAGTAGAGCACTAACAGCAGGTCAAGGGAGGTGATCCTTTCCCTCTGCTCAGCCCTGGTGAAACACATCTGGAGTCCAGGTCTGGGCTCCCCAGTATAAGAGAGACATGGACTTACTGGAGTGAGTCCAGAGAAGGGCCACAAAGGTGATGAAATGACTGGAGAATCATATGAGAGAATTATACTGAGAGAGATGGGACTATTTAGCCTGCAAAAGAGAAGGCTTAGGGGGAATCCTGTCAAAGTGTTTGAATAACTGATGGGAAAGAGTAAAGAAGGTGGAACCAGACTCTTCTCAGTGGCGTCCCACGACAGGAAAAGAGGCAATGGGCACAAACTGAAAGACAAGGCATTCTATTTAAACATAAGGAAAAAAAAAAAATACCATGGGAGTGATCAAACACCGGAGCAGGTTGGTTGCCCAGAGAGGTTGTGAAATCGTCATCCTTGGACATACTTAGCATCTGACTGGGCATGGCCCTGTGCAATCTGCTCTAGGTGATTTCCATAAGCACATTCCAACCTCAACCATTCTGTGTGGTTTTGTGTGAAATTTAATCCCGTATTTCTTCCCACACCTGCTTCATGCTGCTTTTTGTTTAGTTTGCTACTCTTTCTCTCCCCAGCTGTCTGCTAACTATTGAGTTTACAGGTTATTTTGTAAGAAGAATTAATAGGAACTAGATTCTTAGGTAGCTGATTTTGAAAGAATTGCCTCATATCTTTAAACTCTCAGCGTCTTGTGATTGCTGTATCAGTTAATAATAACAGCAATTCTTCCTGGCAAGAGCGAACAAGCCATAATGTTGGCTTCTGTTTCTTCTCTAGGCTTTTCTGGCACGACAGTGGTTTCTAACATCCAAGAAATCAGGCATTAGTAAAACTGTTGGGCACTTGTTAAACTTTAGGCCCTTTGCCATTACATTTGCTTATTTGCAAATCTTTGGTTTTTGCCAATAAGACCAGCTAAGTTGCTGCAGTTTTAGATGAACAGTCCTGAGGTCTTAAACATGAAATCTTTGTGAATAACTTAGGGCTGGCCTGAGCTGCCTGGTGCTATGACCTACAGGGAAGAAAATTATGTCTCGAAAAGTATGACAGGCTAGATTCAATAGCAGAAACCTCCTCTGTAAAAGTTAAAAACAGAGGAAAATAACTATAATTTTCACATAGGCTGGAAAAAATTTTGGACTTTACAGAACTCTTGCAGTTCTTCTTTGTTCAGTCTTGCAGTGCTAAGTGCAGAAGAAGAAGGTGAAAGAACGGTTCTCTTAACAGCCCTTCATCTCGTAGCTCCTGGCCCTTTAGGTCGGCTGCAATTTGTAGTTGTGATTGCGGCAGAACAGCTGCTGAGACATTCACCCCAGTGTACCCAAGAGCCACTGGTGACTCTATTTTTTCATACTGTAAAATCAAGCACTGAAATTGAATGAGGTAATCTATTTTAAATTTTACTTGAATTCTACAGTACCATAAAGTAAGGAGGAGGTGTTTACTCAGTACTGTAACAGAGCAATAGATAATAATTAATTTTATATATATAAGTAGCCAGGAAAAATATATGCAAGTTTACTGCTTACTTCATAATATCTTAATTCCTACTTGGACTCAGTCCTATTTGGACTCTCTCCTTTATCTAGCTGATTATAACTCTGTCAGCAATGAAACCACAGAGCCATATTTTCCTTGTAAACTAATAGTACCTCTATTTCAGTTTTAATGAGCCAATTTTTTCTGTCTTAACATTTAATTTTTATATATCCCTTCAGAAGCATTAGTTAGACTACCCATACTAAAATAGGTGTGGTAACTTCTTTCACAATGTCCTATACATCTTCCAAGTGAAATCAGGTTTCTTAACATACGCTTTTTACTCTTTACTTCCTAATGAGATTACAGTCATAAATGTGAAGAAGTATTTTAAATATGTAGAAAATTTTACATGTGTATCATCTCAGTTGTATTCTTAAGTCTCTTGAACTGGAAAATGTAGCACTTCATTTTTATATGTATCAGTCTTACAAAAGATGGGTCATATTTCCCCCAGTGCAAATAAAGACCAAAATAAAATGGCCATAGTATATCAAAATCAGTGGGCCCTATACAGAATAAGACAGCTAAGTTTACATTATGGTGTGAAAGGACCTTTGTCTTATGACACTTAAGAGGAATTATGAAAGGTTACTGCAACTTCTAGGCCTCCAGCTCAAAATCTTAGTTTTCTGTTCTCTGTCTTGTTATGAAAAACTACAGATATGTATAGGATGTGCTGTATTTTCACAAAAAAATGCAAAAGTGTAAAATAATTTCAGATATAACAATAAATATTATAATATTATCTTTTTAAATTACTCAGTCAATCATTTGGTAATAAAGACTTTTTTTCAAATATATATTTGATAGACATAGATAGTATCTGATATATTTTGATCTCCTGGCAATAAATGCAGAAAGGAAGAATTAGAAACTGACAAGCACAGAGACAATCTCTTGAGAACTGCTTTACCATGGATTAATATTTTTCTTTAATTACATAATGGAAGTATCAACAGGTTCACATATGCAGGATCATTTGCTGTACAAAGGCAGGGCTTTATAAAAGCAAACAAACAAAACCCTACCATGTAGGCCAGATGTAAACACAGTGGCCTCATTTTTACAGGTCCTGAGCGTTTGCTTCTTCCTCCGAAATGAGCCAGAGCCAACATTTACAGAAGTCATACTGGTTGGTACCTAATTTTAGGCACATATGTGAGAACATTGGCTTTCATATTTTTCAAGTGACAGAATGCAGGCTGAACTTCTAACCCCCTTTTTTGCTCTGGCAGCTACAATGAGCATACAAATGACACTGTGATACTTGAGCACAGATATAGGCATCGTCTGTGAACATTGGGTTTATTTGTTAGAGTTCGGATCCAAGATGAAGAAAGTCAAAATAAAATTATGTGTTGGCCTAGTGCTCACAAGTTGATATTTACTCCTCTTTTAGATCAGAGCAATGTTGCAAAGGCAGCACAAAGGCTTGAAATATATTCAGGAATACAGTGTGTGTTTTTCAAGAGGAGGACTGTGAAAGCAGACAAGAATAGTAACATTTTCCACTTCTTTAGATTTATTCGGGACATTTTTAGGCAGTAAGATAAAATTTGATACTTTCAGAAAAGCAGCGCTTTGTAGGAATGATATCACAGTAAAGAATTACTATTACTGTGAAGAAAAAAAGTCTGCAGGTTAAGAACTTCCCATAATATTTTGAAGTGAGGAGGACATACTCATACTCTAAATGAAGGGTTTAAAACTCACAGGGCTTAACTTTTGCAGTTTAAAGAAAAGATACTTAATTTAGACAGAGTACTGCAAAAAATTTCTCAGGATACCACTCAGAAATCACTTCTCACTAACACAGTATTACTCTTGTATATAAATGTGTTGAAAATAATTGAGAAGAGGATAATTTTCATTTTTGTTTTCCTGTTTTCCACATTTTCATACTCACAGACTAGATTACATCATCCTTCTGAATCTTTTGGTCTTCAATTTTTTTTTTAAATTTGTTTATAATTTGTTTGACTGGTACCTCTTACAGAATATGTTGATGATAATCTGTTTTGATCAGACATTTATTACATGTGATATGTTTCTGTGCCCCAGGTAGATTAGAATCATACTCATCATACAATTTCAGGATTGTGGTGTTTACAATTATGAGTGCAGTATTAATTTTCCTCAATATACTGGGAGTTTTGCTTACAGCATTCAGGAAACTAATCTTCACAAGAATATATGTGGAAATGCTCTGCAGAAATCCAGCAGTGGAAACTTTTTAATCAGATTTGTTATCATGCTCACATAGAAAATGAAATGTGGAATGATCAAATATTCTGCTGGTTATTTTTAGCTTTCCTAATTAACTTGTAATGATTTTTAGACATTTTAACATGACTTTTAATGCCAAATGAATATTTCAAAAGAGCTACCATCACACAGAGACCACTTACCAAAATAATAATAAAAAAGTTTTTATTCGCTTGGGTTCACATTGGCCTTTTTTCAAAAGTCTTTATGAAATCAAAACTGGATGAAATCAGAGCGAGCTGTTGGCTGCTAAGAACCCTTATGTTGAAGCTACTTGTATTGTTTATCCTTACACAGGGAATAAAACCATCTTTTATCAAAATCTGTTCAGAATAAACCAATGTCTGTGGGAAAGGAGGGACTAGATTCTCTATCCCACAACAGACATAGTATCACTTAGAGCTGCTGAGTACTAAGGGAATAAAAAATGCTCAGACAATGTTAATTTTGTAAGGCATTGAGAATTTTCAGCTTGCCTCAGGCAGGGAAAAGCCATTCCATAACAGAATTTTTTTTAAAGTCTGTCTTAGAGGAGAAAAAACAGCTTTCCACTGCATTTATATTTACTGTCCCTAGTGCAGAGGTGACTATTTAATTTTGATAACTGTTCTAACAAACTCTATGAGAATATTACAAATCCTACCATGCACTCAAGTCCTCATAATAAGAATATTTAAAAAAAATATATTCCTGCAGAGAATAAGGCAGTATCTACATATATACTATGACTTCATTTCATAATAAGATAATTTAGGATATTTAAGGTAAAATTTTAATAAATTTATTATTAAAATGAAATGCACAAAAAGTAAGCCATTAATATGGTAACTCTCTGGAGCTAAAATAGCTTCTTATGTCAAAGCATGTGTCATTCTTGGTAGTGATGGACATAATAAATTGTCATGTTTATAACCTGTCACTGCATGAGTTGTCAGCCCATCAAAGTAGGAGCTTTCAAGAAACACTGAAGAGGTGGTGGGTGTTAGTTTCTTTTTAGGTGTTAATGCTAGCTCTATCACCCTCATGAATGACTACATGGTAAAACACTTCTTTATGCTGCATAATGGCTGAGGTGAGTGCTGTGGAATTTAATATACAGGTATAACAGCCCTGTTCATAAACCACACTGTTATGCCTATATGAAGAGAGGTGTACATATGTCCTGTTTTCAAACATTTTTAATACAAATTATTTTCTCTAACACCCATCATGGATTTAGATCACACCATCTACATTCAAATAGTGCTTTATAACATATTCTGTAAATGACCTATTGAGGCTGTTCAACACAAAAAATACATTGCAGGACTGACTCAGTAAATTGAGATAGGTAAATCCAAATTTAATTTATACCTACAAGAGGTAGGTATAATTCTAAGCATACATTTTTATGGCTTCTTTTCTCTTTTCAGTGTTCACATTTTTTCAAGTCTTCATCCATTGCATTGCTGAGTAAAATGTATCTTTTTATGACTGGTTATGCTAAAAAAAAGATAACAGTAAAACCCTACACTAAAAAAGGTTTTGGTGGTTGTTTCTATTTTGTCACTTTTATTTTTCTCTCAGCATGTACCACCTTAATATGAGCTATTACTAGTTCTTCTAGGCTCACCCGTAAAAAAAATGTTGGAAATAGCTTGACATTTATGCATTTCCTTTTGACATTATCAGGGTTAATTAAATGATAACCTCCCCATTCATGGAACATGTGAGAGGCAATAAAGTCACCTGGGCTCATAACCACAGAAGCGGCACAAGGTAATGCTTACTGCTATGCAAAATGCTCCAGCACCTATTATGCAAGTAATTTAGAAAGAGAAAGAAAACCAAATAATCAGTCTTAAATCATGTTACAGTGGACTATGGAATGAGAGGGATAAGAAATATATCTGTACAGCTGTCTTCAATAGCAACATAGCTTCAGACAGTACAGTTCAGTAGCTAAGGTCAAAGGCTGTTTAGCATTGCCATCCTCAAAAAAGAGGCATATCTCATGTGAGTAATCCCTCTATAATGGACAAGAAGATATCACTAATTCCACTTTCAGAAGGCTTTATATTCAAGTATGAAAATGTTTCAAGTATTAAGCTTCATAATAATTAAGTCAGCACTAAGGCAAGGTAGGGAAGTTAAGAACTGATTTAATCATTTAAGTAGCTGGATATTCAGGAATGATTCTTTACTGGAACAGCAACATCGCACAGTGTCATATGCTGTGATGACAGAACCAAAAAACAGGAATTTGCATCCCCAAGTTACTGCTCTGAGCCATGTTTTTTTTAAGAAAAAACAAACAAACCAAACTAGCTACAGTGTGATTTAAGTGTTTTATCACAGATAAGTGATATGTTGTAATTTTTACACTCAAAATAGATTTACAAAGGAGGGAAAATGAGGTAGTGAGAAATACTGTAGAGAAAAGACATAATACAGAATGAGGGGAGTTTTATTAAATTCAGATTTTGGAAATAAATGTGAAAGTTTGATGAAATGAGCAAGGAAAAATATGCTGCAAAGCAGCATCATTTCTGAGGGAAAAGTGGTAGCTAGAAGGGGAAAGGGAAAAATAAAGTCCCTGTATCACAACTCTAGCTGGGCTCTCTAAATGACTTGAGAAGCAGTTACCATCTGCAGCTGAAGGAGTGGCTGAAGGCATTCAGTCTATGCATATAGAATTTGAAAGTGTGCCCGAAATGGGATCCACTTTTTAAACACTGAAAATATAACAGATATGTCAAGAATGCCTAAGGAATTCAAGTATCTCCTGAAATACCTGGATGGTTAGGAATTTAAACCTTTGTGCCTCGACTACCTCTTGTAATATAGAGTACTGTGAACTTTCTATTCAGACATGTTATTAAAAAGCCTACAGAGAAGTAAAGCTTTCTGTATTCAGGGAAATAATGCACTAGAGAGAACATGATTCCTTAGAGGACTCCCAGGGCACAGATGATTTTCACAGCACTCTAGATACCTGCTTAATCTGCTTAATCGACAGGGTGGGGACAGGCTGCTCTAAGACAGCTCTATCCATAAGGAGACTGGTGGAGAGTTCTACACGTGAAGGAAATAAGGGCAATTCATAAGCATTACGATACAATGAAAGTGATCTAAGAGGTACCTGAGTAACTTTGGTTTTATACATTTATAATGAAAATAAAGACTGCAAATTCAAGCCCATAGCTTTTTGTCATTTTTTTGCCTCCCCCCCCCCCCCCCCCCCCAATAGTTTTCATTCTGGGCTTTTGCTTTCTTTCTTTCTTTCTTCCCTTTTTTTTTTTCATTTTTTTTTGAACCAGCCTGTTTTATTGGTATTAGTAATCAATGTACAAATCCTTTTCACTTTAAGAAAGAAAATCTTGACAAATGTGTTAATATACTTCTTTTAGGAGACCTAAAGTCAAATCAGAATTTTAGATTTTCTTGTTATTATGCAGAAAATGGTGTGCGATGTCAACGGATTTTGAGGCTAGCTTTGCTTTTTTATCCTGAAATCTGGTAGCTTTTCTAAACCTTATTTGTACCATGATACATGATATTTTAAAGGAGATAGCTCCATTTTCTATCCAATCAGAGTAAAATATATATATAAATATATGTAATCCTAAGTGCTACTTGAGAATATTCAGATAATATCATGTCAGTGAGTGACTTGGGAATTAAATGTCCTTGTACACATTTTACTGAAGCTTGTCAAGACTTCTGTGACTCTTTTAGGTCCTGAACTCTTTCTGAAAATTTCATAAGTGCATACTTGCGTACCATAACTATCTGTGTAACCTCTGTATATAATGAGTAAATCATAATGGTGACGCACTCAACATCTCTAATTTTACATTGTATACAATAAACATATTGCTTAAAAAGAAATACATCTGTAGGTTATGAAACTTGTACTATTTTTTGCAAACCAATACACTTGAGGTATTGGCTTTCAAATTTTCTTACAGATACCTCAACTGGTCTTATCAAACACAGCAATCCAGGAACTGCTTCCTTTCAGATCAGTTTCCTCTTCCCCCAAATCCCTGCCCCAAATACTGCATGCAATTATGTTCTGATAGCAGAAGATACAAATGCAAGAAACCATCCAGCTCTGTCTAAGAAGGAATTAAATAATTAAGCCCTGACTATTTTATCTGCACTTAAGGAAAAAGCCCCTCAAATCCTCTATGTATAAAAAAATTACACAAGCTTTGTTGATCTGGAGAGCCATCAGCCTAGCTGTGCTATGCTGAGCAACAGCTGAAGCTGAGGGCCCAGAGAATTAGCAAATAGAGAATATTTGTTTGTTTCTGTTTCAGGGTTTTCTTCAGAGTATTTTTATACAAGTTATTTACAATTGTTATCCTTCCAGAGATCTCCATATTTTATCTTTTCCTTTTAAGTTTCTTATGTGACCTACAGAATGATGTCATACTAACTAGGCAAATTATATTCAGGATTTTAAAAAAGGGAGGGGAGCGGGAAGAAACCTGGGAGAGTTGTAATAATGATAGAGCAAGCATGGTATGCGTCCTGACCACTGTGCTTCATGGAGGGACAATCCAGTTAGGATGCCCTTCAGCACTGCTTTCGGGAAGAGTGGTGTTGGGCAGCTCCCAGCAGGCTGGCCAGGGATGACGGCTGCAAGGAGGCCAGGAAGCTCCCATCTGTTAAGCCTTAAAACATCCAGTACTGGAATTAGCTCAAGGTACACAGAGAGGTGGGACTGGGTTCCTAAATGTCTCAGAGAATAGTTTTGGAATCACATACTATATTAAATATTCCTCCAAGAATACTATACTAAATATTCCTCCAAGAATTAAAGCTCTGACCTCTGCCTCTGTAGCTATGTCTACATTTGCAAGTAAATGCAAATCTGCTCTGGAACAAGCGCAGATCAGCACGTTAGAGGTAGTGCTGAGGCCACTATATCTTGTGCAATTACAGTTTTTATATTGGATTAGACTTTGCCTGATCTTCTGAACAAAAAGTCCCCACCACGTGCATGGCTGGAAACTGTTTAGGCATTATTTCAGATTGTTATGTGGCCACTGGGAGTTGGGGCTCATCGGTATACGCCTGGAGTGAAGCTTCCAGTCTACTTTCCTCCAAAAGCAATCTAGTTTTGTGAGCACCAGAACTTTTGATACAGGAAGCATAATCAGGAAATTGGCTTCATAATTGCTTCAGTATTGCAAAGCAAATTTCTGTTGTAGAGGCAACCAGTTATCTCAGGTGCTAGACAGAAAAATTTGCCATGACCAACACAACGTTGCTGGCAATTCTACTGGGTGGGGAAAAAAATGAAATGGCTGTGTTTAAACAGCGGGGTTTAAACATGATGAAGACAGAGGAAAGAAGATAATACAATTAAGATTCAAGAGGTTTAGAAGGTGACGTAGTAGGAAGGCAAGCTAGGGAAACTGTTCTAGGTGTAGCATACTAGGCCGGATGGCAGGCACTCATTTGCATCCATGGTTGTGCGTTCCTTGAAGGCATTTATGTAAGCTGGTTCCTCATTGCGTTGGTTTCTAAACAACTGAGGTGTCTCACAGCAATCAAAATGAAAGGCCTTTTCACTTGTCCTCTACCACTTGCAGCAGCTTATCTGAATGATTCCTAACCCATTTGAGCCAAAATGTACCAGGTTAGGTTAAACAATTAAAGTAAAAAATGTACATAATTGCTAACCTGAATATTTTCATTAAAATGGGGGGGGAGGGGGGCAGTTATAAAAGCAGCAGAAAGGGAGATCTGACTGGGTGGTAATCTCTGGCAAAGACACTGATGACAAGCAACTGCTTGCTGGAAAAGAAACCCTACCACTGTTGGAATAAGCTACACAAATATACCCCAAAACTTATCACAAACACCAAACCCCACTGAGTTCATCCGTCTGTACAACTTTTCATAGCTGTACCTTTTGACCCTTTTGTTCTCAATATCCTACCAGGTTTTTCAGTATGCGTCTCTAAATAATTATGTAATCACTGCCAATTACATCTTTTTGAAGTTATCTACCACATAACTGAACAATAGAGAGATGAATACAAATTCCAATGTTGTTGTCCATCTTTCCGTAATATTAAAAGTGTTTCTTGAGCGTTTTGGCGCTTTCCTAATTAAAATAAGATTGTGCATGTCCTCATAAAAAAAACCCTATTCCTACAGAAAGAGAATAGTGGATTTTATACCGCAGGTGCTATTTCCATGTCTTTTTTGAGCCTTCTGCTTCCTGAGTAATCTAGTAAAATTTTAAAGTACAAACATTTGGGAAATACAACACGGTTTTATACCTTCCACATTCATTACATTTCCCATCATTCTTCTCCTTCCTCATTCCATGTAATTACTTAATAATTACCTGCAGAAATACTTAATTCATGGGTTGCGCCTTCCTTCCACACATTTCAAAACTGCATGCCTGAGCTTCCACTTTCTCATGACACACTACAATGCAGTTTCAAATCTCCTCTACAATTAGTCTGCACAGGGGCACTACTGAGTAAAGACCATGAAGCTCAAGTTTTTTGCATTAGATGGCCCCAGATGTTTTTCTCATTTACCCGTTTTTCTGAAATGAACAGGTTATAGAAATTAGACAAAAAAATTTAAATCTTTAGGGAAAATAGACATAGTGATGAACTGCTTTGTTAAAAAGTAACTAAAAAATAAAAATAATAAAATAAAACCACCTATGGAAATTTTCCTTCAACTGTACAAAAATACCTGCAAAGCCTCAGACTGACAATATACGGTAGTATAGTGTATACTTTTTTCCTAAAAGTTGCCAGTGCCAACAGATAGCCATTAGTAATTATACTTCCTGTTTAATCAAACTAAATAGCCATTAGTCATTATATTTCCTGTTGTCGAAACTTATAAAATATACAATATATAATATCACTTTCTTTTCTGGAAAAAAAAAAAGATCTGCAGGCAAATTCCTTTTTCATTTGTATTAGGAAAAATTCTAAAACAACATAAGTGTTAAAATCTTGGAAAGACACCCAAAATGAGATAACACTGAAAAGTGTCTTCAGACACTGTTAATTCTGTTTCCCTTACCTGGTTGTTTCATGAACTGAAGGCATTTCACTATATAACAGAGTAATGAAAGTCCATTTGCTAGCAACCAGGAAGAAAATGCTATGGAATTTTGCTTCACTGTTCTAGGACCTAGTAAAAACAATTTACAAAAAAATTTTTCAAGTATAAGAAGGATGTTGATGCATTTCATAACAAACAAAGCAAGAAAATGAAAATTGTATTACGTACAACTAAGTTTGTCATACAACTAGGTACATCGAATGGACCTTTTAGAAAATAATGAGCTTAATTCTTCCTTTAGTAACAAAATGGTAAATCAGTTCTAACTTAATTCACTTAATTCAGTTGAATCACTTCAGGGAAAACCCAGGATAACTGAAAGCAGTATTTGGCTCACAGTTACCATCTCCAGCTTCCAAGTCTGTTCCTGGTTCCCTTTTTCATCTAAAAATAACACGTAAGACAAAAAAAATATTTAGTTTGCTTATTTAACTGAGAGCTGTGCACTAGTGGAATATGTACACTACCTTCCTCCCCCAAAATCTGACCTGGAGTCACAGACCTTTAAGGTTCCACTCTTACTCAAATCAAGATAAAGCTCTTAAAGGTCTTGGTGACTCCAGGTCAATGTGTCATTAGCAGGGCCTCTGTGTTTATTACAGAAACTACATTAATTGTATTATTATAACTCACAATAATGTAGGTGAATTTAACAGTACGATAAAGATCATGAACAGGAAACTGCTAGATTGGCACTTCCTGAGTTCTAATTATAAAAATACTTAGGGAAAATTGATCATTGTGAGGACAGAACTACTTATTGCTGATAGCAATTAGGTCACGAGTAAGAAGGGGATTATTTCAGCTCACTTAACCTCATAAAAGCATTAGCTTGGCTCTTGGTAGTTCCAAACAGTGTCTTTCCAGACACTAGGAAAATAATCAGAGCACGGTTGAGTTTGGAAGGGACATTTGAAGGACATTCTGCCCAACGCCCCTGCTCAGCAGGGTCACCTACAGCAGGTTGTACAGGACCATATAAAGCAGAAAAACACGGCCTACTAGTGCAGCGGTATTAAGAGTCCCAACTATTTCATCCAGGTTTGACAGCACAGAGAGAACCACACTGGAGTGTACCTTCTTGGAATGAAAATAGTACCAATACTTTAAATTTATTTACTTGGAAAGGATTGTTCATGGATGGACCAATGCCATGGAACAAGTTTTAAGCTGCCCCTCTGACTGTAGATATATCTAACTGCCATTTGGGACAAAATAAAAGAAAACCACTAACAAACAATAATTAGTACTTTACGTCTTTTTTAATCAAAATTGCAGAATGGACTTAGATAAAAAGTATTTAGAAACTTCCACTAATTTGCCTTATTTCAAGAATTAAACAGATAAAAATCTATTCTTCTACAATAGTTCAAACAAAGCCTTTTCTACAACTATGATCAAACACTTTCATGCTAAGAAACCCGTTTCCTTCACTCTCCAGTCAAACTGCTAAGGCACTAGTATTCAGAAAATACCCAGTTTTATAGAACATTTCTAGGAACTATGTTTTCCTTTGATAATATGCAGACTGACATGGAAAAAGAAGTAATGTCTTTCCATATTTTGTAAGAAATAATGGAGGGAGAATTGCATTTTAAAATCATTCCTCTCTTAACAACAAACTAATGAATTGTAATTAGACTAAGTTCTTCAAAGCGTTACCAGTTGAATATTTTCTTAGGCTTTCTTTAAAACTAGCTACATCTAAGGACAATGCAGAGAGTTAATTTTTTTTTTTCTGAATAATAGACACCTCTTTCAGACAGAAAAGAATCAGTGTTGACAATCCCTTAATTATCAGAGCCTTCAAGGGATTTACAAAGCCCTATTGGCTGATTTTAACAGCTAATTGAAGCTGTGTTTTCCCCCCTTCTGTTTTGTTTTTCTTTCAACATGGTGAAAAGAACAGTCACAAAGTTATCTAAGATCCTAGTCAAGGAGCTGCATCCTTGAGAAGCAGCACAATTTGGAGAAGTGAATTAAAAGTCAAAATTAGTTGTGCCTCATTCCTAATTGCATCTACCAGTTACTCATCTCATGGTCTTGGCTTTGCTTTTTTCACTCTTCTGCCTCAAGTTTTTGCTGCTGTAAAATTTGCATAACATTTCCCTGTTGCTGTTTCTGGGCCAGAGAATGCTTATGTCGTGATGCCTACAGAGTGCTTTGAATATGCAGTATGCTATGTAAATGACATATTTTTAGAGTTTCAAAGAAATTCTGTAGTTAGAACATTTTGAACATAACTGTGAATTAAAAGAGCTTCCTAGTGATGGGCTCATCAGCTGAACTTGTCACTTATGAAACTGCACCACTGTAGATTTAGGAAATTAAGGAAACTATTAAGGATCCTACAGTACTCAAAGTAAATAACTGGGAATTTCTCTACTGACTTTAAATGAGGAAAGGGCCAAAGTGTAACTGAACTCCTTCGGATTTGAAAGCCATTGTTTTAAACACTGACTTCTTATCAAGACATGATGCTTATATGGCATTTTCCTAGGCACACTGGCTAAAAAAAAAAAAAAAAAAAAAAATTCTGGATAGGGAATTGTTTATTAAACTGTATTTGAATCAGTTTTGCATTTATTTTAATACAAATAGGAAAACTAAGCTCTTCTAAGACATTAGTATTCGTCTCAAAGAGATAGTGATTTACATTAAAGACAATAAGCTGGTTATCAGGCTCAAATCAAACCTATCTGATTATCAAAAATTTTATTTGACAATGAATTGTTATCATTTGGACACAGCAGGCAAGTGAGTAAAGCACTTAGAGTAGGAGAAAACTAGAATTTATCCTTAGATTTCCCATGGGCCTATTAGGGAATCCTCATTTCACTACTTGATGGTATTATTTTTTTCCCTTGTCCATATAGTGGGACTACTGTTACTTTTATCCCTTAAGCCAACAAAACTATTTGTCATATAAAAAGACTTATAGGAAGTAAGGTATACAGCACATTTAAAAATTATAACCATGTTTTCTGCCATGCTTAAAAAAAAGGAGGACTTACTTGCAGATTATATTTCTGTTTATTGTGTGACCTTCTCTAGAGGACAGGAAAAGACGAGTAATATAAACAGGCTTCATTATTATAGGCAATTAATACCGTACTTTCCCATTTGTTATCAAACTTTTCATTACAGGGAGGAAGAACAGGGAAGGGAAAAGAGGGGAAGGAAAAAGGAGACACCTATTGAATAAATTCTAACAGCACTAAACTACAGCTACAGGCAAAGTACAAGAATACTCTGCAAAGAGCTGGTGTGCAGCACAATTATTTTGGAAAAGTGGAGGAGATAAGGACAAACTTGTGAATTCTTTTACAGCAGGAAAAATGGAATTTTAAAGCATTTACCAAAGAGGTCCAACACAAGAAACCTCACAAATATCAATTATATCTACCCTGAAGTAAGAAAGGGTTGTGTCATTACTGGATGGATTTCCTTATTCTATTCTTCAGAATCAGTGCTGTCTGGCAACAAAAATCCAAGTAGAAAGCAACACTCAAAAGAAGAAAAGAAATTATTTTAAATACTGTGCTGGCCAATCAGAGGACATGAGACTTTATGATATTATAAATTCACATTTTTAAGCTTGAAAGGTTTTCATATTTAATTTGTGAAAGAGGACATTATTCTTGTACATAAGTCTTCTACACAAGAAATTGTTGCTTCACAGGCTGTTCCTGCCTTTGCGGTAACATTTTTTATTCTCCTTCTATAATAAAAATTTAAAAACCCCAGTAATATAATAGTCTATTTCCATGAATACTACTGGTCAGCATGATGTATATTAAGTGTACAACTTGTGTTCTTTTCCTGAGGCTTCTTTTTAAATCTGTTTATCTTCCTCCCCCGTTGCCTCAAATCTGTAGGAAAAAAACACCACTAATTATACATTGGTATTCTGTCCACACCTAAAATCTGTAAAGGTCAGGTATCCCATAAAAGGGATTATAAACAGTTCAGGAAATAATGATCCAAGCTAGCACTTAAAAGAATAAGTAAAGCAAAGAAATAAAGAAAAAACCCCAAAAGCATGAAAATAAAGGTAATTTTCCCAGTTTTACCTTGAAGAGCTCCCAGAATTTACAGTACAGAAAAATTCAGGTAACTCTCAATTTATTATCATAAGCTTTGGATAGAGTTTGATTCACCCACTCTTTCGTATATTCAGGATTGACTTTTATAGAGAACAGTATAGAGAAAAACTATGACCTTTAGGACTGTATATAAGAAACAATATTTTTTAGGTTTGTAAGTGTCTGAATGCTTTGGGAGTCTGTTGGGA
>NW_010972764.1:8841641-8842271 GCF_000737465.1 Haliaeetus leucocephalus | reverse complement strand
AGCCAGGCATGGTAACATCATCATCAGAGCCAGTGGCCTCACCAGCAAGGGCCCCATCCTGCAGCACCCGAGCGAGCCAAGCAGGCCAGGAGCGGTGACGGTAGCTAGCCTCAGCTGAGAGTCCTGATCATCAGAAAGGTCCACAGTCACAAGGTAGGTCTGAGGTGAAGCCAGAAAGTGGAGTCAGCAAGTCAGGATCAGGTCTGGAAACAGTAACCAAGGTCCACCACAGTCCAGTAATCACCTGGCAAGACCATAGTGACGAGGTCCTCAGTCTGCAGGTCAGGGTCGGGATCAACAAGGCACATAGTCAGGCACAATACTGGCTGTGATGCAGCCGAAAATGTAGCAGAGGTGGGGGTGAGGGTGAGAGCCATAGCTTAAAAAGCAGCTTCTGAGAGAAGGCAGGGTAGCTCTCAGTGAGTCTTCTAGATATATTAAGAGCAGCTTTATTCATGGTCACTACCTGTGCTCTTTCTAAATTGGCCCTAATCCAGGGAGACAAATCCCCAAGAATGGGGAAGTTGAGCTCAGATCTCTGACAGCCTCTACCCCTCAACCAGAGTAAAAAGGTTGACCCCAGGTCTCCCAGGAGTCTGAAATTGCAACTGTTATTTTGAAAAGAGGCTT
>NW_010972764.1:8811240-8836631 GCF_000737465.1 Haliaeetus leucocephalus | reverse complement strand
CTCACCATCTTCTGTGCCTGGGTTTAGTACTGGAAGCATGTTCAGAGTAGTGCTAGGGTTGCTTTGAGTAGCTATGCTTGAGAACAACCCAGTCTAATGGACCACTGCTGGATGGGAGCTGGAGATTTTCAGCCTCTTGACAATCTACAGAATATCCAAAAAGTGTTCACCAAGCAAGGAGCGCTCTCAGATAGTGAAATCGGTATTCCCAGTATTTGTCCTAAGCTAGTTCATGAGCCAGAGTAGACTTTCCACTCACTTCTAATATTGAAATGTATTTTCAATGGGATATTTCAAATAATTACTGTGCTTGAGCAGGTTGTCAAGCCCAGAAAGGAGTTAAAAACAATTTCTTTACACAGGCTTTTTCACGGCTGGAAAATTCTATGTTTCTCTGCCCATAGGTCAGCCTTCCCCCAGGTCTGGTCGTGTTCAAAAACTTTTGAGAATAAAAAAAAAAAAAAAAATCACTTAACAGAAAGACTGCTTTTACTCTGTTCCACTCAGGAGGACAGTCTTCACAGTTTTAAAAGTCTGAGGTCCAGCAGGATTTCAGTAGGAAATGTTTGCTGAGCATTATAACAAGCACAGAGAAAATGCCACAACCTGTAGGTTTGTATGGTACATGTGCTCATAGAAAAGTGTGGACAGCTTTGAAAGGAAACGTAACAGCTTAGCCTGCTTATAGCTGATACACTTCTTCTGCAGGTACACCTTGGATGGCAGCTGCTCCCATCACTCTATTCCTAGGATATCTCCCAGCTGCAAAATTAAACCCCTGAAGCGCCAGGAAGGCACCACCAACAGAGGTCTGCTGAAGCTCTGTTTCAGCTAGTCCCTTGTTAGGTTCTTTCCAACCAGTAGGTGCTTACCAGAAGTCAGATGGCAATAAGCCCATGGGGTCACACAGTTGACCCAAATGTCCCAGGATGGGTCATTCCTAGAGCACCAGACAACAAAAGGGAAAAAGGCCAGCAGTGTTAGAGGATCTGTTGTACAAGCTGTCTTGATAAGATTTTTCTTTCTGCACAAGTTTGACTTTGAGAATGTGTAAATACCAAAGGAAGACATTTCATATGTGGCCTTCCTGACTGATCTGTAGCTGTCTGACATGGATAACCTCTAGAGAGTTGAAGAAAATAGCATCTGATAGGGTGCCTGTTGTTGTCTGAGAGCCAGTGTCACCTCTTCACAGAGTCAGAAGAATGACTGCTTTCTCCTCCTCAAGTCATTGCAGGTTCTCTCAGTTTTGGAAATGTCAATATTTCAATAATCTGTGTTGATAAGGTGGACTAGCAGTGGCCCTGTGTTTCATCTGCTGACAGTAAATTCCACAGATTCTTCACAGAGACACTTATCTCTCGACCAATGTGACCCTTGGCTCCAGATCTACCATAAAAGATTGCCAAATTACTTACCAGAAAACTTTTCATTATGGCTGCAGCCTGAAACACCTGGGAAGTCCTTGGGATTTTTCCCCCTTTGTTTCATGTAAAAAAATGAAAAACTTATCTCTTCCAGCTGTAGAACCTTACTCTTCCTTGGACCAAGATCTCCAAGATAGGAACTAAAAGCCTAACGTGAAATACCTTCAAGTATGATTGAAGTATCACCCTACATACACCAAAAAGCATGTAAGGCTCCTGTATGCCAGATCCATCCTACAGTACAGTGTAAATATAAACCTTAGTATGGTCCAGAGATCCTCAGACTCAGTTACAAGTTTGCATTGACTTAGTTGTCCCGATTGAAAGAGTCTCAGGCATACCATTGGCAGTGGTGGTCAGCCATATTGGCTGTGATCAGTGAAGTACAAAATGCTCTTACCACACTTAACTATTATAAGAGGGGTTTTTGGTAGTGGTGGTGATTTCAATAGCAGCAGCTACAGGCATCCAATGAAATCTATACTGAATAACCCAAAGGTTATATCCCTATATCTGACTTTGATGTTATAAAACTGACCTATATGGAAAAATGTTCAAATTATTTCATACGTGATCATTGGGAAAATGCATGAAATGAAATGGCACTTGCTTGTCTTCTGTTGGTATCCTGTTTATTCTGTGAAATGCTAAGGTAGATGACTGCTGCCCCTATCCTGCCCAGAACATCTCCAGGTTTACTGTAAGTGGACTTTCTAAAGAGAAGCCTGGTATGAAGTTTTAGGTATAATGAAAGTAGGCAACCCTTTGAAGATCAGATTTACAACCAGTATTTAACAGATTGGAAATCCTTGGGAATCTTAACATATGTACTGTATGTAATGTATATATTGCAATATAGCAAATTGAACCCAACAGTGGCCTCAACTCACATAGAAGGTCTTTAGATGTTGCTAAAATAATGAGTCAGTTCATTTGCAGCTTGAGCAACAGAAGCCAGAATTCTTCTCCCTCCTTTCATATCCTTTATGCATGTTTACAGTGAGGACAAACAGGCTCAGAAATGCTTACAATACTTCTATACTCTAGGGAGTTACCCTTAATAAAATATTCTATCTGTGCTTATCCTTATTTTCAACATTTGAGTAGACATACTAAAGAGCAGAGGAAAGCCTCTCAGTTAAGGTGAAAATGTCACAGTGAAGATGGTCATGTTATAAGATGCGTTACACTAAGTATTTAAATTAACATGACTGTAAAACAACTTGTCCAAAATAGTGGAAGTTTTAGTCCTTCATAACCATGTTAAATATAACTGGAAAAATCTGTAATAGCTCCATTAATAAAGATAAGCAAAACAAAATGAAAACTGTTCAGGAACCACTTACAACCACTGTGACAATGCAATTTTTTCAACTGACTGAACACAAAAAGAAGATTTCCAGCTACCATGATACATCTTTGGCTCCCTAACTCCAACACACACATCTTTGTTTACATCAGGGTTAACTTGCAGCAGTCTGTTATAAGATCCCCAAGGCAGAAATTTAACATATTCTTCTGGAAACATCCTGACATGCTATAACTGCTTTGACATCACGTACTTATCAAGAGCCTGGAAAATAAAGTTCAGACATAAAATGTACACAGTAAAACCAGAGAGCACCAAGTAAAACAATAAAAAAATAACAGTTTGTCAATGCAGCAGAAAATGAAAATATCTCCAAAGTAGGAAATATCTTTTCCTTCTCCAGGTTATTGCAATTAGTAAGGATGTGAAAGCACAACTTCTTCAGAATTGCAAAAGTATTAGTTTTCACACTTCAACACTGTCCTCAGGAACTAACAAAGAGCAAGACTGGCTCTGAAAAATTTGCTTTAGCAAGCTGTTAGTGTTCTGTACTATCTATAAACTGTGCTTGCTTTAAGTAGCAGCATATGTTTTGATAACCACAAGTTATTGGAAATCTATATTTAAAATTAATACTTGCAGAAACAACATAAAACTTTCCATGGTTTGGGCAATTTAATTTTAAACTACATACAACGATTATGAATTTTTCTGTGTACTCTTTGCAGTGTTTAAGTTCATGTTAAAACTGTTTACAACTTGAAACTTTACAAACTCAAAGGAAAGCCACTTCTAAGCCAATGTTAACCTGACTGAAACTGGCATGACTAGAGAGTCAATGTAATTGCTATCTTGATTTTCCTTATTCTGGAACTGCTTTTACTCTGCACAAAAGTAGCTAAAAATATATTTTGTTTATAGACTGTGTTATAAAGTACCATTAAGAATATTTCTTACTTCCAGAAATTTCAAAAAAAAGAGTCTCTGGAAAAAGTTCATTTCAAAAGATATCAAAGTTTTTCACTGTGTTTATCATTAAAGCAGTTTTTTATTATATTCACACAAGCAATGTTATTGTATATAAAATCCAATACAGATATTTTATGCTAGATTCACACTGTCATGCTACAGAACTGCATAAACAGATATTGCAAGTATATTTTCAAGTCAGATTTCCATAAAAGTATTAGTAGTAATCAAAATACATGCTATATTGCATACTACCAACTATATTCTATATCAAGTCATCATAACAAAAGTATGAAAGACATTTAAAATGCAGTTACAAGGCTGAAGGTGAAAAACCATTTCTTTCACGTATGGAAATTTCAGATAGAATACCTTGCCAGTTCTGCTGGATAGTTTATCTCTCTCCAATGTGTGGAAGGAATCACTACATCTGTCTTCAAGAAGGTGAAGTCAGAGGACAGTTGTTATTAACAGACAAAAGGAGGCAACTTGATATTCCAGAAGAAATACAGGTACTATTTTTCTGCAAATCATCTAAAGGAAGCAAGGTGAAATATTGGTAGTAGCTAGCTATGAGAGAAGGGGTACAGAATAGTAACAAGCTTGAAATTCTTACTTGAGATATCTAAACTGCATCCTTGCCTCCAGCATCACCTTCTCCCCCACACAACTAGTATATGTGTAACAAAGAAATCCTAGAGGATTTTTTTTAAGAGGCACATTGCAACCTCTTAATAATATGAGGTTTCAGAATACTGTGCATTAAACTACTAGCTGGGTGAAGCAGACACTTCTATAAACTATTCTATTTCTAAAGATACAGAATTAGGAAACTGTATAGATACTTGTAAGTCAACAGTAGAGGAAAATGCTCTGGAATAAAATACAGTGGGCCTGTATCCTACGGTCTTATTCTGCAGGCTTCATGGTATGATGAGTCAAGATGCCTCTTCCACCTGCGTTGCATTATTGCCTAATGCATAATATGCTGTTTCTGTCTTGAAGATATTTACAGCATGAAAACATTTACCCTGCCTTTTCCTTCCCAGAGTATACAAGTTAAAAAAAGTGCTTTTGGGGATGGGGGGATATTTTAAAATTGCTTTCAACTATAACTCTCATTGACATACATGCAAAACATGCAGTTACACAGCTGTTTTTCAGTTCTCACAGAAATCTTTAAAACAACAAATCTATATAAGAAATTAGTCATTAAAATGAAAAATGACCTTTTACATCATTTAATTACTGGAAAAAATTTTCTTGATAAGAAGTGTCTGATGCTGGCAGCTTGCAGCACTATTTTCACATGTACTTGTCCCAGAGACTGCAAAATGTTAACTCTCCTGTTGACCTACTGTATGCCTCACAATGGATTAAAATGGCCAGAAATACCTAAGCACTGCCCCAAATCTAGGCAAATGTTAATCATGCAGCTGTAGAGACAGCATTACCAAGAACAGAACCGTGCCTTTATCGGCAACTTGATTCAATAACTATTAGCCTAAATACAGATGAAAAATATTTGTTAGCGATTATCCAGTTGTATGAATTTGGAAATATCAGTCATATGAACTCTCCTTTCAGGCTTTTCTCTACGAACATTTTGATCAGAACTTAGGATATTATTGGGCCCACCTGTGCATTTTCATCCCTGGTAAACCTTTTGCATGTGTTCTAATTCTCCAAAATGTGAAGTTTTTTTGGTGTTTGAATGACAAAGCTAATCTTGGCAAGCCATCTGAATAATCAACTAATGAAGAATTTCTGTGCTTGATAACAAGTGTGGGCAGATAACAGAAGAGCCCACCTCTGCATTTTCTTGATAGCTAGAAATGGAAAACCAAGTGTGTTGCAAAGATATGATATGAGAGGAAGAAGAACTGTTAGAAATGTGAAATTTCATCCATACAAGTACTGATGAAACTTGCACACTCTGAAGATAATGGTTATGCTCCCATTCAATTGTGCATAGTGGCTTTCTGCTTTGCTTAGTGTCCTTGAAGCAAAGGTAATTGGTTTTTTACTCTCCTGTGAGCATAATGTGGGATATGACTGCTCTCACCCCATAGGGAGAATGCATCACACTCTAATTGTATTGGCAAATCAGAATCAAATTGCGTTAATACATCCAAGGCTAGTAACAGGCTTCATCTATTTAAAAAGCCCTGTTGCTCTTACCTGTCCAAATGCAGAATTTTCCTTGACCTGGAATATCATGTCAATAATTCAAATACAACAGTCAGATGATGAATGGAGTTTATATAGCTTTTTAGTAATCTCATAAAAAAAAAAAAAGGATGCAGATTTTCAGGTCCTGTTATGACCTCTTTGACGGGGCCAATTTCTGTTTCACTGTTGTATCTGGCAAGTTCTGTTTCATGACTATCTATTGTAAGGGATTACATCCTTTCTGAAAATAATTTCATGTGAGTTATTTTATAACTTGATTTTTTTATTGGTAATGCTGCAATTGCTAGCTTTTTTGGGTGGTGGTGGAATTATTTATTTATTTTTCTTTTCCTATTTCTATTGTGTCTGTAATATACTGCAGTGCAGTGGGGCAAAACAGAAAATAATTTTATGTTTTCCTTGACCTTCTAAATGTAAAAGTAGTAGCTTTTACATAATCCCTGATTTGATGAATAAATAAAAGGACATTATTTATTTATTTATTTTTAAAACATTGCTCTGGGTTCCTTGTGGATGGCATAAAGAAAGATCTAATTTGTAAAGCTGTTTAGGTTCAGAAATGCATGCTGTAAGAACACAGTAGTAGTGTGGAACAGGATGAGTACAATATTGCTGTAGTTCAGAACAAAACCACCTGGTTTGGGTTAAAGGTCAGATATAGGTATACTTCATTGCCAGAAGTGGAAGTAGAGTAACTTCACCTCAGAATGGTGAAAGAGATTCTGGAAGTTACTCAGATACATTGTGAAAAAATCCACAACAACCTATTTAAAATTTAACATCTTAAGTTTTGCTCTTAATGTTAGTCATAGGGTCCTGGACACAGTTTATAACTCATGAACAACTTAATTCTAAAAAATACTCAAAAGAGCTGCAGGAACATCGTGTTCAGATTCTGATCCTACAACCCTGAGTGAGAAACTGCGTTGCTCAGTACCAGTCAAGTTCACCCTCTAAGGATAGAGCAAACATGCTCCATTAAGGCAAAACATAAATTGATATGTGTTTGTACTTCTAAATCCATTTTTATCTGAGTTATTTGTACTAAGCATGTATGTACATCTCCCCTCAAACATAATAAGAAGGCTTTTTTCCATCAAAAGGGTGGATTTTTCTATGTAGCTGCATCTAAGTCATATATGCTAAAATAAAGTAGAAAGAACCTGAATCTTTTGCCACCATGATATTCTGCCTCAATTAAACAGTTAAACTACAATCAATTCAACATGCTGTCGTTTTGATTTAGTAGCACTTCATGTACATTCTATCAATTTGTCTAACTGCACACACAGTAGAGATGCAGAATTTCGATTTTGGCCTATGTTTCTTCCAGGCAGTGAATCTATTGTAGATTAATTCTTTCATGTCATGTGATCAAAAGTTAAATACCATGAATTTTCTCTAATTTTGTGATCTTACATTGTTTTCATCAAAGCTGTATGGGAAACATAAGTTACTGAAGAACAGCAAACAAGTTATTTCCATGAGGAGGACTGTTCTTGTCACCTTTAGCAATGCCACCAAACAGTAAGAAAATTAATAGTAAGATAGATCGCTGAAGTCATCTACTTGGACAGGGACAGATATCCTTTGATTATACTCTCTAGAAGATACTGAGAAACTTTAATCAAGTCAAGCCTCTCTCCAAGTTTAAAAAAAAAAAGAAAATCATTGCTCTATTAAGGGTCTCTGAAGATTTCCAACCTCTTTGGTCATGTAACTCAGATACTTAAATATCTGTGACTTATTTCAGAACAAATGTACAACTGATAATGGAATACTTGAAAGATAACTCTCTTTAATGAAAGATAGATACCTGCACCTACTGTATTAGCTGATTTAATTATAGATGATGTACAACAGAGATCATATCTCAAGAATAGTAATAGAATGTCAATTAGAAATCAAAGTTGTTTTGAACTCTTGAGGGCAGGAAGGGAACAAAACCAGCCTACCACACTTAAAAAAAAAAAAAAGAAAAAAAACTTCCAAATAGTCCTCAAAGTTTACTCCTCAAAGAAGATGTGTACCCTTGACAAAACTTGCTGTAGAAAAATGCAAATGTCAAAAAATGCAAAAATGCAAGTGTCACGTGTCAGAATTTGGCGTGGGGAGGGAAGGGTTTGTCAGGAACGACCCATATCAGAGAGTAAGTCAGGGCATTTTTCAATGCTCAGATGCCTGAACTACCTCTGAATAAAAGGACAGCGTGGTCTTTCAAGTATGACGTAGGCTAGCTGCTTATGACTAATCTGGTACCTCAGTAAAGGTCTGCAATATGCTATACAGCCATCTTAGTTGAAAAATAAAGGTGACAAAGCCCTTGTATGTAGATTCTCTTTCCAGACCATCTCAAAATACCTGTATAACACCACACAAATAAATTAGCTCTTTAAGCCTTAGTTTCTTTGTAAAAGTAGAGATAGACCGAAAACATTGTTTTAGAGGGAGATAAAGCAAAGATCTGAAAGACAGCTAAATTCCTTGCAACCACCACAAAAAACCACTCACTGCAGTCCTCGGTGTAAATGTTAGGCAGACTACCTGATAACGTTGACTAATCTGGTGCCAATATCCAGCAGACACCTTATTTTCTGCAGACCAAGAATCTTCAGTCTAATTGAAGTTCCCATCTTCTGAGGAATAAATGAATTTAAGAAGTCAAAGCAAAGTATCCAGCAACTTCATTGCAGTTACTTCCTTTTGGGAACACCCTCACAGGGCCCTACAGGGGAGAGGCTGTTTTTTAATGTTTCTCCAACTCTGTGTTTTTCCTGTAGCCTATTTTACACAGCCCACTTGCCATGCAAACGCAGGGAAATAGAAGCACTGCCTCCCACCTTCACTGCAAGCACTAGCCAAGTGACTGCAAGTGTCAGTGCCCATCAGACATCCACACACTGCTTCTGTCCTGGCTGAAGTCTACTAAAAGCAAAATCCCTGCACTCTGATTCTTTGGTAAGGGAGGGATTGCACCTCTCCTTTCTTGCAGGTGTGCCACTCAAGGTTCATGGAAAAAAAAAAAGGTTGGTTTCATGGTTTATGCTAATCTTGTGTTCCCTGCCTCTCTTCTCTGTATCCAAACAGTCTCACTGTGATTAAAAGGCAACTCTGATGTACATGAGTGTTAACGTTTTAAAAGATCAGAATGTTGTTTTCAGTACTGAGATACATTTCGTATAAAATAATAAAAAAATTCAGCATGGACCTCCCCCTTTTTTTTTGCTGCACATAACTAGGAACGAATCTGTCCTGCTGTGCTAGTCTCAAAAGTAATGCCTGAAGGAGTTATATGGCAGCATATTTCTTCTCTTCACACTTTTGCCTTAAAGTTCATGAGTACCAGTATAGCTCAACATTGTTAGCTTAGAAACATAAAACCTGAAAAGAATTAGGACTTTTATCATGACCCAAGAACTTTATATGAAAGAAACTATGGAGCATAACATTTATAGACCAAATCCCAGATGCAGTTACCATGTTGCCAAAAACCATAATTTTTTTTCTTATTCAGCCCAGTTGAAATTAAAGTATTGACAGAAACAATTTCTGCCAGGAAAGTGGAAAAGTTAATAAGGGATGATATTGAATCTGCTTTTCTGCATTTATTTTTGCTGGGTAATCCACATCTTACATTCTATAAAATGTTGCTGAAACTAAATAAGAAAAATGAAAAACCCAAAATGAAATGTCAGATTTTTCTGCTGTTTTCTTTTACTTTTGTATATGTAGAATAAAGCTAGAAGTAGAGATTGAAGTGCTGAGCAGTGTATTTTTTTGCAGTATATTTCAAGTGTGTTGCACAGCCTGAGGGGAACACAAAAACATTAAGATGTATTTATGTTGAAAAAAAGGGTGATTTTTATAAGGCTGAGAAAGAAATCCGTTATGGTTTACATACCATATCAAAGGATGGTTACTTGAGTAAATTCGCCAAAAAGTGCGTCCAGGATAGCTGACATTTGCCACAGTGCCATTCTTTGTCGGTCAAAGTGGTAGCACCATTTTCCTCTATGAAGACAAAAAAAACCCAACAAACAAAACGCAGCTTCAGAAGTTGGTTCTGACAAAAGAGAAAATGGAAACTCTTGCTACAGGAAACAGTAGAACAGCCTAGAGGGGCAACATGATAGATGTCTTTCCTCTGTTAGTACATGCAGTCAGTCATCTTTGCTACAAGGAATATACAAACAACTAAAAAGTCCTTTTCCCTTACCTGCTATTTACACAACACGAAGCTGTATTTGTACTGAAGCACTTGAAAAACATGAAGTGTTGTATTTTTAAGCAGCTGGCCAATGCTGAGCTTATAAACTGAGGATCTAAAAGTGTGTTACCTAGCTCAATACAAAGTCACCTTATAAGTAAATCTGTAGTTTCCCTCACACAGCAGTGTCAGAAAAGTTACTTGGTCTAAAAAATCTACTTCTATATGTATTAGATTACCAGAATAAAAAGCTGCTTTACTAGAATTTGTAAAGCTTCTTTTTCCAACGAAGACAATATCCATCATCTTTTCCTTTATGGATCAAATTCAGGTAAGGTAAACTGTTCTGTAGACAAAAATTGTAGGATTAATACCACCTTCATGATAAAAAGAGCAGGAGGGTAAACGGCAAGGAATAAAAAAAAAAACCAGGCAAATGAAATAAGATACATCATTGTATTCTGCTTTATTACAAAGCTGTGGCTGTTCTTATTAGTGGCTATTCTTGATTTGCCTACCTCACTTTTACAATAGTTAACACAGTGTAGTTTCTACATGAAATAAACTAAGCATCCTTCATTTGTCTAGGAAAGTAATAGAAATAATATTGACAGCTTTTTAATAGCCAAAGAAGTAGAATCTTACACAGCAGTACATAGCTTAAAAGTTAAACTCATCTCTTCACTTGTCGCTGTCAGTATTCTACTTGGAAATGTCCCATTGGACATAAGGTGATAAGAAGAGCTATTTTTCAATTCTATTTCTGTTTGATATATAGTATTTTCAGTGAAAATACTGCAATCTGTATTTTAGGACAGCCTATTTCTGAGAACTGGATATTCAAGGTCTTTTACAGAATTAAAAAATATTGAAAGACCACAGTTTAAACATTGCTGTAGTTTTGTGGGGAAAAATGCATGCCTCTACTCAGTTGTTCCTGTAGTTCTGTACATACCCAGTATTTATTTTCTAGCTATTTGGGGCAGTTCCTAAGGTCATGTAAATTAACTCGGATCCATTCTACCAGTGGACCAAAGCCAATTTACATTAGTTGAAGAAATGACCTTCACCAAAGTGAAAAAATTTGGTAGTACTCAGTTGTGGAAATAAAAATGAAAAGACTAAATAAAGAAACAGTTTCAAAATTATGAAACTGCAAGAAAGATAAATAGGGTTGACAAAGCTTTCAACTGAGATTAAAAGATGTAAGAAAGCAATTCAGTATATTAAGAGTAGTACTAGCTGAAAGACAGATCTGAATCTTCCATCCCATAATCTATTACAATATTTGGTACTTGTTTTTATCGTAAATCTGGAGAAAAAATGAAAACATCAAAATTTATGAAATTAAAAGCTCTAGATAAATTTGATTGAGTTACAGATAAATGCAAGAGATTTTTTTTATCAGCCTTTTCCACAAACAATATTTTTTTTTGCCATTCTTGAACTTGAACTTAAATTCACAACTTCAATTTGCTGACCCAAAAATGGGTGTTCTGTGATGCACAATAATCTTTACCAGCCAGTGAAAAACATTCAGTGCCTTAATAGGTTTATTTCAGCCTTGGAACAACTTCCTTCAGAAAGGAATACTGAGGGGTTTGGCCTACAATTCCCTAGTTATTTAGCTTCTATGAAGAGAGCTCATCTTTCAGGAAAATACTTTAATTTAGGAGTACTTTAGATGCAGAATAATCTAATGATAGGCATAAGAATTCATGTTGGTTTTCCAAGAAAAAAAGCCACTGAATCCACCTACTTTAGATCATTATGTATTTCTGGAAAATTTGGTTTATAATCCAAAAATATTGTGTCAAAACGTTACAATATTATACACATACATACACGTATAGGGATATATACATATATACACTATACATATATATATATATATATACACACACACAGATACATATATGAAAAAGCTACAGCTAATTGAATGGAGGGACTGCAGGTAGAGTTGTCAGTGGAGGTTAATTTGAAATTGTACCTATACCAAAGAAAGATGGTCCTCCTCCACTCTCCTTCTCCCTGTGTCAGGTCTAGGAATTATGTGGCCACATGGCAGTTAGATCAGTTTCCTGATCAGACTAAGGACTAGTAATTTATTCAGCATAATTCTCAGTCAGACCAACGACACAATGTTCTTCAGCCAGTGGCCGCACGATTGCTAGAACTGACTCAAGTGAATTACTAGGACTGTGGCCGAGGATGGAGTGGGACCACTGGTCTCAAAGGCAGCACAACTTCTGATAGGTATAAGCCAATGGTGAAATTGCACCTCAGGCACAAAAGACCCAAGCGCAAGCTCTGCAAATTATATTGTATTAAAACAATTAAAGGGAGTATGATTCTAATTTACGATTGCTGTTCTAATTTAGACAGTGAGTCATTTGAGATAACCCAGTCAGAATAAAATTATTGCCAATTGATAATTTGAAATAGCTCTACATCCTTAATATGGTGGTTCCTTCTCCCTGCATTGGAGTTTGCTTCTTTCTCCTACTACTTCTTGTGTTCTAGTACAAGAGATCCCTCCACTTATGTCTATCAAAACTGCTATTTAGAGAGCATTAGTTGCTAGGGAGCAATTGTAGTTATAAAACAGATTGCAAGGTATATAGTTTTGTAATTTAAATGAAAGACGTAATTCTGCTTTCAAAGAAAAGCGAGTTTGAATTTAGACATTTGAGAAAAAATGAAATTTAAAATCTATGTGACAAATATCGTCAAAGTCCATCTGCCACCATTCACAAATCAACATTTTCTTTTAAAATGTTAAGCCAAAAGTGTTAGAAAAGGTGTCGTCCTTCAGCTATGACAATTCTAATAGGGTTAGTTAATCAAAAGACTCTGCTGTACATTTTTGGTTCAAATGTAGCAAATGGTTTTCTTAGTCTACAGTGACATACGTGCTATAGTTCTATAGCTTCTTGTTACATATTGCTGACCATCAGCATAGAAGTGCCATCCACATCAAATCAACTGCTTTAGACAAGCTATTCCAGGACACCCAGACCATGTATAAAGTATTTCCTCAGGGAAGTGATTTGAAAAATAACTCCCTGGAAAAGCGGTTGCTTAGTACAATTCTTCTTACAGCAACCCATGGGGTTTACACACTTGTCAAAAATCATTGCAAGCTCAGAGATGTCTGTGTGAAGTTTTGAACTGACACGTGATAGATAATCTGACAGCTACGTGTATGAAATTGGATAACAGCAGCAACTTAGGAGGAACAAGAAAAACAAAACATATTGGTTTTGTGTTTGCTCTTGGTAGTTTCCAGGAGTTTTCTTTTGCTACACCAGGACTGGCAACTTCAAACATCTGCTTTTAGGGAACATGTTCACACAGATGCTCTTCAACTCACTTGGCATAGCTCAGCTCTTGGCTTGAATTGATTTTCCTGGGAAAGAATTGTTTCTTTATTAATTGAAGTTAATAGCATAAATAAAACAATAGCTTAATTTCTCTATTTGGGATTTTGAAAGGAAGTTTTTCATCAGTAACAGCATTTCACCGTGAAAGATTAAATGAATGAGAGAAGAAAAGAATCTTCCCAGCTTTCTGCATAAGACAGAAATAATGGCAACTGGAGCCAAACTAGAATCTCATAGTTCCTCATATCTACTTCTTCTCTTGCCTTGACCGCACACTATGCATAAGAAGCCAGTTGGATAGTATAAAGCTGAGAATCTGTCCTTTTGCCCTCATCTGATTAAAAGAACCAAAGCTTTCAGCAAGAGATAATGACATGTATAAGACAAGAAGAAAAGCAGTGGCTTCTACATGCATATTACATCAAATTCACAGTTGAATAAACTGCATGGAATGTAGTTTGGTCTCGGTGAGTTTTCAAGACCTGCATCATTCTTGTAAAAAATTTTTAAGATAGTCAAGAATCTATCAGGACTAGATTTCTTTTTTGAACTACAACTAAACCTAACAGAGAAGTTATTTAATGTGTAGGTCCAGAGTAAATGACTGTTAGAGCCTCATCTGACCTTAAAACCTCAGAACCTTCATATAGACCTTTGAATTTAAAATGTTGGCTATTGATCTTTAGCTAGTTAGTAGTCCTTTCTAACTCCACAGCTTCTAAAATACATCACTTGAAGTTTCCATAGTTTCATTAACCCTATCACATTCTGTAGTAAAAGAACATGGGTGCAACTGATACCAATGGTTGCTATCAGTAGCCCAGGTCCTTTCTGAAAGACCCTTCTCTGCAAGAATCCCAAGATTAGTCCCTTATTTTGTTATGTAATATAATAGCCTTAACTTCTTTGATATGACTTATGTACATATATCTATATGTCATGATTGTAACTTTTTAAAATCACATTTGCATCTCTGGGATCAAATCTAGAACTTACTCATTCAAGTGACTCATTGGAGACCTTTTATAAATCACCTTGCAATTTTCAAAACTGCTCTAGTTCAGATATCTATAAACGGTCTCAATACATATCATTCCAATACTGATTTTTTAAAATTTTTAGAAGATCCTTAAAAAGAAACTATAACAATTTAAGACTCCAGCAAGTTCTTCCGTTTTGTGTTAAGTGGTTAATAAATAAAAATGCTTTGGGTGTTTTTTTCTGTTGTTATTTTCAGGTCACATTAAAAACCCTAATATAATACAGCATTGCATGTATGCATTGCAGTTTTACACCAGATTAATTTACAATTCAATCAATGTGAGCCACACCAAAGGCTGTGTTAAGCATAGCCTTTCTGGATTCATTAGAGCGGCTGCTCATTCAACAATAAGGCTTCACTTGCCAGTAGTCATTCTCTCCAAAACCTTGCAAGACTACTGAGGATGCAGCTTTGCTAATAAGCTGCAATGGGGCCTTGCGCTTACAGATATACCCTTTATTGTACATTATCCACCTCAAACATTGCCAAGCAGTTTATTTTTTAAGTGAAAAGGTGAGTAAATGACACATTTTCATACTGTACGTATCAGTATACCAGATGGGAAAAATGAGTGTCATGTATATCCCAGGAAGGGGGAATAACATGATTGTCTATACAGCTGCTTGCCGATCCTTCATCTCCATGTTGATTTTTCTGTTTCTCAGTGTAACAGAAGATCCATCTCTTATCCTGAGCATAACATAATCTTCTCAGTTATGTTTGTGATTCTTTCAAGGCCTTTGCTATATGCAGCCATTAAAAATCATTTACTTACAGTGTTATCCCTGAATTAAACATCACACTGAAAGTATAACTGGAAAAAAGATACTGACTGACAAAAAGGCAACTCCTTTTCTTTCTCATTATTCCTGTATCAAAGAGAGATGAAAACAGAACTGAGTCCCACTGCATTTTAAGACTTAGGGAGAGAGTGATGGCTTTTCCTCCATATTGACATCTAACTGGAAGGCAAATTTGTATTTTCAGTTCAAAGCTTGCCTGCAGCAGCAAAAGCTCAAGAAACTACTTCCCCAGTTGTAGCCATAAAACATGCTATTTTTGGTTCTCTAAATACTGACTGATTCACTTTGCCCCTCAGAAAAGATATGCTATTTCCTGAATAACAAAGTTGATAAAACAACCAGCCATCACTGTACTTGTTGCAGCAACACCCAGCAATGCCAGGATCACAAGTCAACCTGATCTTTGAGGTAGCTCTGCAATCTATTTCATAAATCAAAGATGACCAAAAAAAGTGCAAAACATGAACAAAACATGAGTGAGTGTTTCTGTATCATTCTAAACTTGAAAATGTTCTTGGCTGAATATGAGTTTGGATATCTATCATAATTTTCTGTAGTGGGAAGCAGCAAACAATCAAAACACAAAGGGATCATTGCATTGAAGGGCCAGCAATAAACTTTTCCACAGCTAATGAGCAATATGCTTCCATGATTTAATTAATTCTACATGACTTTTCTCACAACAGAAAATGATACTTGGTGTTAGTTTCCATGATACATAGAAGCTAAGAAAGCATATTTTTTTCACCCACCATAGAAACATAAAGCAGTGGGTAAAGCTGGATATTATATAAGTATACACACACACATAAATACATTCACAAGCATAAACATAGTTTAGGAAGAGAAGGAGTGATAAAAAGCTGCTCCGTGGTATATACAGACAAAATGGAAAATCTAAGAGTCATTTCTGTCATATATTTAATCAAGTAATTGACATTCTTTGATATTAAATAGATCCTTGCTTCACTTTCTTTAATGACTGAATGGCATATTAGTTGAAATAATTTTTAGATTTCAACTCCAAGGGTCAAAACTGACCTAGCACTATGTTCAATTTTATACAATCAACAGCAGATAGTCAGTAAGAATAAGATTGAGGTGATCTTCTGTATAAGAACTGAAACAGTTGAATAATTTACTGATCATGATTAATGAGTGTCTCAATCTGTATATGAAAAGGGAGAAAAAAATTACTGATGTTGACAAGATGCGTTACTGTTAGTCAGGCAATTCTCCATACCACAGGAGACAAGGTTTTCATATTTCCCAGTTAAGCTTGCCATCCTTGCTCACATTTTGTGATGGACAGGGTAGGAACACACAATAACCACTGCCGTCTAATACAAAGTTTATGGAACCATGAAAAGGCTGGGGTAGATCACAATAAAATAAAAGCATCATTGAGTCTCACAGAAAGATGTAAACTTGAATGTGAAAGGTGTCTCCTCAGTAGGGTATAAATTTCTCCAAAAATCCTTGTACACCTGGGATTGATGTAGCAGGCATACATTGGGGTGAAGTAAAACCTGCTCCCTCTCTACAGGGAATCTGGACTGTTCTATAGGTGTTGCTGTTATCCCATATGTAGACTTCATGCCCGTGCAGTTGTGACAGGTCCTTTTAAGGGCTTTGTAAGGCATTTATGTAGAGCACCCAGCTTTCCAGAGACCTCACAATCTTCCTGTGGCTTCACAAAGTCAGCTAACATCCAACCTGGTTTATGTCCTGGTAAACATGAATACTGAAGTTTCTATAATGAATCTTAATGCCATGCCTTTGTTCAAGAATCGTAGGTTGCTTGGTAGATAACACATAATAATTCCTTTAACAAAGAGTGCGGAGGTATAAGGCATTACTACTATTTTAATAAATATATATATATATTACAATAAGAAGTATATGTATTTAAAATTTATAAGTGTGTAAGCATGTGTGTATATATATATATGTATATATCGGATACACATCCTGAGTCAGTCTTCCACATGCCAACTCTCTGTAGAGATGCTATATATTTTCCATTAATTGGTGTTACTTTTTCTTACCGTATCAAAAAACGAAAAAAGGAATGCAAAAGTATTCAGCTCAAGTTCACAGAAAACAAGTTGCTGAACAGAGCTCTCTTATTTGGTGTTTCTTTCACAAAATGTAATGATATGAAATCACAATGCTGCAGAGACTGTTACTTAGCATTTATATCATGGAAGCAATAAAAGTCTCACAATTTTTGAGAACTATTTGAGTGAGCAAGTTTTTGTAATTAATCTTTCCTGCCTGATTGCGTTTCAGTTCCACACCTTCCATTTTCAGTCATCAAGAGGCAGTGCGCAGAACTTCTACTTACCTCCCAAGTACAATCGTAACATAGCAAAGTGAAACAATGATATGGACTCAAATCTAGATTATATTGTCATAAACTGTTAAAATTATAAAATGTTTCAAATTGTCAGTCAATTCTTGATACACAAGAATGACTACTTATTATTTTATGTGCTATGACAGCTGAAAAATGCAGATACATGAAAGTATGAAAAAACTTCCAGATTTAGGGGAAAAAAGAAATCTGCTTAAACCACATGACACAAGATATCTAAACAGAAGTCAATATAACAGTGCGGAGTATAGAGTATAAGCATTCTGGCATATGGGAAAGGAATGGACAAAGTCTTACTTATCTCACTGTTTCTGTTAATCTGCTTAGGTGATCTTTAAGTGTGTTCTTCTTGGGATTAGATTTCATTTGACAATTTATTACTGAGTGAGCGACCAGCCAGTGATTCTGACAGGGTAAAGAGCATAAACATCTATCACCACCTATGTTTTAAGAAATTTATTAATCAAGAGTGGATTTAGGAAAAACAAGTGTGTCCAGCATTTACCAAATGCTTCACAGTTGACAGTGCCTAAATTATTGAAATGATGAAATGTTTCATTAGAATAGCTAATGCTAAGCATCTGAAAAATACTGTGGTTGTGCAAATTCATTTTGACTTACTCCTTGTGTTTCAGTAGAAGACAAACTCCATTCTTTCTGCCCATTATATTTTTTATATATAGGCACATACATACACATGCATGCACACACATTTATAATTATACAGGCATAATAAACATAATCCACAATTACTGTTCTAGAATATAATCTTATATTCCTGTTTGAAGAAACGGGCTGCTTTAAACGCTGAATTTCCACAATAACTTGGTGATAGTTTACACAAGAAACAACTTCCTACACTCGCTCATTCTCTCTTATACATCAGAAACTTTCTATAGAGGTGTATTGGGTTTGTGTGGCAAGGTTTTGGTAGTGGGGGGACTGCGGGGGTAGTTTCTGTGAGAAGCTGCTAGAAGCTTCCCCCATGTCTGACAGAGCCAATGCCAGCCAGCTCCAAGATGGACCCGCCGCTGGCCAAGGTCGAGCCCATCAGCGATGGTGGTAGTGCCTCTGGGAGAACAGACTTAAGAAGAGGGAAAGGTTTCTGTGCAACAGGGCAACTGCAGCCAAAGAGAGCGAGAACATGTGAGAGAAACAGCCCTGCAGACCCCCAGGTCAGTGCAGAAGGAGGAGGAGGAGGTGCTCCAGGTGCCGGAGCAGAGATTCCCCTGCAGCCCGTGGGGAAGACCATGGTGAGGCAGGCTGTCCCCCTGCAGCCCAGGGAGGTCCACGGGGGAGCAGATCTCCACCTGCAGCCCAGGGAGGACCCCACGCCGGAGCAGGGGGATGCCCGAAGGAAGCTGTGACCCTGTGGGAAGCCCGTGCTGGAGCAGGCTCCTGGCAGGACCTGTGGCCCCATGGAGAGAGGAGCCCACACTGGAGCAGGATTTCTGGCAGGACTCGTGACCCTGCGGGGGACCCACGCTGGTGCAGTCTGTGCCTGAAGGACTGCTGCCCGGGGAAGGGACCCATGCTGGAGCAGTTCATGAAGAACTGCAGCCTGTGGGAAGGACTCACATTGCAGAAGTTTCTGGAGGACTGTCTCCTGTGGGAGGGACCCCACGCTGGAGCAGGGGAAGAGTGTGAGGAGTCCTGCCCCTGAAGAGGAAGTAGCAGCAGAGACAACGTGTGATGAACTGACTGCAACCCCCATTCCCCGTCCCCCTGCATTGCTCAGGGGGAGGAGGGAGAGAAAACTGGGAGTAAAGTTAAGCCTGCAAAAGAAGGGAGGGTTGGGGGGAAGGTGTTTTTAAGATTTGGTTTTATTTCTCATTATCCTACTCTGATTTGACTGGTAATAAATTAAACTAATTTCCCCAAGTCAAGTCTGGTTTGCCTGTGATGGTAACTGGTGAGTGATCTCTCCCTGCCCTTATCTCAACCCACAAGCCTTTTGTTATATTTTCTCTGCCCTGTCCAGTTGAGGAGGGGAGTGATGAAGCAGCTTTGGTGGGCACCTGGCATCCAGCCAGGGTCAACCCACCACAAGAGGAATGTTAAAGCTTTTATTGCTGCTTTATACGAAAAACAGAGAAGCAGATCTATGTGCAGCCTTCCCTTTGTACTGTCTGTTCTCTCAAGCTGTGCTTGAATATTCTTTGAAATACCTCCAGCATGCCTCAAATCTGAAAAGTCATTAGCAGATGCTTAGTACCTATTTAGGTCTAAATTACATGTTCACAAAATATCTCCATAACATTTGAAAAATTCCCTCTTTCCTGCTCCCTTTATTTGATCTTCACAATAGTTAATGCTTTTTCTTTTTCCTGGTTTAGCAGAGCCGTAACTCCTGGAGTCATGTTCTTACATAAAAATCTTGATTTTTTTATTAGCGATGGAGTAGAAAAATATATTTTCACTTCTTATTGATATGAAGGGAAACTTGAAATTTGAGAAGCAAGTATTCAAAAATCTCTATATTTGAATGCTTGGGATTAATAGTGCAGACCTAGTTTTCAAGCTTTAATTTATGATTTTAGCTTCTGTCTGTAAAGTGTCACAACTCTAAAAAATTCAAAAGACAAGATGAAATTGCCCAGTTTATAAGCAGTCGGTAGCTGTTTAAGAAGTGTTAAATAGGTATTTTGTTTAGTGTATGTCAGGGAAAGGGGAAAACAACTAATCCCAGACATGTATCGCATTTTAGACCTGTATCTCTATTAGGACCTTCAGTCTTACGCTGTTAACAAGAGGAAATCCTCCTGAAGTAGCACTAGTGAAGGGAAAAAGGGAAGCTTACTGACTGATCTAGGGATTTAAGATAGTTGTATAGTACTATGAGTGTGTATTAGACAAACTGCAATATACCAAGCAAAAGTTTTAGATAAGGGTTTAAACCAATTGCACAGCCTAGTCAGTGAACACTAGGGAAAGCTTATGCAGAGATATAATTGCACATACTCTCAAAAGACATTGTAGAGATGATTTTTAAGGCTAAAGTTTTTGAAGACGTGTTATTTGTGCAACATTAGACCAGAGAAAAAATTGGGTTTAAGGATGAGGACAAACCATACATCCTGGTATTTTGGAACAGCAAGATTGAATCTAGGTTTACTTCTGGATTTTGCCAATAAAGTTAATTTTATCATATGCACAACTATGACCTGGAACCTGAAGCCCAAAAGAGCATTAGAACACTTTATCTGTAACTGGTATTCAATGTTGCCATTTCAGCCCACTGCTAAAGTGGAAAATGAGAAATAAGACTGCATTTTTCTTAAATTCTGCATTTCTAAAAAGTCTTAGTTGCTCCCTCCCCCCCCCCAAAAAACCAAACCAAAAAAACCCCAAAACCCAAACAAATTGTAATTCATTACAGAAGTATCTTTGAAAGTCTTCAAGCAGAAACTCAGTCCTCTAATTGGAAATGTTCCTCTCTACATAGAAATTAGAAATATTTTATGCCAATGATCACTTGTGTGGCTTTTAAAGAGAAGTTTCCATATCACAACAACTGATATCACTGACTTTGATTCTAATTTCACTTCTTTCAACTGGAAGACTCTAAGTAGTACAACTGATTCTCAAATCAGAGACAGTAGTAAGAAGTGGGATTGCAGTTTAAAGTGGACAGTGAGGAAAATAAAGAGGGAAAAAAGAAGATAGAGGAGGAAGAATCCCAATTAACTAAATTGTTAGCTATGGTTCTTATTTAAACTGAATTTATTTATCAGAAAGGAAGACCAGAAAGCCAAAAAGAGAATCAAAACTAGAATGTTATAAAATGAATGCATATTATTAATTAGTGAACACTGACTAAAGGTCAAATGTCAAACTATAAGAAACAAGAAATCGTCTTAGCAGAACTTTAATGCTAAGAAATGTTAACTCAGAGCAGGAGTCCACAGGAGATTTGATGATTATCTGCCTGTCCATGCAGCCACAAACATCCTAATTACAAGGATGCTGTCCCTGGGGCCAGGAGTATCAGGGCAGGGTCTAGCAGCCAGGCTCTGTACATGCAGAACTTTACTACCTATTTCTAACAGTGACTCATAAAGATCAAAGAGGCAAGTTTGTTTATACCGAAGTCAGCACCCAAATGTTCATGTGCTTGGAGTATATCAGGATCAGACCTTGAGCACTGAAGTTTTTACTTTGAGAAAGGCATTTGACTAAAAACTCTATTAGCATTAAGCAGCCCTAAAGGTTGATTGCATGGCTCAGATTAAGTGACTGTTCATACTTTTGCTGCTATACAATAATTTCCTTTGGTAATTGCGTTCAAGTGTATTTACACCTGGTTGCATTCAGAATGTTTTTAATTGTCTTTGGTATGTTTTACTTTAAGATTGGAAAGCAAATGGGCTGAACTGTGAGGTTGTTTTGTGCATTGAAATTTGATAGTAACTTATTCTTTCATTCTTTGCCTCAAGTGCAATACTCTTAATGGGTTCCTAAAGACTGAATTGCAATCATGGTTTATGGCTTAGCTAGCAGTCTTTAAAGGTTTGATCCAACTTCATTTGCAACTTTCAGAACACATCATTACGTCAGTGAATACCATGAGTAGACAACAAATGTGTCCTTTCACTTTTACCATTTGTTAGTGCTACAGTAAGATATAAAAATGTCCTTTCACCTCAGGGTTCACTCAGTCACTGCTGATAGATGATGTGTCATAGACCTCTGTGCTCCCTTGCTTTTTTGAGTCCAAAAATCTTTAAAGCTTGGTGAGGGGAGGCAGTGAGAGGAGCTTTGATGTCATAGTATTCCAGAGTAGAACACTGAATCCCTGTATTTATGTCTTTTATTTCCTAGAGCTTTTGTTTAATAATCTTCATGTTATTTCCTCATTTTGTTTTATATGATAATAAAAGAAAAATGTTTCTTTGGCATGAATTTTCCATACATAGAAGAGATGACAACGGACATGAACAGATAAATCCATAAACTAACTGAATATATTTATAGACTAATAAGTACTGCAAATTACACAGCCATTTAATTTTCATTACTGATATTCATATGCTTCCTTCTCTTTGATATACTGATTTATTCTATTCTAGGGCCCACTAAAACAAACATTTTCATTTTTAAAATAGCAGCAAGACTGCAGCAGGTCTTTAAAGTAGCTTAGCAAGCAGTATTTTGCTTGTTGAAAATTTTACCTCTGTTTAGAAAAGCTCTCAAGAGCATGTTAAATCTCATCAGAATCTATATTTGGTTCTGTTAGATAATCAGCGTATACATTTCACATTACAGTCAACGGGGCTTCAGCTTATGTTGAAATGTTTTCCCAAATCAGGTCCTCACAGGTCCATTTTTGACACATATACTAAGGGACTGGAGATGAAAATTACAGATCTTGTCTGTGACACACTTAACTCTTTCTGAAGAAATTTCAGCTAAGGTTTTGAAGACTAAGCTTGTAGTCATCATATTTAATTGTATTTAATTGTTTCTGCAAAAGTGCAGACAAATGTCTCGATTATATCCTAAGAGATGCTGTTTCAAAAGGTTCTTCTGGAAGACTAAATTGTATTATATTTCTTTTAAATGTGTCTGTGGTTACTTGCAACAAGTAAATCTCCCAGCTAATCAGCAGGACAGTGTCAAGTTTCTATGCAGGGAGGCAGGAGCTGAGCCTCTCAGCATTGCCCAAACAAACTTGCACAGAAAGATGCAAGATGACTATGACCATAGTGGCTTTGTGCTCCAAGTGGAGCTCTCTTTTCCTTCTACACTGCTGCTTTACTTATCTTTATCCCCCACTTCAGAAGGGTATTTCTTAGTATATTGAGAATAACAGTCTTTCACTTACAATACTACAGGGGGACATGGTGGGGATGGGGTAGGGGTTATTGCCAGCATGACAGTTTCTTTTTTGGTCATTCTGTTCCAGGACTCTGTCAGCTTCATCAACATCCTTTAAGATACTGAGATCCTCTTGTAATGCTGTGCATGTAGCCTGAGTTACACTCCTGAGCTCCTCTAACTGCTTAAACCTCATGCATCAATAATACTCCTCTAAGTCCAATAGTAAAGGCTATAAATGTAATACCTTAAACTGTTAATTGAGTTATAATAGGCTTTGATTCTGACTGCTCTTTATGATTAGACTATTCTCCTTTAGCTCCACCCACAGTACTGAATCCACCATAAACCTCAAAACCTTTACTTCTTTTCCAGTTAGATAAAATAAACTGAAAAATTTCTGTTAGAAATTATCCGGATGCAAATGTGGACAGATTTTGTCTATGAATATTTTACCTATGATGCAAATAAATGTAGCAGATGTTTTACATTCAAACAAAACAAAGCATTATTTATTTATAAATAAATACAGCTGACATTAACTGTGGTTGCTACTGTCCAATAAGCTTTTGTCAAATGGAAGCCTAGAATATGTGATATTTATTTTTAGATTTTCATAAAGGATAGAGTATCCATTAGAAGATCAGTGTCATAGTAAAGATCAGCTATTTTAAAAATCTATAGTCTCCTCCCTAAATCTCTCATATGTATTAAAATATGTACAGTTTCTTCAATTAAATTTAGGGGCGAGGGAAATCACTATAGATGAGCATTCAGTGCTCTACATAATTTTTGAAAGCAATGTTAATAAACTAGGAAACACTTTTAACTTTTCCTTTCATATACTATAGAATTATTCAACGTTTGCTTAGGTTAAATAGTAAGGTAAGAAAGAGCTTTAATACTTTACATAATGGCAGTACCAATGACTTGATCATTCTATACAAATGTTTAGATAGAAGCATACTAACTGCCTCACTTAATCCCATCAATCTTATTTTTTTCCCTTTTACGACTAATAATCTTCGTGCCAAAATAGTGTGTTCAGGGAATTAGCTGACAGCAGAAATTATCTGCAAAGTGGTTTTAAAACCATCTATGATCATTTTAAGAGAGCAGTTGCAATATTTATAGTAAACCAGCAGCCAAGTACTCTATACTACTGAAACCGTTCATATCACTGAGCATTGTCATAATTAGTCAGCTTTTGTTTTCAAAGGGGTTGAATTTTCCAACTGACACTTTTATTATAACATTAAGCTGTTTTCCTGGTAACTTTTATAGCTGCTTCTGAGCTATACAATTAATTTGAATTTGAGTTGGCATGAAAGCAGCACATCCTGCCAGCAGTTTCCTGATGGGGATATCCTCTGTGTGGTATGGAGGAATCCCAGCCACACACTGAGTCAAAAGAGATTGTTTCATTCTCTCTCTCCAGGGGCTCAGAAACAGGAACACTCTCAATGCAAAGAAAGATAATGACTGGGAAAAGATGGAAAGCTTGCAGTGTAACCAATAGATAAACTAGTTTTAATCTCTCTCAAGCTAAAGCAGCAATGAGCCTACTTAGCACAGTAGCCTTGCTAGAGAATGAAGGACGGCATCCTGGCAACTGTCTTACTGAGGAACTAAATTCTGATGTGTCTTTCTCCAAGCAAACTAGTACTGGTATGAAAATTACTATCCCTTGCTACATTGAAGGGGCAAAGAATATGCAATCCAAATACATCTACAGAAAGAAGCCTTGTAGTTTCAGTGTTCCAGAGAAAAGTAATATATGTGGTGGGATGACCCTGGCCAGCTGCTAGACCTCCACCCAGCCACTCTCTCAATCCCCCTCTTTAACAGGACAGGGGAAGAAAAG
>NW_010972764.1:8810552-8810802 GCF_000737465.1 Haliaeetus leucocephalus | reverse complement strand
GGGGTCTCTGCCGGGGCCGCAGGGCCATCTCTGCCGGGGAGGGGGGCCTGGAGCACCTCCTGCCCTCCTCCCGCTCTCCCCTCGGGGCTGGCAGGGCTGTTTCTCACCCCGTTTCCCTCAGCCCTTTTGCCCTTTCTTCCCCAGGCTTTCCCCGAGGCTGAGGGGCTCCGCTGTGCCCGGCGGTGGGGCCGCTGGAGCCGGCGGGAACCGGCGGGAACCGGCTGGGGCCGGTCTGGCCCGGGGCAGCCCC
>NW_010972764.1:8807049-8807276 GCF_000737465.1 Haliaeetus leucocephalus | reverse complement strand
GAACAGAACTGGCCCTAGAATTGAACCCTGAGGAACATCGCTGGTGACTAGTCACCAGCCAGATGTAGCCCCATTCACTACAACCCTTTGAGCTCTGCCCTTCAGCCAGTTCTTCACCCAGCGCACCGTGAACCTGCTCATCCCACAGCTGGACAACTTGTCCAGAAGGATGCTGTGAAGAACAGCGTCAAAAGCCTTACAAAAATCCAGAAAAACTACATCCACTG
>NW_010972764.1:8799249-8806693 GCF_000737465.1 Haliaeetus leucocephalus | reverse complement strand
ATGAATTCCATCAGGCCCCAGGGACTTGTGAACATTCAGCTGATACAGCTGGTCCCTTACAACTTCAGTGTCCACAAATGGAAAATCACTGTTCCCACACTCATGGTCCTCCGACTCAGGGGACCAGGCAGCCCAAGGTCCATAAGTATTATTAAAAACCGAGGCAAAAACCACATTGAATGCCTCTAGGTTTTTTTCATCCCTATTAGTCAGATGACCATCTTCAACAAGTATCAGTCCAATGTTTTCTTTAGAACTCCTCTTGCTATTAACATACTTAAAAAAGCCCTTCTTGTTATCTGAAACAACACTGGCCAGTTTCAACTCTAATTGAGCTTTGCCCTTTCGTGTCTTCTCCCTGCATAAATAAACCATAGGTCTGTACTCACAAACACTATTTACAAATAGCAAATCTAGGAGGGTATCTTTCCTAGTTGGCTCACTGAGTACCTGTGACAAGAAGTTATCTCCTACAAACTTCAAGAATTTCCAAGTCCTGCTCGTCACAGTAGTATGATATTCCCAGTTGATGTCCCAGTTGAAATCACTCATAAAGACAAGGGTTACTGATCCACAAATTTCTCCTAATTGCCTACAGATTAACTCATCAGCGCTTACATCCTGGCTGGGCAATCAGTAAACACCCACTACAACATCTCCTTTGTTTTCCATCCCCCTAATCCTCACCCAGAGGCTTTCACCCACATCGTCACTAATTGTAAGGGCTGTGCAATCAAACCTCTCCCTTACGTATAGCGTGACATCTCCACCATGCCTGCCCTGCCTTTCTCTCCTGAACAGCCTGTAGCCGTCCGTCCCAGCACTCCAGTCGTGGGACTCATTCCACCAAGTCTCACTAATACCAATGATACCGTAGCTCTGGGAGCTGACCAATGCTTCCAGTTCATCCTGTTTGTTTCCCACACAGCGTGCGTTGGTGTACAAGCATTTCAGATACACTCCTGAGCCCTCTGTGCTCCTAGGAGCAGTGTAAATGTTCCCACTAGCATTGCCACCTTCTGGCAATGCCATGCCAACCCTTGGCCTACCTGCTGCAATCCTCTTGGTATCCCCTTTCCCCATTGATTCTAGTATTGTATCTATGACACTTCTGAAGGTATCATTTAGTTGAGTGACAACCCTCCCTGTATGCCAAATCTTGTTGGATTAGGTATATGAGTTACAGGAGAAATCCTTGCAGGATACTAAAGCCTTATGTGAATAGAGACAGATTCACAAAAAGAAATCCCATAGTACATATTTGCTTCATGTAAGCCTGGTTGACACCAATTACTCAGCAGACATTCTCACTCGAAAACTCTCTTTTCCTCTCTGAAACTGCAGATTCACTGTAAAATAAAAATGTGAATGAATGTCTGTTTAGCAGGAGACATTATGCATGACAAACCAAGCATCCACCCTGAATTAATTTTAAAGTCTATACAAGATCCTTTGTTCACTTTTCCTTCTCTTTCTGGTCTTCAAATGTAGGTGAGAGCAAAATAAAGTATGACAAGATACTGTCTGGTTGACTTTACTGTACTGTACAGGTTACAGTTATCGGAAGCAACCTTTGCGTTTCACTTATCCATCAGCACCTGTTTTTTAGGGAAAATTCATTTTAAAAAAATTAAAAAAAAGAATAACGTGACTGCTTGGACTACTCTAACTTAACCAATCAGAGTCTGGTTCTTAACCTCAACAGATTTATCTTTCAAAGCCAGAAATAACCCCCTTAGTGATTCCCTTTCTTGTTCCTGAGCTGACATATACAGATTCCAGCATCTGTCAAAGGGCTGATCTGGAGATAGAAAGTAAACAGACGAACTGAAGTGCTAAAACCAACGAACATGATAAGAATGCTGTTCCTGACTACCATTCCAGAGAATAACAGAAATCTGCAAAATGTGTCATATGCCACAATGTTCTAGGGAAAAATGACAGTGAAATACATATTACAATTTGCAGTATCTCAGCTTGTTCAATATTTACAGCAGTGAATAGAGTACATGAAGAATGTAATCTGAAGTTTAGTTACTCCTTCAGAACAGATTCAGATCCTCTTGCGTTTCTTTTGAGGGAAAATCATAGCCAAATATTTTTCAGATAATAAAGTTTTCACATCTTAAAAAATCCACCTGATGCAGAGAACAAATACTGTACTTTCAAGAAGCATACAGACTTTTTACTTTTACTGCAAAGCAAAATAATTCTCTTTCTCTCCTATATTTCAGAGCTGATGAGGTGTGATCGTCAAATAGATGGTCATTACTTTAAAAATAAATCAAAGATATAAAAGATGATATGATCTAATCTGATTGCAAATATGAAGGTGCCAATTTAATGTCTGGTGGAAAAACCATCTTCTGGCACAGGGGTAAGTTAACATAAGAGACTAGGATCAATGACGACTGTTGTCTCAGAAATAAATTGAATGAAATTATGAAAAATTCAGTATTTACTAATATTAGAATATAAGATAACTTAAAAGTTGCATACGTAATATTTCTTTGATGATTTTCAAAAGAAAGATAAAGAACATATTTTAATCATCACATCTTCTGTATTTTCTTTCTTCAAACAGCACAAGTAAAAAAATGTTGCCCTAAAAATTATTGCTGAACCAAACCTCTATAACTCAGAAATTGTGCAACCCACTTACTGTTTCAAGCACTGCTGAAGTTTTATAATTTTTTATTAATCATTGTGCACACAGAGAACTATGAAGAGTGAGCACATACTACATTACAAATAGATAAACTGCTCTGAAAATTACTTTCCTGACCATCACTTCATATTTTGAGGATAACTAAAATCCAACCTCTAAAGTAAAAAAAGGATATGATTGAGTTGGAACAAGACCAAACTTCAGAAATATACAGCAGTTTCAGTGTTAGCAAATATGATAGGGGTAATTATTTGAGCTAATATTTCTGAAGAAACTGGGACAAAAATATTGATAAGTCCTGTAAGTACATTTTCAGGATATATAATTTTTGGATGCAGATTAACAAAGTATTTACCATCATACATCCTTTTTACTGCATATCTTGACTGGATATTCCATACAGCTCTGCAGAAGACACCTTATGAACCATATCTGCCTCTCTCAGCAGAAAATAAAATAAGACAAAAACTTGGTGCTATCATATAGAGTGACTCTTGAGGCCAAAAATATAGTAAATCCAGGCAAGACAAAGTATCAGATTCAAAAACTCAGTTTAGCTGAGGTCTCAGTGCAACAGGCCAAAGGCACCTATGCACGAGTCAGCATCATTAAATTACTTTCAGGTAATTTTGTTAATGGGAAATAAAGGTTTCACATGTGGAGGAAACTTAGATACCATTGAAATAAATTATACAAAGATGATATTGGAAGGAGGGGAAGTCAAAAAGTACTTCTAGAACAGTTTGGGTTTCTTTAGTGGAGGGATTGTGAAGGGTGAGTCTGTACATCATATAGTATCAATATCTATACATACTTTAAAAGCACCTTCAGATGGTGCTATTGTTTGCCATTTACCACCGCATTGCAAGCCTTTGAACAACTAGACTTTTTGTTATATAGTATGAACACAGAACTGCTGCAGCCTTTAGCTATAAGTAAACAAAGAGCTCCTGCAAAACATTTACTTTTATATAGCTTTATACACATACACACCATCATTTGAAATGGAAGTACAATATCAAACACATTTGTTCTGCAGGTGTATCCTAAGAACTAGTGTTAGGCTGGTATTCCAAGAATTATTGGTCCAGGGCAGCTCTGCATACTAACCTTTTTCAATCAACGAACTGCTCTGTTTGCAGTTATACATGCTGTACACTTTCCTTGATATATAACCACACACAGACTATGCATGTATCCAGCTACTGTTTTCAAAATTTACATTAAAATTAGATTATCACTCTAGTTCTGTAAGATGCATGAAAGTGAATGTTAAAGCAAACAATTAATAAATTCTAGTTATGTGACGTTTCTTCTTGTTTTGTACGTCTCACTGAGCACAAAGACTACACTTAAAGGAAGGCAATCTCATTAATGCCACTTACAAGTAGGATTTAGCATGTTGCCCTTAATCAGGCTAGATTCTTTAAAAGATTGACATGCAGCAATATATAACTCTCAAAAAAGTGAATGTCTAATTAAAAAAAATAAAAAGGAAAAAGATGAAAGTGCTACATTATTTGTACATCAAAGTCTTTATCATCCTTTGAAAAGACACCATACTCTCATAAACTTTTTCCTGCATGTCTATCTTTCCATTTTGATTCAATATATACATCTGAATCAGAATCTATTTAAATAAAGTGCACTTCACAATCAGTACATTACTCAGTATTTTTCTCAAATTAATAATCAAAACAACTAAATGCTAAAAATAATAAATAATGTGTGATGGGGAGTGGCGTCATTGGAATTTCAAAAGGACAAAGTTTATATCTATATCTGGAAATATTTTATAGTGGTGGGACAGATACTTCATTCTACTAAAGTTTAAAACAAGCAAAATAAGTAGGATTTTGTTTGGCTTCGGTCTTTTATTGTTCTGGGGTTTTTTTTCCCCATACAACAGGCAAAAGATCTGTGGAACCCTTTGCTAAGAGAAAGTGGTGGATGGAAGAAGTTTATACGGGTTCTGGAGGAGATTGCACAAATACACAGAATATACGAGGCATACAGAGTCCCTGGAACCTTTTTCTAAAGTTTGGTATCATGTACACCCCCCACCAAATATGAAGAACACAAGGACAATTACCAACATTATAGTCCAAGATTATATATTACTGTTAGCAGTGTACCTGTTTTGTCCTAGAATTCCTAGAAAACCTGTTGTGTTGTCCACGTGAATGCCACCCAGTCCTAGTGGCCGGGTAGTGGTAATTCTACTTACTTGTAACTCTTCTGTTACTTCAATTTCAGGTTCTCTGGTGAGTGCCATTCATGAAAAGGCTCTGGTATGGCAATCTTACCATCTTTTTCATGGTAAATACTCCTGTAAAGAATTAATTTACCTTTTCTGCAGTATCATTATCCTTCCAAGGAATTCCTTTTATGCTTTCTGTCCATAGATAGACCTTACAGATTCTGGGGGCCTTATTTTTTACCTCATGTCTCAGGAAGTGAGTACTAGTTTTGATTCCCTAAGAGCTTTTCAGCAAACTCTTTTTTGGCCTAGCTATGTTTACATTTTTATCTATCAGATTCTTTTCTCTGTTCAGATGCTTCTTACTGCTACTAACCTTTCCCTTTGGTGTTTAACCACACTGACCTCCTTTTACACTTTCTGAAGCATTTTGTAACAGGTGGTGTGAACTAGCACTGTGTTACCAGTATGGTTGTCTTCAACAGTTTCTGCACTGCCTACAAGCACGTAATGCTCTGAAGCAGCTGCCCCCTTTAGCTTCCTTTTAACAAAAGTTCTCATTTTCACCTAGTTCACTTTATTAAAATTTAACAGTGAATTCTTTGGCCATTGATACTCCTGTAGGGATGTTAATGAAAGTACTCTATGGTTGCTCTTAGAGATGGTACTTCCACAGTGAGATTTTGAACCAGATCCTGCACTTTACTGAGCCAAATAAAAGGTTGCTTTTCTTCCTGTGAGCTTGCAAGCCAGCTATTCTATTAAACAATTACTGATATCACCTGTTGTGATTTGGCCTTTGTTCATAGAGTAATTGAGGTCATCTATTTATTTCTTACTCTCTTTGACTTCTCTCAGGATATAGCAGTTAGTCTTGCCTTTCTAGTTGTTTAAATAGCAATATAGACAGACTACTATACTCTTCTTGTTTAGGCCTGGGGCTTCCATTAATGAAGAGTCTGGTACTTGAAGTGGTAAGTTTATTATTTTGGTTTAATTCTAAGAACTTATATATATATGTGTGTGTGTGTATATATATATGTTACCACTAGTATGTTTTATGCTATAATTCCTATGTATTTTGTAGCCTGATCTTTATACTGTTCTCTTATTATAATTTTCCTTCCATCAAGTTTCTGATTTTAGCATTGCCTTCATTTACAGTATAACATACCAGTTCTCTTACCTTAGTTCTTAAGTTTCTAATATTTGTATAGAAACAGGTGTACCATACTTCCTCTCTCAAGTCTTTTAAAATGGCACTTATTTTCCACTTGCCTAATTATTTCCATCTTCTGACAGAACCTGAAGATACAGAATTATGACTTCCCCTTTAGGACATCCTCCTCAGCTGTCTGTTGTCTGACTGTGTAATCCTCTGTGTAGAACTTTACTAACAATTGGCTAAACAAGCTGCTGCTTTTCTGGGAATTCCCTAGCTTCTCATGAAGCTGACACCTTCCTCTTTATACTATCTTCCTGTCAAGCATTAAAACCTTATCTCTGCTTTTCTTCTCAGTCCTGTTTGGAACTGTTGGATCACTTTAGAGAACAGTACTATTAAAGCTTAGGTAGCTTAAAGAGTGATAACTTACACTGAAATAGACCTGATCAGTAGGTCTGACCAGCTGACCAAGAGGTCAACTTTATAGATAACTGGGTTCCACTGATTGTATTGATTACATCTCCATTGACTACAAAGGAAGCTTAGATATATGTTAATATGTAGACACCAAAAATTTAGATGTTTTAATCTTGAAATAAATCTAATCTTCAGATTCTCCCAGCTCCAGCTTCTCTGGAGTATTTTGTCCATGATCGGTAGCTCTCCAAACAAGGAACAATCTGGTTTGTTCCTCAACTTCCATGCTGTCAGTGTGACTTCTTCTGAAGGGAACATAACACAGAGCAAGCAAACAAATTGATGCCGTGTGCAATGCTTAGAAAATGATGAAGATTCTGGAGAGTTTATCTTTATAAAGGTGAGAAAAAGGGCTTGCAAATACATTTGCATTATTGTGTTTTGCAACCTTTAGCTAGGAATGACGCAAAGAAGATGTAGAACATGACGAGTGCAGCACTGGAGGTGTACTGCAAGTTACTAAGGGACTTTACTACTTGATCAAGACCAGGAACAGAATACAATTTCTTTCCCCAAAATTTGAGTTGGAAATTGTCCTTTAACAAGCAAATGCCAAATAACCTCTCCAAATCTAAAATCTTCCTTGCTGATGTCAAGAGCACTGCAGGTTCATTTTTATATATAAGACTTAGCCTTTATATCAACACTTTATGCTAAAGGATTCTGATATTATAATTGTAGATGGTTTCCATAGATACATGGAAGAAGACTGGCATATTATGGTAAATATTGAATTACACTGAGAATGCACTGATGTGTAAGTTTTCGGATGACAACACCTATTTTAAAGATTTGCAGAGAGGAAGGACAAAGAGAAGGTTTTTATAAAATAAACTCATGGATGAAACAATATGTTGAGCAGAATATGAAAATAAAATGCCTCCACTTTCAGTACTTCTCCCCCCCCCCCCCCCCCCCCCAAAACACAAAAGCT
>NW_010972764.1:8700343-8799239 GCF_000737465.1 Haliaeetus leucocephalus | reverse complement strand
ACTTCTCCCCCCCCCCCCCCCCCGAATTGAAAGACTCAAGTTCTAGTCCTTACTGTCCCACCAAATTGGCCATGCCTCTGTTTGCCATAAATGAAATGTGGAGGGGAAAAAAAAAAAAGGTTTAATTTAGCACAAAGAGGTCTGCAGTGAAAGACATGGCCAGTATTCTTCTGGATGCCACTTGCTTTCCAACTTAAACCCAACTGAACAGAAGGAAAAAACAAAAACACCTTTTCAGCATAGTTTAGCTTTTGTGTTTTTTCTAACCCTTTTCTTTTGAATGATTATTGTAATACTGTTAATCATAACTGATTTTCCAACATTTTCTTAATAATTTGTGTATGTGATTCTAAACCAGATTTCAAATAAATCAGCATTAGAGGTACTGTAAGCCTCAACAGGCTTTTGACAGGGCCACTTATGTCTACATTCTCAAAGTGACTGTATGGAAAGAACAATTATGGACAAGCATCAGTATACATCTACATGCACAACTTAAACTTTTAAACAGAAAGAAAAGAATCGTGTCGTACATTTTTATGTAAACCCTTTTAAAGGTAAAAATGGAACTGTATACAAAAAACACAATTCATATTGTAAATATTCAATGAATGATTCAATTTTTAAATTTCTGTTTAAATAAAGTCTTGCAAAAATAATTCTTTTCCATCAGGCAAATATTAGTCTATCTGTTTTCTACAGAAGAGAACATTCTAAAGTAATGGTATGATACCTTAGATTAAACAAAGGATTTTGTGCTACCTAACACAGATGGGTGTCAGCCCTTTCCCAAAAGTCCTACATTCCTTGGAATTCAAATCTTTGCCCTAATGCTGGCTCACACCAATTATGTAAGAATGAATCTGAGTTGGAACGTAGGACTTCTTACAGATCATTCTGTGACAACACTTTAAAAGAATGATGAAATGCATTTGTATCTTCACTATAGCTTCATTAAGGTAAAAAAAAAAAGTTTATCCATTTGGAAATAGTGTGCTTTCTCTTAAATCATCTCATTGCATGATGTCATTACATCACCTGCAATTTACTGTGCATAGAAGAAAATTAAAATGAATTATTTAGAAATGTTATGTGTTACGTGAACATACAACCCTCTTTCTTCCAGTAGATTTCCCCAACAAAAATATATATTTAGTACAGAATGCCATGTAATAAATGTCTATCACCAATACCAATATCTTCTGTCACACTTTGGAAAGCATTGAACTGTTGAGCATTTACATTAGTGCAGTATTTGTTTCTACAGAGGGTGAGAGGCCTCAAAAAGAGAATAAACGGGACATCACTAACTTACTGCATACCCTTACACGTAATCCCATTTATACCTGAAAAGATAAAAGATAAACAAACACTGAAGGAACTCTATAACATTGCCACATGTTACTGCTACTTGATTGTCCACTGAAAGTCATGAAAAAAGGGTTATAACATATAGTACGTTGTGTCCCTGTGAGTAATATAGTCAACTGTTGATTGTCAACAGAAAGGAAATATTTCAAAGTCTATTTTATTTTTGGATTTTGTTAAGATCTTTCTTAATTGCTTATGAAAAGGTTGCATCAAAAAGACTGGTTGTATTTTGTGGGTAATCAGCAAGAGTCAGAATCCAACTCCTATTGTTCTGAATGAAAGCCAGAGCTAAGAAAATGCTTAAATCCACATAGGTGATACTGCAAAGTATACAGCATCCTGGCTCAGTTACAGAAGATTAGATTGTATAACAGTTGACTCTTGCAGAAATAGAAACAAAATCTCCAAATTTTTCTTAATTTAGATAAAATTGCTATTGTCTCTCCTCCTTTAGAATAAATACTTAAAAAAAAAAAAAAAAAACGAACAAAAAAACCCAAAAACCCCCAAAAACAAAACTAGGAAAAAAAGACAACTGAGCACATCATTTTTTTTTTTTTTTAATTGCTTGTGGAATCTTGCATTTGCAAATATCTCCTGCTAGCTTTGAGGTTCAAATTTCATTTTTTCTATAGATTCACTCTTCAAAGTGATTCTAATGTACAAGCTCACTGTGAAGATCAAACCTGTCGGGAGGAAAAAAAACTGTCGGTGAGCTTTAAGCTAAAACACTTGGCGGTTCTAAACCGGCAGGAAAAAGAGTTTGCTCTATGTCTGTTAACAAATGCCACATTATGTTTTTTTTAAATAACCCATTTCCTTCTGTATTCATCCAGTCGTCTACTCATGCAATTGTTTGTGTCCCCTAATGGTATTTTAGGTGATGTGTATATTTTAGGAGAATACACTTTTTGTTGGATGAGATAGTAAATGAAGTAAACAAGTCACTAACCATGTATCCACATCAATACGGAAGCAGCTCATGAAATTTAACTATTGGTTGAATTATTGATTTCTTGCTTAGATTAACCAGCTTCTCCACAATCACTTGTAAAACTAATACATTATAATTAGAGGATGAGATAAGTAATGGAGATTGGTCTCATCAAATAATTATGCTTCTCTGTTTGAAAGATATTAAAGTAATGTGTTTCCCACCTAATGGGTGACAAAAGACATAATTTATAATATCTTTCTCATTTGAAGTTGTTTCATTATGTAAAGAAGAATTATTTGCACATTCTCCCATGTGTGTCAAAGGAACAAATTCTCTTCTGTTTAATCAGAGTTTATCCAGATAATCTGTAACTGCAGTATGCAATAGGAAGCCTTCCAGTAAGAAGCATCTTATTCCCATATTCCATTTTCCAGTAAATGTTTAGAGTTTTCTATATTCTGTCTGTGCGGAATGCCATCCATAGATAGATGGATTTCTCTTTCCTTCTTGTTGATTCACTATCCTGTGTTGGCTTCTTGATTCACTGTTCCATCTTGATTGTCAAAGTGTCACCACTGGAAAAAAGAACAAATAGGACAAATGTTTATAGCACGACTGGCACAATGCAGCTCTAATAGTCAGTGTTCTTTGACACTACTGGAAAAAAAAGCATTAATCCATATCCAGTTAATCCAATCTCGATATTGTCTATCAAGCAAACTTAAGTGTTGCACAGATTTAAATTGGATTTATACATATAAAACATGTATAAGATATAAAAATATATAGATTATAAAATTATAATAGATGTTCCTATGATCACATATAGCATCCTGTAGAAATTTCATAGATTTAGTAAAAAATTGGCTCCATAAAAAAAAAACCTGACAGAGTACCCACAGATTTTATTCAATGTTTCAAAACTAAACCTGATACTAAAAAGCATGTAGTTCCTAACACAGTACAGAAGGTAGAACTTTGCATCATTTTTTAAAAAGGGAACTTACATGTAAAATCTCAGAGCCGTGGAGAAGCCAAAACTTCCTTGATAAATTAGTTAATGGATGGAAAACATGGATATGAGACATGAGTGAAAAATTCCTAAAAATTTAAAAACCAGTTATTATTTTTCAAGCAGGATTCCATATCATATTTTTCCTGTTTTTTCCAGTGTTTTCACCATTCCTGTCATATTTTTGAATGGAAAAGGGCAAACAAGAGAAGGTAAGGAATTAAAGGATAAACAGAAAAGAAAGGTGTTTAATTTCTAAAAGAAAGGTTTAATTTCTAAATGTTGTTGCATAGAGGAAAAAAAAACAAAAAACAAAAAACAAAACAAAAACAACAGAAAAACAAAACTTCCCCAAAGAAAGTTTGAGCAAAGTGGAACATTTTTAAGAGTCTTTTCTTTTCCAAAAACTGCTCCAGTAGTTACATTGTTACAACAACCAATTGTTCTTTTCCTTTTTGTGTTTAGGTATCTTGGAGTTCAGTCAGCTGGAATTCCTAACTATGTTTTAGACCACTGAGATAACCTTTTTCATGAAAAATACTCATAATTCAAGCTCAACCTGAATATAAGAATATGAGTTCACTTCCAAGAAGTGTGTAAATTCTTGACCAAAGCAGCATGTCATAAATGCATGGTGCACGGTACAAACATAAATATATTAATAGACATGCAGTATAATTAGACAGGTTGTATAGTAAACCAAATTATGGTACTATGGTCTTTAATTTTTTTACACTTCTATAAGGAGACATTACATTTGTAATTAATATATGAATTATCTTCAAAGAATTTACCCTGAAATCATGTCCTATTTCATATTTTGAATTAGCATAACTATTGATAGTCTAGATTTATCTTTTTTGCACATGTATACAACAATGTGGGGTGATAGTGAAGAGTATATGTGTTGTGCTAGATTTGAAAAAACAGAGGCTTCATTCAGTGTGGGAAAGGAATCAGATCTGTTCTTTCCAATGAGATACAAGGGAAATATTGAAAAAATGGGAACTACCTACAGGTACTGAACACAAATTTTACAGCTTGTAAGGCCAAACATCAAAAAAACCTCAAAAGCAAAAATAGAGACATCAAGGTTAACAAATTGATGTTCTATATTAGAAATAGGACAGTTACTAAGGTTAGTAATGTTTCTTTATTTAGTGGACTAGTAAAGCTAACAAAAATGAGCCTGAGAAGGGCCTAAGTGTTGAGTGCTTCTTTGCAATGCACGCCTTCATCAGTCTTAAAAAGGTCAGTTTAAAACAAACAGTTAATGCAATTAATATCAGAGAAAAAGGGGATTAACAGAATATTAGAGACAAAGGATAAGATCTCAACTTTAATAGAAAAAGAAAGGTCAGATTATTTACGAAAGCCTCCAATTTAGACAAGTAGTATCTAACTTGCTCTTTCTTTATTCAAGGTTTATCTTACTCCATTGTAGTTGCATTTATTGTGATTGTCATCTGAATATTTTGTGAAAGCAATCAATAAAAAACCATCAAAGTTATCGGCTGGACCTGACAAATTCTGTTCTAGATACATGCAGCTGTAGCAATCTTAGATTTGCTAACAGTTATTTTTAGTAGTGCATTGTATTGAAAGACAGGACAAAGATAAACTGGGGTCTTCGTGAAAAAAGGGGAAGAATTGTAAATCAGTCAAATTACCTTGAGCCCTGAGAGAAATACTGAAGCAACTTAATTTGCATGTATCTGCAAGAAAACAACAATTGCCATGAACTGAAAAGAACAAGTTGCATTCCTTTTTTTTTTTTTCCTTTCGCTGTAATGTGATAACATGCATTGTGAACAGAACAGAAGCAACAGCTAAAATATCTGGGATGTAATAAAACATTTATGTTCCTTTGCATGCTATTTTCTTAAGCAAGCTAGGAAAACAACCTCTAGATTGTGGCTGCTTCTTAGTGAATTAGAGGTGGATAGAATGAAATTACCTGTTGGTCACTGTCCAGAGAAAAGATACACAGAATAGAGTTTCACTGGCATTTCATCTGGATCTATCAGTAATGGTCTTAAAAATGACCCAATTGAAATAAACAGAAACTATATTTAGGAAGTCAAAACTGAATTTGGTGATATTACAAGGCTAGATATGAATTTGCCAAGTCAGAGATTGTCAGTAGACATGCATACTTTCATAGGGACACAAGTAGGAAGCAGTTCTTCAGAAAAAGATCTGTGGTTATAACAGGTCACTAGATGGATATGAGTCAACAATGTCATCCTGTTATTAACTGTATGTGTGTGTGCATATATAAAAATATGAATGCATAACTAGGAAATACAGAAAATAATTAGTTAATAGCTTTTGTTGAAATACTGTTATTTTTGTATGCTGCAGCTCAAGAAATTAGCAATCTGATGAGTGCAGAAGAAAAAGATAAGCAGAGATCTGGAAATAATGGTCTACAAGGAAGGACTGAAAAATATTTCAGTGCTTAGTTTAAAAAGAAGACAGGTGTTAGGGATACAATAGCTCTTCTCAGATGTATAAAAGGCATCAAAGGGAATAATCCACAGTGAATGTGTATAAGTAAAAACATAACAGGTTTGACTTGCAAAAAGGACTTAAGTTAGACGTTAGGAGAAGCTTTCTAGTCATAACAATAGTAAAACATTGGAATAAGTTGTCGAGGGAGTCACCATAACTTAAGATCTTGCAAGAGTATATCTGTTAGTTATTGAAGTATAATTCATCCTTCTCTGAGGTATGCAGAATGATATAGATGACTTCTTGAGGTCACTTTACAGAAGTTTATTCTAAGATAGTGGTAAACATGAATAAAATTCATAATGATAATATAAGGGAGAGAATCAACCTCACTGCCAAAGCCATTTCTCTCTAATTTCTTTCAAAATTTCTCTCACAATTTGTTTTACCCATTACTTCATATAAAGCCACCGAGGTGAATAATGCTACTGTCATAAACTAGCTTGGTAGGCATTTTAAAGAGGAAACAACAGAACCATCAAAAATAAACAGATAACCAGGTAAGCATCAAGGAGAATGAGAGTATTAAATTTTTTATAACTCTAGTATGAGTTAAAAGCAAAGATCAGGTTAGTGTATTCAGGTCAAACACAAGCTTGGCTTTGTCTTTATGCAGGAAAAGCAAAAGATACACCAGCATGTTGTGGTTTAACCCCAGCCAGCAACTAAGCACCACACAGCCACTCACTTACTTCCCCCCACCCACCCAGTGGGATGGGGGAGAAAATAGGGGAAAAGAAGTAAAACTCATGGGTTGAGATAAGAAGGGTTTAATAGAACAGAAAAGAAGAAACTAATAATGATAACACTAATAAAATGACAACAGTAATGATAAAAGGATTAGAATGCGCAGTGCGATTGCTCACCACCTGCTGACTGACACCCAGTTAGTCCCCCAGCGGTGATCCCCCGCCCCCACCTCCCAGTTCCTATACTAGATGTGACATAACATGGTCTGGAATACCCCTTTGGCCAGTTTGGGTCAGCTGTCCTGGCTGTGTCCCCTCCCAACTTCTTGTGCCCCTCCAGCTTTCTCGCTGGCCGGGCTTGAAAAGCTGAAAAATCCTTGACTTCAGACTAAACACTACTGAGCAACAACTGAAAACATCAGTGTGTTATCAACATTCTTCGCATACTGAACTCAAAACATAGCACCGTACCAGCTACTAGGAAGACGATTAACTCTATCCCAGCTGAAACCAGGATACAGCATAATCCTGAATTAAGACCTTCCTCTCGGGAGCCTTTGGCCAGCTCCTAAGTCAGATGCTTGTGAACTACATCATTATACCTGAAACCTTAAAATTCAAGCTATTGCTTCAATCCTATCAAATTTAGAAAGGATAATTAGCTGAAATGCAGCTCTGAGAGTATAAGAGTACATCTTTTGAACTGGAGAAGCCTTCGCTGGAGAGGCTCGGCATGCAAACAATGTGGAATGTCTTATGTTTCTTGGCATACCATTGGGCAGAGAGACAGGGAGACTGGGAAAAAGTCACCTTCATCTGCAGAGCAATTTCTCAGTCTTGCTTTACTAATTTGAGACAAGACACAACTAAGCACAGTACAGGGCAACACACAGTCCCCTTTGCTTTTATGACTGCCACAGTCACGGGAGTAGTAATTTCTCTCAGTGAAAGAAAGGATGTTTTGATCAAATACATACCTTAGATCTATTTACAGGATTTGTAAGAAACAATGCATGAATCTAAACCAGTCCCTGAAAAAGACCAAACGCATTCCTGTCTATCAGGAGGGTACCTTGTAGTGAGCTTCCAGCAACAAGATGCACAAGTTTGGTCACTCAATGTTCAAAGCAAGGCTCTGGTTAAAAAATTAGCAAGCTTGGTCTATCTGATTTCAAATGCCATGGTGATAAACCAGAAATACACCTGCTGACTGGACAGAGACCAGTGAAGCCATTTAAACCTTTTTAACTCTTAATCAAAGCCACTCAGCACTTTGTACAGATTTTGAAGACAGACTTGCTGGACTTGCTCAGCTGGCTTGTCTGGGCAAGTTTGTCACTTGACTCTGTGTCAGCTCTATCTGGAGAAAAAGGGTACTTCCACTAATGGTGTACAGCAGTCTGGAGGCCTGTCACTAAGATCTGTATCAGGAAAAACTGTTCATGCATACTTAGGTTGCAGGGTTCTTTTTAACTGAAATTTCAGCATAACCAGTTTAGAAGAAATGCTACAGCTTTACCCACTGTCAGAATGTGTATACTGCAATAAAACAAGGCTAGGAAAAGTCTAACGTACAATATTTTTCTTGTACATCTATGGACAGCTTTACTGGGGGTAAAAAGCTGGCCTATGTCTATGAGTAGAAAACATACCTTTCTTCCCTCTGCAACATCTCGTATGGAAATGCTACAATCTCATCTGTATGATCTTTTTGTAATTAATGCATAATATGTAATTAACTTTCAAAGTAATTGATCACAGAAATACTTTCTATCTAGAACATGATCTACTGGATGAGATGATATTACATGTAAAGTATAATAATATTTTCTCTTCATCATATTAGTAAAGATAACTGTCTCGGAACTGGGAAGGAAGTTTCTCTTGGTGCCAAGCTGAAAAGAAATTGAATCAATCATGCTGAACTAGAGAGAATAAAGCATAACTTTACTTTAAATCTTAATTTCTACAGCTTTCTATTGCACATAGACATCAAAATAAGCTTTATTTCAAATCTTGAAACTGGAAAAAAAAATGAGGCTGATTCTTTTTTAAAATAAAGTCACTACTGTGACAATGTGACAAGGTAATATAGAGGCCTTTGGTGTATGTAAACATACATCTACCATCTATGGGAAGTCAATTTAGGGAAACAATATGCAGCTGCACTTTCTAGCTGATGATGAATAAAATATCAAACCTTTTCCCATAAATGTACACTACATTGCTGAAAGGTTGTTTTGGGGCTGGAAACATTTTTTGGAAAAAAAAAATACATGAGTAGAGTAAGAACATTTTTTTTCCTAGTAAATTAATTAGTAATAAAAAATAAGTTAAAAATTGCTTCCTACTCAGTTTAAGGGTTGGACTAGAAGATAGAGTTTGGCTGTATTTAGTCACTGGGAGAAAAAAACCAACCAAACAAACCAACAAACTTGCAAAAAGGAATTTTAAAAAAGATTAAATATGTAGCGTGCAGATTTTGCTCACATCTGTTTATTCATTTTTATCTTATGCTCTAAACTCCATTATACATTGAAGATAAAATTCACCCATCTGTTTTAATATAAATGATTCAGTTCTTTATAACAATTGTATGCAAACTGAAACACATAAATTACTAAGCATATTGGGAATTAAAGCACTGTATTATATGCAGTTAAAACTATTTTGAGTTTCTACTTATTCTATTGACTTTTTGAGAAATGTACATTATTCATCAAGTAAAATTTAAAAAATAGATTGAATAGAGCTGCCAAAATCCCCATCTGTGCTATATGTTGGTCTAATACAATATGCAGACAAAAATGTAAAACTGAATTAGTTTCAGATGGAAACAGAAAATCAACTTCTACCATCACATTCCTACCTACGAATACAGGTAACAGTGTATAGTTTCATATGATTTTTAAGCAGAACTACTAAGAAGCCATTTCATCCTTTTTGTCTTCCTTTTCAGCTGTTCATAAATTAATTCCCACTTTAATCCCTTAATCACCGGCCTTTGGTGTTGTCATGCTAAAAACAGATCATGTCAAGCTGAGGATCTGACAATTACTGACTCTGGAAGAGCTTTGATTTAAATTAATTTAGTATCAAATAACCAGGCATCTTGTCTGAATGATAGCAGGTTTTAAACTGATCGTTTGATTATACACATTTTTTCTTTTTTTTTTTTTCTTTCTAAGGCAGATCTCTAATTGTTGCTGCTGCACATAGCCAATATACAGAGTAATGTTGCTTCATGCTGCTGACATTGATATGACAATCACGATTCCACAGCACTCTGATTTGAATTGCCATTTAGAAATTAACCCACACACAATAAAAATCAAACCAAGATGATTGACTTCCTAAAAATTGCCCAGCAAATCTTCTCTGAATACTGTGTGCCCTTTTACTGTATATAACACAACTTCAGAGCCTTCTAGGAGACTTTGTTTTCTAATGCTAAAACATGAAGCTGATAAAAGAAGTGGTCCTGTTAAGAAGTTATGACCTGGTGTTTAGAAGTTGATGTTTATAAGAACCAAGGGAGAGAGCAGGCTATCTGCAGAGGACACCTCAGGTTGGAAAAAGGTTCTAAGCAGAAGAGGAATATCCGTAGAATGCTCCTTGGGTTTTAGCTACAGCTCACTCTTGTACGTAGTTTCTGAACTTTATAATCATGGTCCTGGCATTCAAAAACATGAAGTATTTAAAATTGTTTTGGTATAAGAATTGTCTTTTGAAATTCTTAGTTCCTAATGGAAGTTTTCTTTTTATAGAAGAAACACTCAACAGAAGTTTATCCAGTTGCACCTCCTACCTGGTGGAGAATAACATCTTCCTCCTGCTTTTTAACATAACTTGAGAGACCTGTGCTAATCAAGTACTCCCTCCCCAAACATCGTTTTTCTGGATGCCAAAACTGCAAAATGTCTATGAAATGGTTAGGTAGGAAATAGCTTTTTAGGCTCTGCAGTAGAGATCCTAGCTCATTTATTCTCACTTTCAGTCCTTCTCTCTCTCCATATACATCTACATCTGTTTATCTATATCTATGTTTATTTATATATGTACCTGTGTGTGTATATATAGAAAAGTATATATGAAAGAATCTGCTGAGATACCTACATCCTAATAAACAAACCCCCTATTTTTATTGTTTAGGAAGTTACAAAGCCACCTGATTATCATTAAGGATTTTACAATCATTATGACCATGTAGCAGTTAATAGAGCCTGCTTTTGCTGAAACCTATTAAGAGAATAGAGATAATCCTGACTTTTCTCTCTAAACAGGTGAAAAAAATCAACATTGTGAGAAAGCTAAGGTAGAAATAGATTAACTTCTGCATATTTTTTGTGCATTATGAACATTCTTAGCATGTCTTAAATTTAAGCATCATGTACAAAAAAAACAGGAACAAAGTTATTGCTATGTTAGATAAAATTCTATGCTCATCTGATTCAATACCTTGTTTCCAACAAATAAATCTGTTGATAAACTGGCTCTGACACTAATTTCTTTTAATAGTAAAACAAACCCAAAAAACTGTGTGGTATCTTAAAGGATAGTTAATATCTCTTCCAAAACTGCAATTAAGCATTCTGAATAGCCAACTAGAAAAAAATTAGATTTGCCCCTGTTTTCTATTTCAACAGCTTCTTGTACATATGAGTTCCACACTTTAATTGCACAGTTATGTGGGCAAGTATATTTTCTATCAGTTTAGTATTTCAGCCTTTTTAATTACATTGAACTTCTTGTTTGTCTCAGATATACAGAAAAGCAGGTGTCTCATTTACCTTCATTGCTTAACTGTTTGAAATTTCCCATAAAATTTATAGTAAAACACCACATGCTCTGAAAAAGCATAGATAGATAAAACTCTAGAAAAACCCAGAACTAATAGCCCACTAAAGTAGGCTCATTTCCCAAAAAGGATGAGGTTTTGCTTGTTTGTTTTTTTGTTTTGGTTTGGGTTTGTTTACTTTTTTTTATGGTCCCCCAGCCTTTCTCAGTCTAAATTGTTGCCAATTGTTAGCCATCTAACTGCTGGTCAAATAAGGTATTTTGGTTTTTCTTAGTTGTTCTGTTTTGGAGTGTGACTTCTGGGGGAAGTCCAGGCATGTAATATTTAAGTTCATTAATCAATGCAAATTCATAAGAGATTCTCGCATAGCAATGCTGATGTAATGTCCCTTTTAGATGAAAGGTAATGTAAGCCTATTGAACCAACAACTGAGCAATTAATTTTTGATCATTTCAATAAAATACTTTTTCTTTCCCACTTTGCATAACTTCTATGGTTATCACAGACAAGATTTATATCTTATATTAAGTTTTGATATGGCAATTTTGACCTATGTATATTTAGAACTTTAAGATGATCCCTGGACTGTAACTTGACTAAAATCATATTAGGAGCTAATTATGTTATTTGCTATTCCATTAGTTTGTGAGTAATTTGGAAAAGAGAAGACAATGATACTGAAAAATATCAATACATGTGATTTTTACAGATGAAATAACTTACCTGCAAATTTTAAAATGTTGCTTTTTAAATGTTGCTTTAAAATTTACTATTGCAATTTTCATTTTTAAACTTAGATTTCTTTGACTTGAGATGTTGTACTTCAACTAATCACACAGAGCCACCTAATCTGACATAGGTCAAGAAGTGAAAGTTAAAAAAAAGAAAATGAAAAAAAAAAAAAAAATCCTGACTGGTAAGAATGGTTTAGGCTAACAATAACAAGAAGTGAAGCTTCATAAATGTGGAGGACAAGGGAGGGAAACTGAAATAGTACTATACTAAGTATCTTCAAGCTAAAAATATTCCTGTCAAAAGAAATCTCCATTGCCCTGTGCCAAGGAGTACTACTGAAAGGTATTATAGCAATGAGAATAGCAGTTCTTGTACAAAGAACAATACAAGTACTGTTAATTATGTATAAAAAGAAAGTTTACTGATCTATTTAGGCACAATGCAAAGCTGAAATTCCAGTCTGACAGACTGGAACCAATGGAGGTAACAGCTTACTAACAAGAGATTACCTTCTGACTGGCATCTTGACACTTAAAACAGTTAGAATAATGAAAAGCAAACAATTCTAGAATTAATTCTTGTCAAAGCAATTAGAATTCACTATGCAAAGGATGTTATCTAGTCCAAACAGAAAGATAAAGGAAAGAGATACTGGACAGATGTTTTGATAATAAATCCAAAATGATACAAGGAATACAGGAGAGACAAAGTGGTAGACACATGTCAGACAGAGATTAAGCAGAACTCAAAAGTCAAATCTATGGGCAGCATACAGAGCTGTTCATGCTGAGCCAACCATCATGAGCTGAGCTACGGTCAAGTACCTGGAGAAAAAAGCAATTAGAAAGACTATCATCTGAAAGAGTTTGCAAGCCTCGTTAAGTTTGTACAAGACAAAAAAGGGATTTTTGCAGAAAAAAAAAAGAGATTAGGCTACTACCCTTAAAGCTAACAGGACATACTATAATTTTGCGTTAAAGCACAGATATCAATGAAGACTATTCTCAGGCTACATACCTGAGAATTTTTTCGAACATGGATCCTAGCTCTAGAGTTGTCCAGGAAAGTAGCATTAAGACCATTTCTTTCAGCCTTATACAGTTAGAATTACATGTCTGCATTTTCTGTATCTATTCGTGAATACAAAACACAGTCAGGGAAACAGTTCAGTAATAGAAAATGAAGTTATTTAACCTCAGATCAAGTAACTTCATACAGAAAAAGGCTGCAAAAAGATGTATTTTTCAGCAGAAATACTTTACACTAAAACTTTGATTACATTTAATATCATGTGAACATTAATTCTTGCAAAAATGTCTAACTAAATTTTCAATACAAGTTTTAAAAGTTACTGCAAGTGGTGCTTTGAAACTGCAAATCCTACACTGCTTCCAATTCAGCTCTTACTGTCTGAGTAGCATGTTCTCCTTGTTGACTTTTGTAGGTCAGAGCAGTTTTTAGTAATACAAAAGTTCTTACTGAGCTCACTAAATGCTAAGCCATTTAGCAGTTATGCACCTCATCTTCATTATATACTAATATCAAATGCATTGACACAAAATAGCCATTTTTGACTGAACTTAATACTGATCTATTCGACTGAGCTTTTAATTAAATGGAACTTAATTTGATGAGTATTCTGCTGCACTGTGGGGTACTTGTATGTAAGTAGTTATGTAAGTGTGATTTTTTTTTTTAATATATATTGCATTTTTATTGAAATAGCCCTGTTATTCATTCCTAGTAATGAATCAGTACAGACAGCAGAATATATGAGCTATGGCTGAACATAGATCTGAAGCAGCAGAAATTGATGTTAATTGATGTGCCACAGAAAGTGGGAATCTTTTTAATTTACACCTGTAACGGTAGCATCTATATAAGCTACTTTTATGCTGTGTATGCAATAGCTATGTTTTATTTCTTTCTAAAACAACTCTGTTGACTCTGGAAGTTACATATAAATTCTTAAGCACTAATTTAATAGTTATAATGGCTCTACTCATTCCTACAGTTCAGGAAAACATTAGCATAGGTTTACATTCATGTCCTTTTCAAGAAAACTCTTACATTTTTGTTTAAGTTTAGATGTGCACATTAACTGTCATCTATATCAATGAGACATAATCTATGTTTCAGTGCTTTTCTGAATGGGAATGATTTCCTAAACTGACACCTTTAATTTCCAAGAATTCAGTACTCTGACTGTTGACATGAGAGGCAGAAGAAAGGAGCATCTTTCTCTTTTACTTGAAGAAAAATACCTTTAGAATCAAAACTTCATCACTGTATTATATTGAGCATTTACTGAATTAAAGGCTCTTTTCAGTGGTGCCCAGTGACAGGACAAGAGGCAGTGGGCACAAACTGAAACACAGGAGGTTCCCTCTGAACATCAGAAAACTTTTTTATTGTGAGGGTGACTGAGTGTTGGCACAAGTTGCCCACAGAGATTGTGGAGTCTCCATCCTTGGAGATACTCAAAAGCTGCCTGGATATTGCCCTGGGCTCTAGGTGGCCCTACTTGAGCAGAGGGACTGGACTAGATGACCTTCAGAGGTCCCTTCCAACCCCAATTATTCTGTGATTCTGTGAAATATTACATCTTGGAGAATAAAGCACTTCTACTGGTGAATTAAACTCATTTAGATGTGTTATTCTAGCTCTGAGAGAGATAAAGAAAATGTGAAAAAAACCTACAAATATAAAGCATGCATTATAAAAGCATATGCACTTTAACAGAAATAAGTACAGACATACAAAATAGGCTACAACTCTATAAGACAGTCTTCTTTTAGTATGCTCCTCATGTGACAAAAGTACAGCCACAGATGTTATGTATAGACCATAGGAAAAGAAAATATGAAAAATTAGAGTTAGTCATACCCATCTGCAACCCGAGATTGGAAAACTCTTAAATATTGAGACTCACACTTTCTTAGAGGGGCTCTTTTCCAGTTGTATTCAAAGGTTTAGTAAACAAAACCCAATTTCCATAATTTCTGATAATTACACTGATTTTAAAAATAAAGAAGGGTAATGCCAAAAATTGACCTCCAACTGTACAGGTGACTAACTGGCCTTCCTTCTTCCTCCTCTTCACCATTTTTTTTTTTAAACCTGAAGATCTTTTCTGTTAAAGTTATTGCAACATTAATCCTAATTAGAAGTAAATGGACAATGTAAATACAATGACTGACATCATGCAGAATTCACAAAAAAAAAGTGAAAAAAAGACCCAGATGTTTGAATTATTTTCAATATTAACTAACTTGGATAGATTGGCCTTAGTTCTGTAGGTGTGTGTAAATACTTACAGCTGTATTTTTATATGCAAATATCAATGTCTTTATGTTCTTTATCCCAAATTCACTTAAGTGGAGGATATTATTCCTATTCAATTGCATTACAGTGCTATAAATCTCTAAGTGACTATGATCAATCATTAAATATTAAATGAGAAGGTATCTGGATAATTGTAAACTTTCTGCACGAATTAGCAACGGTTAACCAAGCTGTGTATTGGTTCTCTCACATGGTAGGTTTAGATTTTGTTTTGTCACAGGAGTGAAATGAAACAAATCAGGGAGATGATACCTCCTGTATCTTTGCCTGCATAGTTCAATACTAGATAATTCATTCTAAGCATGTCATAGTCCTGAAAAAAAAAACCAAAACCAACTGATTTTCTTCTCTGTCTTACAAAAACTGGAAGATATATTTTTTCTTGAATTTCTTCAATATAGTGATGAATAAAATAAGTCAGATTTCTCCTTCTGTTGGATAAGACCTGAGCCACATTTGACAGGTAATATGATATATATTTCTCTGTGTGTTTGTACTTAGGTGAATGTGTTTATTTTCGCATGACTCTATTTAGTTTTGTCTTAAGGAAGAGCTTTCAGGATATTACTGGAAGATATGTTCTTTGTACTAATTTTTTTGTGGGATCAGAAAATCTTACAAGATCATCCCAGTCAAATAAACAGTTGGAATTGTATTGAGTAGCACCTATTATGGCCATTTTTTAAGATTCTTTCTCAGTTGTCTCAAAACATACTAATTTCTTGTGGCAGCTGGTATGTGTTGGGCCTGGCTGACAATAGTAGTAGCATATTAATTAGCCATACAGGATAAAGGAGTAGATTAATTATAAGAACAAAGGAGCTCCTTGAGCATAAAGACCTGTCAATCAATCACTGTGAAAGTTGTCATGGTAAGGACAACCTTTGAGAGGGGCAGAATCTGACCGCCAGCAACAGCTACAGCAAGAGCCAGCTGTTGGGATCCACATTAATTTGAACAGGTCAGTCAGGACTTGGCTGTTCTCCACCCAGTCCCATTACTGTTGGTGTCCAGAGTGGAGAGAGAGAACCAAGAGACATCTTAAGGACTCCACAGGCCCTGGTGTCCTGTATGGCTCAAACTAGTATGCCCATCCACCCAATTTTCTTCCTGAACCATGCCACCTCTCTTGCAGGAAGTCAAGCAATTCATAAAACTGCATAATTCTGTGATTAAAGTGGTTTGGTATCTGAGTCCATTTAGCCTCTGCACAGACATTTGGTCTTAAACCTTGACACTGGTTTGAAGGGATATAATAATTTCCTTATTTTCATGTCTAATTTATAAAAAGAAATAACTGGTAATAACATTTACCAAAAGCTACAACTTAATATTTTCTGGGATTTCCTCTTCATTTTCATTGTGGAATGTGAGAAATCTTCAGGATGTTCTAAGACATTTGGACCATAGTGTCTGAAAACAAAGTAAGTTTAAGAAATGCCATAGCTGTTGTGGAAGTAAAAATGACATAGAGAAACTGAAGGTCTTAGAGAAAGAAAAAGTGGAAGTCCATGCAGTGCTTTAATAGAAAGCACAGTTTAGAGGAGACACAGGCTATTGTTCTTGCACCTTTCTTCACTCACTAGCATGGAGGCCAAGTAGTTTATACACTTTCTTTCACTTCTATTATTGCTCTTTTTCTAAATTACAAATAACTCTTGTACAACATCATAAAAAAAAGGTTAAAGGAAATCAGTTTGAATAAAAAATATATGAAGTTTGCATCCAGTGCAAATACCTTTAAGAAAGTAGTATATGCTAAATTATTGTGCTGTCTTAATAGCAGAGAAAGAGGTCCACAGTTATGCAAAGTAAATTTACATTCAGAATTCGGAGTATATAAAGGATCCTAAAGAAGATAAGGACTGCTTAATTTTGGGGTCCATTTCTGTTATGGTTACCTTAAGTCTACAAGGAAACAGCACCTCTCCTTACCTGTGCCAGTCCCGCTTATGTAATTTTAACTAAGACTCCGGTCATCTGAGTTATGTCACCAATTTTCTCTCACTCTACTTACATCAAAGCAGCTTTGTGGATTCACCCACTATTTGCTACCTTCTTTTTTCCATGTTATGAATGACCTGTAGTGCTGACAGCATCATTAATTTTATGATAGATAATGTCATGCTGACAGCATTGTTAATATTCTAAGAGATAAACAGCCAACAGAATTTTTTGCTGGGGAGATTAGCTTTTGGAATATTTGAATAACATCTTGGAATCAACCTTTTTTGGAAACAGCATCTTCACTGTGATAATCAGGTTTTGTTGACTGATAAGTCATTATCACTTTCAGAAGGAATTACCTGATTGAACTGGTTTTTTTCATCTTGGATGATAAAGCTATGAATCTCAAGTTTGGTGAAGTGTACCAAATATGGGTAAAAATGTGGCTCTTCCTCTTCCACCAGCAGGGTTTGAATACATCTTACTGCTGAAAAAGAAAATTTGCTCTCAGACTCAAAAGTAACTACTGAAAGCAATATTGTAGGAGTAAGCCTCACTCCAAAGAACACAATTTCATTCTTTTGGGGTGGACAGTTCTTCTGTTATTGATGCTCATGCTTGGAAATCTCCTCTTAATACATATAAAAGAACACTTTTGGCTCTCTGTCCAGTCTTCTGAAGTAGTTCTTTAGAATCTTCATGTGCTCACAGAATAAAAGAAGGGGAAGACAGGCAAATGTAGACTACAGTCTTCACAAACCCAGCTCAGACCCTGGATTGTTATCCATAGCCAAGATACTTATTTGTGCATGTCTGAAACAGCTGAACTCTGAAGGAATTTCTAACAGGAGACGTGGCCCACAGAATGCTAGTCTTACTCGTTGCAGTTCTGTAAGCATCTATTTGGTTCCTTCCTTTTCAGAAACTCCTGAAAGTCACTAGACCACTAGTTTGTAAAAAACTTTTCCTAGCTGAAATCTTCTCCTTCCTCAGAGCAGAGCAGTAAGACAAACAGTGACTTAAGCAATTCCAGCAGAAAGTAACTAATTTGAACTTATTTCTGGTTTCTCTGCGGATAAAAGAAATAAACTTGCAAAACTACCAGAAGGGGGTACAACTAACAAGGGGGTAAAAATCTCTGGCTGCAGAGAAAAAGGAAAATTTAGCATAACACAGAAAAATTTTAAGATTTTTTTCTTCATGTGTTACAGGAAGGTGTTAGCTATTAGAAAAACCCCAACTATACAGACAGCTATAGGGAGACATCAATCACTTGATTCATTTTTTATTAATAATGTATTTCAGGACAAACCCTAAAATTTCAGCCTCAAAAACATGTCTGTCATTTAAGTATTGCATACAGGAAAGCCAGTGAAATACAAGAAACTCCAGGAGGCTAGTGGATCAATGATGTGCATAGTAATTATGCTGAAGTGTTTTCCAAAACACTCAAAGCAGCTTTGTATTCATGCTCAGCAGAGAAACTAAACCAGGTAAACAAATCAGCCAATTCACAGTACCCTTGATCAGATAAAATTCTGAAGATTGAAAAGTGACTACTGTACTATTTTCTCAATAATCATTTATTAAAAAGCTACGTAGGCCTGCTTTTCTGTGTGTCTCCTAGAATAAATACCACAATCAGATGTGGTATGATGAATTTACAGACTTTTTATGTTATACAGAATGTTCCGCCTTCCCATTAGGATGTCAGAAATTAATCAGAAGGGAAGACTAGAATTTACTATACCTAGTGGTATGGAAGAAATAATAAACTGCTCCACACACTGAGTTTTGTGGTCAGGATTGCCTAAGGAGTGAAGAAAGACCAAGATTATATGAGAAAACAGCAAGTTCTATTAGACTGTTTCTTCTGCTCATCTTTCCTATGATTTCTGCTTTTCTTCCCCATGACAATTCATCAGGGTAACTTCAAAATTATTTTCAACCAAAACCCTTCTCACACTTTTCTCCTTTATAGTCCTTTTCCTTGATCTTCTTCTATTGAAGTTTTCACGTGAAGCCTTCAAAATTCCTCCAAGACATTTCTCCATTCTCTAAATTCCCCCTTAAAAAGAGAAATTAAGATGTCTATTATTTACCAGCTCATGTGATAACTACACTTACCACTCTAAAAACCCTACCTGTGAGGAGCAAAAGTTCTTTTTCTTGGCATATGCTTTGTACTTCTTAGGAGTAGGTACCCACTTAAATTGGAATGACTGTCTCTAGATTGCTCATAGGTCAAGGATCCAAGACACAGATGACAAAAACATGGAAAATGAATCTCTTTTGTTGCCTTGTCCACCTCCCTGTCACCCACGCACATAAGCAAAAAAATTAAAGTGAAACATTTGTTTACACTGAAATTTTGTTGATATTTTCAAGGGTCTCATAAACCAAAAATCTAAACTGTTTCAGGATACAGACATTTTTGTACTGGTGTATGAAAAATTAGAAGAAAGTTTGGCTTTGGAATGACAGCTGTTTTGAGAATAACCTGGAAGATACCTTTGAAAATTGGCATTTCCAAATAATGATCCCTCAAAAAAATTAGCAGAGAGTCAAACATTTTGAGCATGACCTGTTATACGAGTAGAGGAAGAGTTGTTACTTTCATAATTCAGTAAATTACTTTTCTAATCTCCAACAAGTTTTCTTCAAAGGGTGGCCACCAGAAAGACAAAACTGGTGGGAAAATTTTCATCATCATTGGATTTTTTTGTGTAAGATACTGATCTAATGAAGATCAGGTTCATGGCTGATTCAGGAAATCACTGTGTCAGATAATTTTCATGTGTAAGACCCAGTTTGTGTCTTGATATACTTGCACAAGTGTTGTTCCTCAAAGGGTAGCACTTAAAATTTTGTTCTCAAACCGTTTCCTGAATTAAAATATTACACCTTATGTAAAAAATTAACAAAGTTTCAGTTTCATATTGATCAGAAATGTACTATAACCTTCCACTCAGTTGACAAATATGTAGCATCATACATTTTTAGTATCATGGTGTAATATTAACCTTTATCGTAAGAAAATGCATACTCTCAAAAATCAGTGTGGTATATAATACAAAATATATTTCAGATTGGCTTATCTTTTACCATATTTTATTCCTCTAAGTTTAGGAGTTAGAATACTAACATTGTGAATGTACGTAGTACATCTCCACTAATATTAGCTTGTATCAAATAAACTGGATTTGCATAAAGGAAAATATGAATGAAAGTCTTTCAAAACACTTTACATACACAGTTCCTTAGTAAATACATTGCATGTTCTTGTAAGCATCTTAATCAGAAATAAAATTTATATATCAGAACTGTGAAGCAGAAACTTGTTTCTTATCTTAACCACTACAGATTCATGTTCAGAGCTTTCAGTCTTGCCAGAACGCTTTGTTTAGCCAATGCAGAAACTGAAATTGTATTTCAGAGAACATCATACTTTCCAACAATAGCTAAATACAAGACTTGGTTGATTTTATTTTCAATGCTACATAGCCATGTAAAACTTGGTAAAATTAATAAAACAGTAGAGTAAATGAAAGTAGTAGTGTTTTCCACCTACTTTTCACTCACTGCGTACACATTTATGCAATTATGAAGGTACTGGGCTGTGAAGAATCTGGTTGTTAGTCTTTGAAATCAATATTTCTATCAATATAAATTAATCTGTAATAATCACTTCTGAGGATATGGAAGTCATCTCATCTACCCAAGATGTGTGAATACTTAATGTGTAATAAGAAGTAGTGAAGCATCTATAATTGAGGAAAAGGTCAATGCTGTATGAAATCTAAATTCTCTTCAGTCTCTGGAATGAGAGTTAAAGCATGGAAAACATAGTGAAAGTTTCAAGTCCAGGACATCATAAGTGATTAATTTATGATAGGTATTGAAGTGGTTACCAGTGAATTCAGAGTAAGTAATTTAAGTAGCATATGAAAAGCACTGTTTACATAGACCTTAATGTGGGTAGGGCCTAGATGCAGGTTGTTTCACTTATTTCAACATTATGACACTTTCCTGGTATCCAGAGAAAATTTAGGAAAAGAGATTTTCAGTCAGTCAATAATAAGGTTTCATGTCTTTGTATTACAGTCAGTGTTTTTTTAACACAGACATCTGTACTTGCAATATGTGCATGTAACCAGTACTGATTAATCTGTGACTCTTGAGATTTAAATTGCCAACCTCAGAGTTGCCTTTCTACCCTGAAATCTACCTAAAAAAAAAAAAAAAAAAGTATTTTCCTTAAAACTGCAAAAAAGGCACTGTATTTCATACTGCTGCAGGGAATAAAATAAAGCTTTGGATCACACAACAAATCATCTAATTTTGCAGATTAGAAAGCCTCATGAATATTTTGATGAGAGGACAATGTGATAAAACTGCCTATGAGAAGCTCACAAAGTGGACCCACCAAGAAAACTCCTTCTTCTGAAAAACTTGCCTTTCAGTTCCATTGAATCTTAGTATCTGTTGAAATTTGCCCTGAAAAATACACTCTTTCAAATAGAGACTTGTTTACTGCAACCTTCATGTAACATATACATAGTACAAACTATTTTACCTCTGACTTTTAGCCTTATGGCTTTAAAAAGAGAATGATTTTGTTGTTTAAGTTCAATCCATCTTTGGTGCATATAAAGTCCTCTGTCTACAAGCACCTGACAGTCTCAATAAAAAGATTCACAGACTCTTCCAATGAAATGGGCAAGCAGTGGAAATGGATGTATAAACCTATAAGTATAAATGGATGTAAAATCTCTAAGGACTGGCTTCGTATTTTATCCGATGACTGCTTAAGTTCAAACTATCAGTCCCTGAAGTAACTCTCAGAAACTCTGAAGTATCTTGGTCACTGCAGTACAGGCATCTTCCCTCTGACTCAGTGATTTTTCTTTTCCACAATAACACAGCTACAACAAAAGGAACCAGACATCTGACAAGCCAGACTAAGATAATAGCTTGTGAGGTTAGAGATGCCAGTTGAAAAATCAGTGTAAAGGAAGTATTTAACCCAGATCTTACACTTCCTGGCAAAACCTAACTACTGACCTACCAGATCAAGACTACATCAATATTGCCTTAAATCCTGGGTTTTTTAAGGCAAAAAAATTGACACTTCTCCATCCTTGAAATGTTACAGGATTCAAATCAATGCAAGTACCCAAACAGTAGAGCTTTCTAACTAGTGAACTTGTGTAGATGTTTCCTGACAGCCTGAGAGAAAGTATCCTTTTCAAACATACTCCTTTTCAACATCTATAGGAAGGCAGTCAATTTCTAGTCTCCGTTATGTGCACAGAGTCTAGGTACCATACTCAGGGCTTCTAATTCCACTTCCGAATTATCAAGTCCTTGTCAGTCTAGTTGTAAGTAACCTGTACACAACTGGCGCAGAAGAGGGGATGGTATTTAATCCCAGGCTACTATCTGTTATATTGCTTTTTCTCTTATTACGGGGGGTTTTTTTTGATAAACCTCATTCTGCAAAGACTTGAAAGTCAAGTTCTAGATGCGACATTCCTTTAATATATATTATCACCATTTATCTAGATAAGCAGATATAATTATCATTTAGTAAAGATTCTTACTAAATATAAATTCCTTTTCCACAAATTTTCCCCAGACTCAATGAACAGTGTTTAAACTGAACTTATCATGTTTAGTTTTGTATGTCAATGGATGTGCAGCTAGATTAGTACACTCCTGAACTTCCTAAATACCTCCCTATGCCCTCCAATCATATGTAAAGTCTGTAACTTACATCAATTTTGAACCCAGGAGATTGAGCTCTGAGAATATTTCACCATTACAAAGGCAACCTCTGTTGTAGTCTATACACTAGTATCCAAACCTGAAAACATTTATGGCTCAATTTCTATGCAGAATTATCCTCTAATTGTGTGATTCATGGGAACGTCTATCCAGAGGCTAAACTTATGTAAACACACTAGTCTATTAATGCTACCAAACTACTAGTGCAACCTTATCAATAACCTACCTGCCAACACTGCTTCCAGAAATTTCTTTCACAGTGTGCCAATAGATATAAAACAAGAGAGGCAAGATTTTTTTCTCCTTACTTGGGAGAAAAATTCCATGAAGTGAAAAATGAAAAGGTTACCCACTTCCAAAACCTTCATTATATGAACAGACCCAAAGGTCTCTGGTGATGAATAGCTCATTATTTGATCTCATTACCTTGGCATGTACATCCACAGAGTGACTGGAAACTGAGGAGTTGCTGCCCACAAGCTTTACAGAGTGTCTGCTGGAGATTAACATACTCTCCAACACATCTACGTAGTTGAGGACCTGTAACAATGTAATATGAAAAATAATTGAGTAAAAATCTCACAGAACTAATTCCTTGAAATGACAGCAAAGAACCTTTGCTGTCAAATGAGATCCTGTCCTTACTTAGCCAAAAACATACTTAGCGGCTGGGCTCTGTGTGACGTACATGCGTATATAACCGTGCACGTTCACTAGTTGAGAAGTTGTTAGTGCTGCAAAAGTAACCTGCCATGTAAACAGGCTCAGGACATAAACAACATGATGGAAGTGTAAATTTAACCTGTGTGAAGGTGTAAAGCAAGCTCGAGGCCATATAGCATGTCCCAGAAAACAGCCCAATTGTAAACTTTCACATTTTGTTTTCATATATTTAGGAATATATTTTAGCACTCAGACCGCTAAAAGCAAATACATTCATCCTTTGATTCTGTTCCGAGATATTATATGAGGGCAATTCCTCCATCTTTTGTATTATTTCTTTTTTTTTTTTTCCCCCTAAATGTCAAGGGACTCTTTCACATTTCTGTTCTCTTCTGCACACAAAATTCAAAATTTACTCTTAAGCTTCTCCTGTATCCAGTTAACTCCTGTGATGTTTCTCAAACCAAATACACAGCACTGTAAGACTCTCGTCCTTGTACATTGTCATTCCAGAACCCGTACAGAGAATCAGTCGCTCCTAAACTTACCCTTATGTGTGTCAAATGGATCCTTATACTTAGCCAAGACTTATGGGGAAAAAGAAAAAATAAAAAAATCTATTCCTTCACATGAACAGTGGCACTCAAACTCATTAAATGAATAATCAGTGACATCAACATTATCAGGAAATAGTTTAACTATCTGAAAGAAACATATTTCATTAAATCCTCATGTTATTAGTCTAAGAAAAATAGAAAAAGGATGCAATTATTTCAAGATTGCACACGTGTGCACATAGACTTTGTGTAAGTAGTACACAAGGAAGAAATAATATGCAAGACTATGCAAAAAAGTTCTTGCGGCCACTGCATTTTCATATGGCGGCAGCCAGCAAACACTTGCTGTTTAGTCCTGCTTGAATTGTAGTAAAATACCCTAACGATAATTAACAATTTTTTCTATTTCTAGCAACATGGCAGATTTTCTATGTGTACAGAAACTTGGTATGTCACAAATGTCAAATTGTACTTTCAGTTACATAATGGTCTATTTTCTAATGATGTAAAAATTTGGTAATTATTGCTAAACACCTATCTATTCATTAAATAAAAAATGCTTTTTTATTACAGGTTAAAAATTGAAAAAATATATATGCCATTAGCTTCATGTTAGATTTACCAAGCTTTTTATTCACAAATGGCCTTACAACAGAAAAACAAAATAATCCCTGACACAGTGTGTTTGCATCCCCCTTTCAAGACACAGTCTGTGTCAGAACCACAGAACGAGGCACCCTGGCTGTACTGAAACAAAGCTATTTCTACTCCTCTCTGTCTCCAGAGACATTCAGAGCGCTGCCTTGTCTTTTCTTATCCCAATCACTCTGCCCATGCTTTGGAGAGTGGAACACTATCAAATTTGACATTGCTGCGGGCCCCTTAACAGAGCAGAACATCAGCAAGAAAATGATTGTATACGGTCTGTGAATTGAATATATTCCTACAGGCTCAGTTCTGAAGTGAATTATCATGTTTAACTCACTCTCTCCACCACCTAAAATGTAAAAGCCATTTTGAGTAGCTGGAGGGCTAGCTGAAAGCTCCACTTGGAAAGCACCAGAGTAAGCGTGCATACTCAAAAATGTGTCAGGATTACTAACAATATAAACATAAGTTTTAATAATGGAAATACAGTCTGCAGGAAAGAGGGCAGCGCTTGCTTTCATGGGAGAAAAGTCACAAATATTATCACCTTGTATAGCAATTCACTTGAACCTATGAAGATACATTTTTTTTCCTTCTTTCAACAGAGAAAGTAGTCCAGAGTACATACATCTAAAAGATGAGCTGTCATTGGACCTCTTTTACCAGCATGTCCGTCCCTTTCTTACCACAAAAGAATAATCAAGAACAACTTTATCTGCCTCAGCGTTGCTTACTACCTGCTCTCTGCCCCTTTTTGCTTTCAGCAGCACAACAGAATTACTCAGTTCTTAGGCAAGTTTTTTTGGCAGTGCTTAACCCACAACATATGTGTCTTGCAAAACATTCATGAATTTACTTTGAGGTTGTCCAAAGAAAAGGGTGGTGATATTCGCCCCATTTTATTGAATGGCATCCAAGAGTGGACATACTAAAACCCAAAGATATGCAATGTATGGACTGTTGCACGCAAAAGAGTCTTAACTTGGGGAATTTTACTTTGTTTAATTACTGCCAATTAACACGAAACTTTTGATCATCCATTCAGATATTAGGAAAAAGAAATCAAACAGTTAAATGAACAGTTCGGGAAACACCTTTCCTACCCCTTCCCCAGGTTCAACTTCAGGCAATCACCTGTCCTTCCCACCCTGAGTCACGGCATCCCTTCACTTCTGCTCTGCGTTACACTCGGTCCCTCCCAGCTCCTTCAGCGAGGCCGCGGGCAGGGCAGGGGCCTGGGCTCCCGGCCCTAACGGCCTCTGTGTGCCGCTCCTCGCCTCCCGCTCCTTTTCCTACGTTGCAGCACGGGCAGCCCACGGCCGCAGTCCCTCCAGGGTGCCCCTGCCCCAGGGCCTGCTGCCCGTGGGCTCCAGTCCCTCCGAGCAGCACCTCCTCTGGCATGGAGCACCTCCTCTGGCATGGAGCACCTCCTCCAGCGTGGAGCACCTCCTCCGGCGTGGAGCACCTCCTCCGGCGCGGAGCACCTCCTCCGGCATGGAGCATCTCCTGCAGCGTGGAGCACCTCCTCCGGTGTGGAGCACCTCCTCCGGCGTGGAGCACCTCCTCCCAGAGCAGGCTGCCAGCCACCTCCTCAGCTATGTCCTCTTGTGCCTCTTCTCCACCTCCTCCTGCCCTCCCAAACGCTGCTCTCCCTCACACGTGCCCGCGCAGAGGTGCCATCTGCCCCGGCTGCGGCTTTGGCAGGCAGTGGGCAGTTCACCGCGGTGCCAGAGCCGGCCGGAACCGGCCGTGACCGGCTGGCGGCAGTTCCTGGTCCCCTGTGACGGCAGGTGCCATCCTGCCGGCTGTGCCCAGTGCTCACGGGCACCTGGAGACCCATTTTTCCAGGTACTTTGCGCGACGCAGGGATCTGCACTAGAAGACCGACTACATCATCACTGAAATGGGGACTAAGACAACGCACAAACTTTAAATCTAAGTATTAGGGCTCAGCACTTATAGGCAGGAAAACCTGAGTAACAGAGCCCAGCTCCCAAGGTCATGGATAATCGTATAAACTTTTTATTCACATCACAGTCTCAGAAAACTTTCTGAAAAACACATTTCCTCAAAATAAAATACCCATTGCAGAAAACATCTGTCATCTGAGTTGAAGCACTAGAGCATTGTAAGGAGTCATAAAACCCATAAAAATGAATTGCAACAAAATAACTGCTTTAAAATAATCTAACGTGTATGATTTAATTTAGGAGAAATTCCCTCACCATTGATTGTTAGGTGTTTGTATGCTACAGTGGTGTAACAGTAACATGAAAACAGAAAAGTACAAAAAATTAGAGCAGGCAACTTGAAAGGATTATAGAACACCATATTTTTCCCTTTTTCACCACTGTAATAATCTTACTCTCTTTAATTCAGAATTTTTGGAAATTCCAGAGTCCAGCAAAAAATTAAGCATTTGTTCTTCATCTAGAGTAAGAAGTTAAAGCTGGTCTTTCCTATGTTACTAACATTCACACTTTCTGGCAGTCCTGGTCCAGGAAACAGCAATTAGGCTTTCTTTTGTTTTACTTTTTTCTACCCATTTGCTGGTGTGATAGGGGAATTGGGGTCAGATGAGCACAAAAAGAGAACCACATCACTTAGTGGTATATTATCCTTTTTTTTTTTTTTTTTTTCCACTAGCCAGGATGGCCAGGGCAGTGGAGAGCCATGTCTCGTCTGCAACACCTGCCCACCTCCCAGTCCCACTGGCATAAGACACAACGGGCCTCGGTAATGGCATAGCCCCAGCCCAACCTCCTTGATTCCCTCCGTACCTATAGCAAATTAGGGGTTTTCACATGGGGTTTCTACTACCCTCTGCTTTCCCACCCCAAGTCTGTTATGAGGGTATGAAGTCAGCAGCAGTTCTGTGGCAAAATTTGTCTATTGCTTCTTTGCCCTTCCAGCCCAGAACAGGTTAAACTAGTCTGTTAGAGTTGGGCAGATGAGCTGAGCTCTTTCATGTTGACTTTTCCCGATGACAGCTTGTGTACTGATTTCTTCCCAAATTATAAAATCAAATAGGACAACTACTGGTGATGTTTCCTTGCTTTTTGTGATAATAATTGTATTACACTAGAGTTCTAATAAATTTCCACACCTGAATTTAATATCTAGATGAAAGATTAAGCTGTAGTTAAACTAAGTTTTCTCAATAAATGGTTGGAAATATTGACTGATACCAAATATGGAAGTGTTTGCACAACTAAGCAGGAAGCAGAAAATGTTAAAAATAATAAGATTGAATATGACTTTATAAACTCAGGGAACAGGAACTAATAAATTGAACATACGCTGCTTTGCAAATAATAATATATAATAAAAATATTTTGCAGCATTATAATATGTTTACTAAAACAGCACATATACAATAGCAAAAATATCTCAAAGATAAGAAAACTATCAGAGATTTACAAATTAAGTTCCAAAATAAGTCCTTTCCTGTAGCTATACAACTTAACTCTGAAGTGCTCAAATGTAATAACAAACTACTGTGAAGTACCATGCTTTCGTATGTGAGCTGATTCACAGCAACTCATAAAACCCCTCTGCTGCAAAGGCAGATACATCTCCTGTATCCTGTCACTTCACAGTTGTCATGGGAAAAAGGAGGCTTGCAAAATTACTGTGGACCAGTTGAATCATGGTAACCAGTTACTTTCTGGTTACATGGTCCTGTATTTGCATCCTTAGTTGTCTGGGAAATTAAGGCTGAACCTGCCATTTTTCTCTGTCCAGCTAAGTAAGATTACAATATAGGGTTTAATTAGAAAAACATTTTTTATTTTTCAGCGAACTGAATAGCTAAAAAATACAAATATAAATCATATGACCCTTTGCTCATTATTTGAAATGTACTATACAGAATCTACAGAAGAGATTTATTCAAAATATTGTATGTATGCTGTACTCACATAACATTCTACTCTTAAAATATAATAGCAAAAGAGTAAAACCAAAGAACTTTGTATTCACGTAAATTTTTAGCTGCCATAATCATCCCTGTCATAGTTCTTTTTTCCATTTTCTTCTGAAATTTCTCCCCAAAACAATACCTTCCTCAAACATAAAATCATCTGAAATTCTATTGCAGCAAATTTCAATTCTTACTAGATGTCATAAAAAAGGCATTAATTTCCATAGCATTTAGCTGAAGTTAAAATATGAGATCTCATTCAGTGTTTACAGAAGTCCATCAAAAATATGTCTGAGACTTCATCAGAGGATGTACCTTGGATCCAGACTATGGATCCTGGAACAGTGTCAAGTAAGAGGCAGAAGCTAAGAATAAGTCTTGTAACAATAAATCAGTATTGCTCAGCAGAGAAATAACTCTGTGAAAGAACTTCAGTTATCAGTTAGAACTGGCAACTAATTGTCTGCAGACTGTCTGCCCCTTTACTGCTAGTACCAAAGAGGCTGATGTACTGCATTTGGAATTTATTGACTGCTAACAGGAGTATTCAGTTCCTTTACTTCCTTGCTTAATGCACTGAAGATCCATTCATCACAATTTGTATTGCATTCTTTCAAAGTACAAGTAAGTATTTCCAATATATCAGAGATCCAACATGGTGATTTGAGGCTCGCTCATGTCTTCTTGGGATGAAATCGTCTTTGTTTGTCAGCTCCCAAATTTGACATGGGGACTGAATGAAAATGGATAGCCACTCATTTCCAGGTTGCCTCTTCTAAGGCAGCTATGCCATATGGTAGTGTTCACAACATAATAAGCAATTCTAGGTCAATGCATGTTAAAAAGAACTGCAGCCTTCTTGAAAGGGTTAGCTTTTCTGCTCCAACACTGATTCTAGTATTGTTTTCTCCACTTTTTGTATGAATAATTCAACAGAGAGAAAAGCATATGAAAGAGCAAGCACAGATGCCAATTTATGCATTCTCTCTATAACCAAAGTACTTTTTAAGTATATATGCCAACTATCTTTAGTCTTGTGGTTTCCGGCAGATAAGAAATTGCATGCACAGCATTGACCAAGCAAACAAAAGCACTATACATTCCTCATCAAAAGGAATCAACCCATTTCAGAAAAGGAGGATCAAACCACAAATGTTTAGACCCCCTACAAAGTGTTTCATGTGCTGGAAAGGTTTCCACTACATAACTAGGAAAGTAGTCAATGATTTCTTTAAATATATTTTTCTTGAAAATTATCTGATTCCACCCTAGGTAGGTTAAAAATTAATAAATTTATCTTATCCAGGGAGACACTTACGTTGGACACTTGTTGGAAGCATTCTGTCAAGCTGGTTACAAGGAAATGAAGGAAAAACACTTACCATTTTATGCCTTCTAAAAGTAGCACAAGGAACAACATGGCACATGTGGAGTCCAAAGAGCATGTACAGCAATGCTAGGCTTCAGAGAAACGCATATTTGAAAAAAAAAAAAAAAAAAAAGCTTTGAATTTCACATACTTTGCCTTCTATTTTTCATGTACAATATGTTTCAACTAACAGATGTGTTTGGAAAATCCACTTAATTGGGATGTCTCCAAGAGAACCAATTGAACATCATGATAGTGAATGGCAGCAAAGTTTTATCTGGGAGAAAATTAGCATAAATGTTGCTTAAGAGAAGTGCACTTGCCCTGGGACAAGTGATTAAGTGGTCCTTAATTTGGTATGGAATCAAAGTGAAACTCTTAGATCTGATCTAATGATGAAGTTGCCAAATTAAGAAGGGAAGGGAGATGAAGGCATACAGATGAAATGCAATAAATCCATTTATTTCCATATATCCTTTCTAGAAAAAAATCACACATCTTTTTAGAACCTGGAAATCAGCATCAACAAACAAAAATCCAGCCCTTCTTTTTAAATTTAAAACCAATTCAAATACAATATACTGAGGTGAGATGCTTTTTATTCTGGAAATAGTATAGGTAGTCCAGTTAGGAAGATTAAAGTAAGCTGTAAAACTATCCATTTTTAAAAGGTCGTTGAAACACTACAATACAACAAAGAGAGGAGAAGGTCTATGAGCCAAACTCAGACAAAATTTTAATAAAATTATGATCCTAATATAGGAAGGAGTCCTTGGCTCCTGTAAAAAACAGCTACCGCCCTGCCTCAACCCCACCCCCCGAAAAGCGAGATTAGATATCTTCAGTAGCAAACATATGTATTGTAGATATAAAGAGGAAGGGACAACTGACCCTAGCAGGAATAAATTATAGTGACACAAACACTGATACAGGCAAGATTCCTATCAACTACTGCTCATTGATTTCCTCAGATGTGCTGATGACATAACAACTTTTTATACCTCTTAGTTATCTGCAACATGGATGATTACCTTCTGCCTGTCAACTATCTGTGGCTGAGAAATATCATTTTAGTGTTTTACATATGCCTTCAGCTGAAAGATTACTGCCTCTGTGTGTATGACAACGTGTTTGTATGCACGCATACACACAGACCCTCACCTGCTCAAAAAGTTCCTTTTTGAATATTATTACAGTATTTTTCAAAGTTAAAGAATTATTTAGAAACAATTCTTATTGAAATACTTGAGATTCTTGAATCTAGAGAAAGCTTAAAAACGGATTTAATAAGAGGTATATGAGAAAAATAAAGTAATTAGCAATAGCCCCCAGTGTTCAATAGTATTTCAGTTGAGATTTGGAGGGTTTTGTTTATTTCTTTTTCAGGATTTAGGTAATACAAACACAATAGAATGATAACCACTGAGAATTTATTTTATTTTTGCCCTAGTCCTTTGCATTATAACCAGAGAATTGAGTATTTTGTTCTTTGAATTGCCAGTCTCCACTGTAAATCATAGAGTAGAAGCTACTTCAGTCTTACATTTCTAGCTAGCAACAAACGCTTTCAAGAAAAGATAAGCATTTAGAAACAGCAAGAATAATGACATTTTCCCCTTATTTCCTTAAGAAAGTCCAATCTATTCCATTAGGTAATGTCTGAGAAAGTGAAGTAGTAAACATTATGCAAGCAAATGTTATTGTATACAGAAGTACTTCAGTTACATTGTATTTGAATACTCAATAGCCTTGAATATAGCCAGCAACTTTTTTCAAATCAGGCTAAGCTTTTTCATTTGAAAAAGCTATAGTTTGGCCATTCTTTTTAGAAAACTTCAGAAGATTTAAGTACATAGATCTCATGGAGATATTTTTCATCCTTTTTTTTAAGCAATATTTTTAATGGAAAAAACTTTTTTTTTTTTTTTTTAAGAAGTTGCTGCAAACTTTATCATTTGTCTCTGTTTTCTTATTTATAGTTCCAATATGGAAATGTGTAGCGCATTGTCTTAGTGACATCGATGAATTAATTTATTTCTAATAAATTGCTAAGTAATGGTATGCTCCATTGAAAAAATCATGAAGGTACACTAGATCTGTTACTATACTCATTGCACAAAGCTCAATGAAGCACCAAATCAAACGTTAAGGCTATTATCTTCAAAGCACTTAGAGAACTAAGTTCCTTAAAAAGTGACCTAAATCTCAGGGTGTTAAAACCACTGGTACATCTATAGTTTCTCATGTCTACTAACATAGAATATTTGTAGCTGTAGCAAAACCACCTCAAAAATCTAATACTCAGCCTCCGCTGTTCACCCCTTTGCTCTGTGTCACAAAAATGGAGTGGCTTGGACCACTTAAGAATCGCCTCCAATGGTATTAGTAAAAATGATTTAATAAGAATTTATATAAAAGCACGACTTCACAGAATTTGATGGCAATATTCACTCTATTATTTAGTACATGGATGAAATGTGAAAGGAAAATTAAGTTAGAATCAAACTAAAATTATGTATACAGACTGAAGATGTAATAGGGTAAAAGAGAAACATATAAAGAAAAATTGAGTTAGAATTGATTTCTTGTGATTTGTAGAGTGATCAGGAATGTAATAAAAAGTAGGGAACACCCTTCCGTTGAGTCATGAGGTTCAGAGGAGATCCCCTTGTTTTCTAAACTCCTGTCAGAGTCTAGGTGCGGCTGGATCAACTCCTAGTCTCAGACTTGGTCAATGGTTGATATCTAAAGGGATTATGAGTGTAGTAACAGCCTGAGATTCATTCACAGTTGAACAAAGCTCATGACAGTAATTTAAGTATAGATTTGAAAAGCAGTAACTTGTAAACATAGTTGCTATAGAACATTCAGATTGGTATGCACACATGCATGAAGACACTAAGAGATATACATATAAGCAAGTAAAAGAGGTATACCTGTTAAAAATTCCTCTCGAATTCAGTGAAATAATCACGTTGAATGCTTCGGCATCTTTCTCAATGAGCAAAGTGTCGAGCCTCAAGGAGCAGAGAGTATAAGCCCAAGTCTTGTCGGCTTTTAGCAAGAAGACCTCCGAGCTTCACAAACAGAAAAGCTTGCAAGCTGTGAGAAGCATCCCGCTCACAGGGAGATGCTGGTCACAGCCCGCTGAGGTCCAGGAGAGCTCAAAGGGTCTCATTTCATCCCACTGTTTATAGGTCCGGGAGATGACCGGCTTTAGTCTTTAGCTGGCATTACTGGGGTTCCAGTTGTGCTGGTACCACTACGCATGAGTTACAATTCAGATAAGGAAGGCTCCAGGGTTGTCAGAGAATGAGTTATGAGGTCTGAGGTCTGAGATATGTCTCAAGGTTGTCAGGAGAGAATAAATTATCACTACTCCCATCCCCCACCTCTGCCGGGCAGCAGGAATCCTTGAAACAGCAGCACGACTCCCTGTCATAGCCATGCAAGAGTTCCTGGTGCAGTCAAGGGACCCTTAACCACTCAACTCATGACATGTATGCTAAGGCCTAGCGAGACTTCCCAAGTTCGCAGATCAGCCCAGAGAGGGGGAAGAAATGCACCATCGCACTCTGTATAGGGAAAGTATACGGTAGGGCACACAAGATTTTAAATGGCACCTAGTTTATGTCTCCCTCATGCAGGAAGAAACAAAGAATGGCACAGCAGATAATGAATGCTGCCTATGTTTCTTAGTACATCAGAAAGTTTTCCAGAGGCAAGCAGTTAAGATGACTGTCTAAAAAACTAAAAACACAGAAAATGGGACAAATGAAGTCAGAATGACACTTGTCCATAGCTTATGAAGGTGCTGAAAGTCTGGAGAGTGTACAGAAAAAAAGATTTAAGAATTACTTTAGAAATTATGAAAATGCCAGTGAGATAAGATGAACAGTACCTGTGAGAAAATTAAACCAACGTCTAACTAGAGTATACTAGCATGATCGCAGGAGAAAATACTGGCTGTAAAGTTAATAGATTTAGGTAATGGATGAGAAAAGGCAAACAAGTGCAAAAATTCATTTATGTGGCCAAACAACCAAAGTATCAAGGGAATGAAGACTGGCACATTTCTTGAAGTTCAGAAATAAAGAATGGATACTTTTTTAAAAGGAATCATTACATTCATTGCAAGCCTTTGTCCTTAATATTCCAGGCAGTGTTAAATACGCAGGCAGACAAATGATCTAACTTATGCCTCTGATCTTAAGATAAATGCATCTGTAAGTCCTAGCTCTCATCCTTTTGGCCACCTCTGTATCACCTGACTGCCCCTAAGGTGTATGACAGAAAATCGTAAAGTCAGGGAAACAAATTCTTTTTGGTTCTTAAGCAAGCAGCGCAGGGCTGCAGATAAAGGGGAAAATATCCACATGCTCTCCCAACCTATTCTATTAAGAATACTAAGTATCCATTTTTTAACAAACCATTTTTTGCCATAGAACACATGCCACACTGAAATTTTAGTAATGGATGTCCATGAATATGACTGCTAATTTATATAATGGATTATTAACATATTAAATTCAGCAACTGTAATTTACAATATATATTAAATCCTATAGCACAGAACATTTATTTTCTTTCCAAAATATAGGCTAGTACTATGAACTTAAACTTTCAAGCACCATCCATGGTACATTTACATTATACAAGGGTTTATTTTCTGTTGTTTTAATGTCCTTGACTTTCTCTGTTTATTTTTTACCCTATGATTTATGTAGCATCTTTGCCAGAAGAGGTGGTATATAATTCTACTGCATTCTCAGCCTCATTATTAGTAATGGATTCATTTTCAGTTTCATCACTAAAACCAGTTCATTATCTGCAAAGGCAAAATTATCTTCATATAGATTCTGAGGTAATTGATTCCTCTATTAATATGCTGAAGAGAACCTCGCTCACTCAAATCGAGAGTGAAAACTCTTTGTCCCCTCCCCCTTTCTTCCATACAACAGTGACATGAAACAACGGCCATTTTCACAGATAATATAAAAATAATGAGTAATAAAACAAGTTTAGTTACTCCCAATTCTGTTATTTGTTGCAGAAAAAGAGTTTCTTAATGGTATAGCTTGTCTAAATGAAATGGACATCATCATACATAATAAAAGAAAGTCTCTTGAAACATCACTGGAAAGAAATATTCTATTTATTAACACTTGCAAGTGTTAAGACTTACCATTTTCATTTTTTCTTTTTCATTACTCTTTTCCAAGAATACTTGATCTTTTTGCAGCACAGAGCACGATGAAAGATTTACAATACTATTACTATATACAGAGTACAATTGAAATCTATTTCTCTCTCAGAAAGGGTGAGGAGGGGAGGACTGAACAGAAGTGTTCTGAGCACTTCTGATAAAGTAGAAGGGATTTTTTCTTCCTTCTGATTTTAATTTTGATTCATTTATTTAATATCTGGAGTAGATAAAGGGGCATGCAAATTGATTTTATGGGGTTTTTTAGGCTTACTGATGATACAGTTTTGTTCTAGATCAATTGTGCTTTCTAAGTGATTTACATCTGAGTACTTCTGAATGTGTATTGGTATGCATATATATTTATTCGCTTAATTTCTAAGCATAATAAAATACCTCTATCACTCCATAGACAGCATGGTTAGAAGTCAGATAAACAAGAAAATTCTGTTCTTGACTTGCCTGAACAATAGTATGAACCAGTGGAAACTTTCACTTCATTATATATAATTTTAAAATATCTTAGAAATAGTTCTACTTTCAGTACTAAATCTACTAAGTAAAATTCATTTGTACTTTTCAATTTCTCAAATGAGTGGTCTTCATGGTCTTTTAATGTATATTTTCATTTGATCATCCAAAATGAAACAAAAAAATATTTTTTTTTTTATTTTGCCCTGAAACTTATATGGACCTACTTACAACATGAAACCACTACATCCTTCTATAGTTTCCTCAGAAAGAACAATAACAGTTAAAAAAACAGAGCAGTTAGGCTCTATTATGGCAACAGGACACTTTGATAATATACTTCAAACTTTTTTTCCCAGTATTACGTGTTTAAATGATTTTCATGACTGGCTAAAATTACAGAATAGATGAACTCAGAAATAAATCCCTAAAGTCTTCTTTTTTGATTGCTCACACCATGGGGACTTTTGGAACACACCATAGTTTCCTGCCCCAGTAGGATGGTTTCCTTTAAAGGAAGGAAACCTAGGAAGGCCTCCTTTTGAAAGTTGTTGACCGCAAGTCAGGACTTGGTTAAGACACTGAGTTCTCAAACTCCAATACAATTAAAAACTCAGTGACTCATGAGCCCAGTTTTAGGCCTATTGTACAGGCAATGACTTCAAAAATAATGTGTGAAGGTGTTTTAGTTGTTGTCTTTGTTTCTCACCTTCCAACTCTATTTTTAATCAGCAAAAAATTAAATTAAACTTCCCCTAGTCGAGTCTGTTTCACCTGTGATGGTAAATGACCCACAGACTTTTCCATCTTATTTTGTCACCCTGTCCTGTTGGGGGCAGAGGGGAGCAAGAGCGTGACTGGGTGAGGGGTCTGGCAGCTGCCAATGTCAGACCACCACACAATGCTAGAAACTGAAACTCATTCCCCCTTGGTACAAAGCTTATGTTCAGCTTGCAGCCTCAGTAGTGGGTCTTGGTGAAGAAGCTATGTATTATGTGGACTTACCTATGTTCTGTATAATATTTGGTATTTTAGCAATAATGTGTATCAATTACCATTCCAGTTCCCCTCCTATTCTACATTCCTGTCCATCTGAATCCATAACATCTCTCTGTCTACTTCTGTTAAAACAACAGAAAAGTAAATTATATCAACAACTTCCAAAAAGAATAAGAACAGCCCCCATAAATACAGTTCTGTATGAATTGACAACTTTTAAACACATTTTCCTGTGGGTTTTTTTAAAGATTTTTTAAAATACTTTTTAAAATGTATTTTTAAAGTAGTTGAATAATTTTAGACTACTTCTCATCATCAGTTATGAAAGTTTGCATTTGGTATGAAGGTGTTATGAGATACAGCGTAACCTGAGGTAATTTCAATACTAAAGGCATATCAGTCACACAAGCAGCCTGTATCATTTTAAAACAATCACTGTCAAAAATGTTCTTTTATTTTCTTCTGAGGAAACAAGGCCTTTGAAAATGCCTAGTTACAATCAGTAGTTCCAATTATACTGAAGTAATTAGCATTTTTGTAATCCATATTTGTGTCACTTTCTCGAGAGAAAAGCAGACACCTAGCTTTTCAGGAAGAAAATTCACGTGTTGTTCTCCAGATAGAGAAGATATCTGAATAGTTCTTGAATAAATGTAAATCATTAAGAAACAAAGAAAACAGAATTTATTGACTGTAGACACATAAACATAGAAACAAACAAACAAAAATGGTAAAACTCATATATCTGAGGGTTTTTTTCTTTCCTCTTCCCCAAGACACAGGCTCCGTACAAGTAATGAGGTTGCCAATATTCTGAAGACAATAGACAGAGAAAGAGAGCTGAGAACAAAAGGAGGTAAAAAAATACGTACAACGGGAATGAGGTAGAGACAGAAAAGCAGCTAAAAGTGGAAAACAAGAACAAATAGTGTGCAACTAGAAACAAGGAATGCAGGAAAAGAAGAAAGATGAGGGAAGAAGGAAAGGTATAAAAACAAAAGCCTGAGAACAAGAAAATATTTTTGGTTTGGGAGCATGTAGTATATAATACTCAGTCCATTCCTGCATATTTCTGAAGATATCAATAACTTCCTTTAATTTTGCTTCCCATAGCAAATTTCTAGTTTCTAGAAACTCAGAAGAGAACCCTAAACAACTCAGTTACCAATACAAAATGGAAACAAGGATTACTCTGAGGGATGTGTATTGTCTCATAAAGGAACTTAATCTAATAGTTTTCACTTTCTATGTCTTAACTTTTTATTTACATGTTCTAGGATCTTCATTTATTTTTCCTTTCAAAACATCAACAGAACATCTTCATGAAAAAGTATATTCTTTGCTTTCAAAGAAAGTTCACATTCTTGCGTGTCTTCAGTATTTAGATACAATTCTCTAAAATGTCTATTAATGCCTGTGTCAAGCAGCAAAGAGAAATGTAATGTAAACATTGGGTAGAACATGGCTGAAGGATACTGAAATGTGATGATAATTTGTGAAGATGGGTAGTCAAAATCAATCAAAATAAAAGCATGAGTGTCCTGGTTTCAGCTGGGATAGAGTTAATTCTCTTCCTAGTAGCTGGTACAGTGCTATGTTTTGAGTTCAGTATGCGAAGAATGTTGATAACACACTGATGTTTTCAGTTGTTGCTCAGTAGTGTTGAGTCTAAAGTCAAGGATTTTTCAGCTTCTCAAGCCCAGCCAGCAAGAAAGCTGGAGGGGCACAAGAAGTTGGCACAGGATACAGCCAGGGCAGCTGACCCAAACTGGCCAAAGGGGTATTCCAGACCATGGGATGTCATGTCCAGTATAGGAACTGGGGGGAGTGGGGGCAAGGGATCGCTGCTGGGGGACTAACTGGGTGTCGATGGGCGGGTGGTGAGCAGTTGCACTGTGCATCATTTGTACATTCCAATCCTTTTATTATTGCTGTTGTAATTTTATTAGTGTTATCATTATTAGTTTCTTCTTTTCTGTTCTATTAAACTGTTCTTATCTCAACCCACGAGTTTTACTTCTTTTCCCGATTTTCTCCCCCATCCCACTGGGTGGGGGGGGAGTGAGTGAGCGGCTGCGTGGTGCTTAGTTGCTGGCTGGGGTTAAACCACAACAGTGAGGGAGCATAAAGAAATTGAGATAAACTCTACAGTAGTCCAAGCAAAGGAAAAGTGGCAAAGTTTTAAAATGTGAAGATGCAAATATTGTAATATTGAGGGGACTGATAAAATAAATCATACAGAATTGCTAAAAATCTGCATCAGTTCAAATGCTAGGACAAATAAACACACAGTTACAACAATATTTAGAACACATGAATTTAAAATCTAGTCTCACAGTTGAATTCCTGCAAGACAAATTGATGACTAGTGTTAGAACACGATTCATTTAATTCACCTGCAGATTAAAGGATTTCTTTGTTTTCCCAAGGAAGTGTGTACCTCAGCCATACACTTGTCCAAGGAGACAACAGCTTAAAAATTGTTTAACTTTTAAACAATAATCTAAGTTTGAATATATGAAAAAAAAGGTATCTATTTTTATTTTCTGTGGAAGTCAGGAATTGGAAAGTCTATCAGCAGCTAATATACTTAAATTTTTTTGCTTTGATTAACAAGTGCAGACCCTGTTCTTAAAAGCAGAAGTGTTGATGCATTACAATGACTTTAGTTCGAGGTCTTCTCTAGATAAGTTTTTCCCATGGAAAAACGTTGATCAGTCAGCAATCATTTTTCAGGATTATACTGCATCTTTAGCCAGCATTAAAAACATACCCCCATTTCTCAAACATTCAGCATAGTTTTTCTCTTATTCACATACTCATTGATTTAGCATTGAATAATTAGGATTATGCATACATAAAGGAAATGCAAGTGATACACAGCAAAGCAAAAACAACGGAAGCATTTTTACAGGTTATTTGTTTTTTTAAGGAATAAATAACTGTTACAAAACTCCATATAGGAAAATAAACTAAAAAGGAAAAAAGAACCTTCCAGCAACAGACTTGGTTGAAAGCACTGAGGTAATTAAAAATCACTCTTGCAAAATATAATACTGATGAATGTACTTTATTACTGGGGAAAAACAAAAGAGCCAAAATCTGTGGCCTGAGTTATGTTCACTATTTGTCCCTGTAACATCAGTGAATATTGAACAACCATTCAATTTATTCTGGAAAGCTCAGGGCAAAACACTATCCCCAATTTTCTTAGAGACCTTCAAACAGCTGAGTGTACTTAACTTTAAAGGTTTTTCAGGAAACTTTAAAAAATAAAAGAAAAAATTCTGTCTTTAACAGATACGATCCTATTTCTGATGACTCTTATAGATGAATTATAAAAGTTTCTTTGTTAATTTTATTTTGCCAATGACTAATTTTTTTGTAAAAAAGAGATGATATAGAAGTAAAAACATAGTGCAGCACTTATTTTATAAATTTGAAATTATAGCTAAGCATGATGAAAACTAAAAAGATATTGAAATGTACTTTTGTAAGTTAGTATGTATATAAAATATTAAGTATGTATTAGCTTTTCCTTACATTGGTGCAAAGTATTGAAGATGTATGTTATTTGCTAAATTATATTAAAAAGTACATTCTAATGAGCTTCAAAAAAACCCCCATGAAATTGTTCAAAATCTATTCACCATAAGTATGATTCTAACTTCTCATAAGTAAAACTTCATATGAAGACTTTTATCTCAGAGCTTCTTTATATAAGCTGCCTTTTTTGTTCTCTAGCATTAAAATTTTAAGTAAATTCATATCTGAAATCATAATTTAAATATTTTAAGTATACTCAGAAAATTCCAGGACAGAAAAATTATACTAAAAGTTTTGAAAAAGAAAACAGTTCTCCAAATCTCCACACTCAGACACCGCTTATAAATATTACCAGCACCAAAGTTTATTAAACATTTTTATCAGTTATACAAAAACCACATCTATAGAGAAGTCAAGCAATTATGGTCCCTGTCCTACTGCAGCTTAAGCTAAAGAATTTTCTTTGATGCATCTAGTGTTTTATAAGAAAGTATTTTGATAATAATGCATTAACTTGTTCTATATTAATATCTTTCTAATTTTTATCTCACTGTTGGTGATATCTTAACAGAAGTCATACCCACAATCACACATTTTGCTAGATATGCTCCTTGTGATAATACAGTCTGAAATCAAGAAGGAAAAAAAAAAAAAGGCCCACCAGGCTGAACTGCTCTCAAATACTAAGAAAATAAAATGAACAGTTTTTCCATATAATTTCCCTTATATACTCTGAAGGAATTTCTGAATATGCTAGACATTATCATGCTGCATTAACTGACACCAGTCCACATTCACACTAGTTAATTTATTATCTAATGTCCTGTTTGCCTTATTAGGACTTAAATATCAGTAAGGATCGAAAATACTTAAAGGAAAAAAAACCCAACAACCTGATTTTTGTTATTTTCTCCAGTAAGTATGCTACACTGTGTATCAATAAAAATGCAATACCATTTTTTTATGTAGAAGAGATTTCCCTGCTGTAATAAATGATTATTATAGTTAACAGAAAACTGAGGTATCATAAGTTAATTTGACGGGTCAAAATAGAACAAGAAGGAAAAAAAAAATCAGTAGGTTTAACTAAAAGTTATTATTTTTATTGAAAAGTTCATTTTAAGTTTTCATTTATCCCTGGTAAAATCTTGACTATCTCAAAGGAAAAAAAAACAACCCCCAACAACAAAACAAAAATAACCAGCATGGGAAATGAGAATCAAAACCTAATATAGAAAAAACCTAGCTACAATTACAAATCTGATTAAAAGATTTCTTTTAAAAAAAGAAAACTTTCCAATTTTCAATCCAGTCCTGCTACAGTGTCTTACATAGTAAGAGAAAAATAAGCATGTCCTGAATTTAATCTAACAAAAGACTGAAAGAGTACATTTGCCTCTGTCAGTCTATCTCTGAAAAGCACAGCTCAGTATTTTGGACAATCTGGTTGGCCGGAGTTCAGGTCCATCCTCGATGGTGTTCTTCACTGTGGCCAGGCAAACAGTCACCTCCCATTGTGGGGGCAGCAGGAAGGGAAATGTTGACATCCTTGTTAACAGGCATAAGATTTGAAAGTCATCTGTTCCTCTCCAGGTAATTTTTATGAAACGCAAGGCTAGTCACTTAAACCAAACTTTACATAGGGGCTTTTTTCACTGTATGCTGTAAAGGAAGGAACTGCAGATTATTTCAGATACAACTGAAGGCGATGAAGTGGAGATCTAAAATGCAAGGGAATTTAGGTTTAGAACTGAGATCTAAAACTTAGATCTCATAAGTCTATGAAAAAGTATGGTCCTACTCCTAAGGGCATTTACTGCAAACAATTATGAAATAAACTGTCCTATAAAAATAGTACATTAAGATTACTGTAAAAACAAACAAAACCCCCTCCAAATCTACTTGTACTGAAAAAACCCCACCACCTGACAATCACAAACTGGAGATTAGAATAGCATAGTAACTGAAAATTTAGACAGCAAATCATGGTCAGACTGGTCCTGTGCTGTTCTAACCTGCAAGGAGATCCAAAGCTGGACTGAGGTACATCTCTAGCTTTTGGTCACATGGGCCCCAACTCTGCAACTGGCTGTAACCAAAACACTTATGGAAATAAAGAGTTAAGAATCAGATTTAAATTCAAAACCAAAAGACACAAGTTAGGTATGAAGGTTTTGAGCAGAGTACAAATTTACAATGCAATATGTCAGAAACAAGCTAAGGATATAAAAATGAACCAATTTTGCATTTATTTAAACAAATGTTTGTAAAAGATTTGTGCTTATGTACCAGAACTAGAACAGACACATTTGTGCAGTATTCTACACAATGTGATATATCTTGCTGTGCATTTTTCTCTAACTCAGTATTCTTAATGCATTTGATTTAAAGCAAAACTGGTATATTATTGATTTTTGTTTTTTTTTTTTCATTGTTTATCTCTAATACAGCATTACAGATAGCATTACATTTAAGTTTGGCATGAAATTTAAGGAATACAGAATATGCTTCTTGGTTACCTCTTTGTTACTTCCTCAGTAGAGAGGCGCCTTCACTTCCTTCCCTTTCCAAATATTCCTTCATTTTTCTTTTACTAAAGTCACTCCTCTCTCTCACCCACTCCTTTTCCTCATTATTTCATGCCTGCATGATCAGTTTGCTTTTCATCTCCCCATTTCTCCACGCATTTCTGTTGAGCTTCATCAGTTTTTGTGAATGCCTGCACTCTGGGTTCCCTTTTGCACCACATCTTCTTTCACTAGGTGTGGTTTTCCAGTAAAGAGGTGAGCTAGATTGCCTGAAGTGGAAAACACAATGCTTCAAAGGCTAAAGGTGAATGATAAAAAGAGAGTATGAGATGTGGTGGCTTTTCATGCACAAAAATTTCAACACAGAACTCAGCTTTTCAGTTTGATATGCACAACACATAGGCTTGATCAAAAAACCCCAAACTTATTAGCAAGTCTCCTTCAGAAAGTTTCAGCAACCATGGAACAAGTTCTCTTTTTAACCTCAAGATGTAAAAAGCAAAGCTAGTTTTATCTCTAATGAGGACAGGAGCTGTTGGATTAAACAATTAATTTACTACTTAAGCCTCACTGACATTTCTTCACTATGCATCTTGACAACCCTCTCTGTGAACTTAACATCACCTTTGCAAGTTCCCCCTGGAGACCAGCATTATCATGATGGGAAGCAAGAAGTGAATACCAACAAAAGATGAATTAAAACTAAAATTTCCACTTGATCCAACAAGTCCTAGCTACAACCAATCTGGTCAGCAATGCCTCAGCACTTTAGAACACAGCACTCAAATGTGATGCTGCTGAGCCTTTGCTTGTTAATTGTGGCTTTTAACACTTTTTTCATCAACTCAGGAAACAAACTTGTAATTTGTAGTGTAAAATGTTTTCCCATCCCCTTTTTCTTAGGCCTTGCCTACAGGATAGAAACAAAAGAGATGACAAAAAGTACAAAAGAAGGATTAAATAAGAAGTTTGTTCTACAATGTTTTTCTGTGAGTACTTCCTTCTCTTCCCCTTGTCTAACTGGTGTCCTAAATTCAACTTCCTATTAAGTCTTTTATAAAAATGATGCACATATTCTGCAAAAAATAATAGATTTTTATGAACTCATTATTTTACTCAAAAATCCCCACATTTCAAGCAACAGATTACTTGGTTCAATTTGTGCTAGACAAAATGCAATGGTATAAAACTCAAATTAGCTTCTGTTTATACCTTAGACCTAACCCATCCTTCAGACACAGTAAATAAATGGCAGTTTTAAAGTTGGAGTAACACAACTAAATTGTACTGTTTGCATCAGTGTTCAGCAACAGATTCTTCATTCTAATTGTTTATCAAACTCAAGGCTTGGCAAACAGGCATGCAGCTAGACAACTTTTCATTTTAAAGCAAATGTGGTATATTTTAATAGCAAATGTGTTATAGTTTAATATCTACTATTATAAAAAATCACGTCTATGTATGAAAGCAACTGTACAAAGAGTTTATCTGAAATAAACAAGGCAAATATGGAGCTTTGAGAAATACAGAGAAATCAAGCCAAATAAAAATGAGATTGCAAGAAAAAAATGAAAGTCTTCATGTTTCAAAGCAATTTCAACATAGGAGAACAAATGAAAACAAAAAAAAAATGGAAGGTTTGAAGAAAATAAGCCAGGAATTATGAAAGTAGAAGATGGCATGTAGTAAAAGTGAAATGAAGAAATAAATTGGAGAAGATTGGAGAAAATAGCATCACTGGAATTAAAAAAAAAAATAAAAAAGGAATGCAAGCTGCACAATGTTCTTTAAATGCTCAGAAATGTACATACTGGCTACTTATTTATCCACTTCCAGATGCCTAGTACCTTAATGTTTTTTTTCTTCACCAAGGTCTTATGGAAGCATGGATATGAAAGAGAATGAACTGCTTTGATTCAGTGATTTAGGTTATTGGGGGAGGAGGGAGAAATGTCTCCTTGTACATGTTTAAGTCCAAGGCACCCATGAAGCCTTCAAATAAAACAAGTATTTCCTTGAATGAATGGCTTAAATTTGGCTTGACATTGTATTGATGAGCATGACATTCTGTATGGCTATTCAGGCAACTGGGAAGTACTGAATGTTTCTGAGAACCCACAAACTCATCATTTCGGACTTTCACAAATCCTGAAAACATTCTGTTTGATTCTGATTTACTGTGTTTTGTTTCTTATTTACTTTTCTTTTGCCTTTTCACTTTGCAAATTGTGTTTGAAAGATTTAGATTTATACTTCAAGTTTTATTTTTCTCTCTGGCATATACCAAACCGTTCTGAAAGGCCTTGGTACAATCTGAACGAAAACAAAAGAGAGAAAAAGTTAAGTTGGGTATTTTCCATTTTACCTTTACTTTTTTTTAATTGATCTGTCTTAATGAGTTCTTTCAGCCATTTTAAAATGTGTAACATCTGGAGTATTATATCCAACCACACTAAAAATATCCTATGAAGTGTGGTGTCTGTTATATTTTTTTCAAGCATGTGCAGGTGTAAAGCAAATATACATGAAATTATATCACATACCAGAAAGCTGAAAAAAGACCATTCCAATCAAAATACCTGGTTCCTAAAATAGAAATGAAAAATTATGTCTTGAAAAAACTGTATGTATTGTTAAAACCTCACCACTCTAGAAGTCAGTAACAAAATTCCTATTGAGGTCACTATGAACAAGAATTAACCTCAGGCAACAACTAAAATATAATTATTTTCAAACTGAAAACTGTAAATGGCTGTGAGATGTTGCTATAATACTGTACCTAGCAGAACTTTGCAATAAGGTCTCTTATTCATGACTTTCTAACCTAAATAAAATTAAAATTCCTTAGACACAGCTGTACTAGCAGTAAGTTATCCTTCTCCAAAAATCTAGTACTCTCAGTTCACTAGAGAGATGAAATGGTGTGTTAATTTGAAACATATCGTACAGAACATTTTGCACCAAGTGGATATCGTGGATCTTTTCCTTTACTTTACTGGGCAAGTAAAATGACTTTCAGCATCAGGAGAAAAACAGTTTAAAAATATAAAGAGAGGAGATCTAGAAACTGAAAGGTTAGAATTAAGACAAAACTGAAGAGGTGTAGATAAAATTAAAGATAACACATTACCTATTTCTACACTGTTTTTGCTAGCTATGTCTAATTAAGTTAATTTTTCCTCATCCTTATTATGGACAATAAGGAATAAGACCTTAAGAGAAAACTGGAGTTCAGACTAGTCTTTTCTACTCCTACTACACGTCTGAGCTAACATGGATAGCATGGATGGTCTGGAAGTTCAGTCCTCAGTGCAAGCTCAGGTCCTAAGCTAACATGACAGCACTCGTATTTGGGTACCTGTATTTATCTAAGGAGGGTTCTGTTACCAAAAAAAAAAGAATTCTGTAATGACCACTAAGGTTCAAGAGAGAACAGACCACAACCCATGTGCCAAGGTAGAAGTTTGTTTAATAACACAAATGTGACATCTGGTAACACTTATCATACTTAACCCAACACCCTGCAACCTACTATTTCTCTCAATCATATGGTCTCCATACCTGCGTAAAAAGGGACACTTTTTTTTTCCTTTTTGCAGTAACTTCTGAATACAGCTCAGCTAAATCTAAAGTTGCTTGTGTTCCTTTGCTATTACTCTTCCTTCATAACAGACAAAAGCAGCAGTCTCCTTCAACTATCCAGTGGCTGATACTGTTTGATAATTTTGCTAGATATATGATTAAGCATAAACTGCTGCATTTCAATAATAAACTCACGCAACACCAAAGAGAAGAGATTGCTATTTCACTAGTTATTTCACACCTTAATAGACAAAAGCAACATGTAGACTGCTTTTACATTTTACTCCACTGTAGTCTTACTGAAAGTCTGGGGTTTGCACTTCAGTGTATGAAGACACAAATATTTATTCTGATAAGACAAAGGTTTAAGACTCTAATGTTCCTCAGAAAATGATAGTTAACATTTGATATATTACATCATACAAAACCAACACCGCAACGCATGTTCCTCAGAGTATGAAAATGTATATTATTAGACAGTTTTAAAATTTCTTATCACTACTAATAAAAATAATTTTGGATATATGCTGAAATCCTAAAAAAATAATAAGGACTGGCAAAGCAATGGCTAATAAATGAGCTCTACATTTATAGATATGCTACAGTGCCACGGACAAACGTAGTCAATAGCTAACTATCAGATCTTGTTTCTCCCTACACAATCTGATGGACACAATTTCATGAAACATTCTCCTAATGCATATCCTCTCTTTTAACTGAGCACTGAAAGTTCAGATTTGGAGAACTTTTCAAACTATATACTTCAAGAATTGTTACATTATGAGATCCTTGAGTCCCATATTGTAGTTAATATAGGCCTTGTAAAAGCAACAGAACAAGACAATCATCCTTTATTCCAAACAAATAGGCAAGAACGTGTACCTGTAATATTACTTTCCTTCCAAGGAATTCCACCTGTTTTTAGTGGAATTGCCAGTTTAACATGAAAATGTAAAGTGCATGCAAGGACAAAACATGTCATTTATTCAATTGCCTATTCTTATTAAAATATAATCTTGTGATATGTCATCGTCATCTTTGTCAAATGAATGAGGCAGGATGAGAATGATGTTACTTAAAGCATAAGTACATAGTTAAAGTAATGGATGCACTACAATGTGTTAAGATCTAGTCGTTTTTCTTTTGACTGAGTGGGTATCCAATTCCTATTTTACGCTAAAATTAATGATGGAAAGTGCAAAAGAGACAAAAAATCATCATGTGACCAAAATTAAGACTAGGCAAAAGGCTGAAGTATGTGACCAAATATACAGAGTACATTACCAGTTCTGTCCGTTCCTTTTCCTGAGAAAGAACATAAAATGATAGGTAATTTTCATGACATGTAAGAAGGCAATGGGATAATGTTCATGCTTCCCTATCCAGGAGAGATGGGAAGATCAAAGACAGAAGATCATTGATAAATTTCACAAAAATTTCTGATGACAGCTTTTCTATATAAAAAATTGTAACAGTACAGGCACTACTTTTCAGATCATCTGATCAAAGTGTAAAAAGTGCAGTGGTCTGATTATAAGCATTCTTGCTTTCATTTTGGAAACATCTGAAAAAAAAACCACCTTATCTGGTAACAGTCTTTATTTTCAAGGAAATTTTATCAGCAAATAGGAAGGTGTGCAGTACTAAGAACAACTAACTTGACTAATGAGGAAAGCTAATCATGTAATAGAAAGGCTAGACAGGCAGATTCAGATATGGATGGACTGCTTACTTAGATATAAGTGCTGTCCATAAAAAAAGCTGATATGGGGCAAAATCAGGAAAGACTAAACAACGGCAAGGAAATTAATCAAAAGTAAAAGAATGCATTAGAAAATAGGCCATAAGAATAGTTTTCTGGTTTTGATTTAAAAAAAAAATTAAAATCTGGTTGATAAAAAAATATGTTAGAATAACAGATTTCTAATAAGGTATTGTACATAGACACATTTCTACATATAAAAAAAAATGAATCAATATTACATATTTCACACTACTTGTTTTTAAATTATGAACTAAATTGTTAACTGAACCTTTATAAGAGACTTTGATATCTCAGGGATTTAATGCAGGCCATTCCATATCCATCAGGAATAAATATGTTGGCAAAGTTTGTGAAAAGAATGATAGATGAATAAATTGTTAAAGGAAACATTCAGAGAGAGATCCCCTTGTCTACTCAGTAATGTGGGCTCTTTTGAATGAACATTTTAATACAGCAAAATGCAGAGTTATAAGCATTAAAAGAATGTGTATAGCTTGTGTTCAAAATGTAACCTTGCAAACTTAAAGAATATATTTTGCAACACTGACACAGAGAAGTGATAATCATCTGTTCTACAAGAGCTTTCACAATAATTCTCTAACCAAAGATCATCAAGGGAGTATTGCTCAAAAATCATGAAGGGAAATAATCTCTCTTCCATTAGTATTCAGGAAGACCAATACTGGACCACCATACCCTGTTCTGCCTCTGTGGTTGCAAAAAATGATGTTGTTGAAAAATTGGAAAGATTTCAGAAAACTTCAAAATGCTGTTCTATCATCCAGAGGCATGGCTTAGTGAGACTAAATTTAGGATTGAGTGGTCATTCACTTACAGTCTATAAACATACACAGTACATAGGCATTAACTTGTTTTTCATAATAATTTCAAATGAAGTGCTCAGCTGAAAAATAAGGAAGCTCTGCAGAGGTACATCCAGATTCTTCTACTCATGATCATTTATAACTCTAAACAGAATGCATTTTTAAAATTCTACTCCAAAACTTGTCTCCCTTTTATGGGAATAATCACTCTTTATCTTCCTAAGACTTTTGTTAAAAATGTCCTATTTATTCAAGGAGGAGGTACTTTTAAACACTTCCAGTGATTTACATTCAAGTGAAGCTGTGAATATGGAAGCACATTTGTGTTGCATCTAAAAAGAACTTTTAAATCTAGAAGAACAGCTAGAATCTAAATTAAAAGAATAAAAATAGTGAATATCAAAACTAAATAAGGTTAAAAATACAGTAAAATTGCAGACCTCAGAAATAATTCAGACAAGCTTTCATATTTCCACTGGAATTCTGCAAGAGAAAATTAGAGAGAAGTAACATCTGTGTAGGCAGGAATTCAATAGTGTGATTATTCCTACCTAGAAAAAAAAATAAATAGAAAGAAAATGGAAGAAACAAATGCAAAAGAAGTGGAAGTAGAAAGGTAGAATTATAGGTAAAGACAGTTGCTGAGAAAGATTTAGAAGGTTATTAGAAGTGATTTGGACTTTAATACAGATACATATAGCTACTGCAGTCATCCTTCTGGTCCATTAGTTTGATGATGCCACTCCCTTGACAGTTCTTTTTGGATTCGACTTTTGTCTTTTCAGTATGATACTGCTTTCCCTCTAGTTTTTTCCCTGTGGAACATTTCATTGACAGCTATCCTTTTTCTTCCCTTAATGAGGACTGATAGTTCCCCACTGACAAATTTGCCAGATGCTCACAATCTGTAAATTCCATATGAAGTTTTTTGTTCATGGTTCAGACTTGCTAATCTCACAAGGTCCCATCCATGCTGATTTTTCTCTGCTTCTCTCTGGCTACAACAGGGGATGAACTGAGCTGAGTTATATTAATGTAGCTCTGTGGTTTCAGTTTACCTTTCATACACTCTGTCCTTAGAGCAAAAGCACCTAACTAAAGGTAGAGCTCCTTCTTGACTTAACTCAATTACAGCATCACAGAACAGTTGAGGTGGGAAAGCACTTCTGGAGATTGTCTAGTTCTGCCCCCCTCACCCCAGTTCAAAGGATGGTCAGCTGGGGCTGTATCCAGCTGTTTTGAGTATCTTCAAGGATGGAGATTCCATCACCCCTGTACTCAACCTGTTTCAGTGTTTGGTCATTCTGAAAGTAAAATGTTTTTTCTTATGTTTAAATAGAATGTCATGTCTTTCATTTTGTGCCCATTGCCTGTTGTCCTGACACTGGATAACACTGAGAAGAGTCTGGCTCTGTCTTCTTTGCTCAATCCCAACAGGTATTTATACACTCTGATAAGATCCACCTGAGCCTTCTCTTCTCCAGGCTAAATGATTCTAGGTCTCTGACTCACGCATATGAAAGATGGACCAGTCCCTTCAACATCTTTGTGGCCTTGTACTGGACTTGCTCGAGTAGGTCCATGTCTTTCTTGCATTAAAGAGCCCAAAGATGGACAAAGCACTCCAGGTGTGGCTTCACTGGTGCTGAATAGAGGAGAAGAATGACCTCCCTTGACCTATTTGTGACAGTCTTCCTAACACAGTCCAGGATGCTGTTGGCCACCTTTGCCACAAGGGCACATCACTGGCTCATAGTTAGCTTGTTGTCTACCAGTACCCTAAGGTCCTTCTTGACAAAGCTGCTTTCCAGAAGCTTTCCAGCCAGTCAGCCTTCGGTGTGTATTGGTGTCCGGGGTTATTTGTCACCACTGCAGGACTTGGCATTTCCCTTTATTGAACTTCATGAGATTCCTGTTAGTTCATTTCTCCAGTGTGTTGAGATCCCTCTCAATGTCATTGGGTTTAAAAAGTGGACTACATTCTCCAATATTGAAAAGAATTTAATTTTGTCTTGAATAACTGCTTGCATACTTTTGGAAACGTGCATTCAATCTAACAACAAATTGACATTACCTGTCACTCCTTTTTTAAAAAAAATGAACTCCAACAAGGTGCCTTTAAGGGGCATTATAAGGTTAATGCTGGTTGATTTAATTCCAAAATTAGTAAGTGAATAAAAGTTTGAAAGGAAAAAATCATCATCTAGGTCATGAAAATCTCAGACTGTTGTTTGATTGTATGCTAGGATGAACAATTTTCTTTCAGAATGAACTGGTCAGAAACCTGAAAGTCTATTTTTATCTCTTTTATGCTCCCTCCGGAGGAAACACTTACACAATAGATGTAATTGCATCATTCTTGTAAATGGCATTGAGAAAAGTCAGCAGATCTGTCAGGACCTCATCAATTTAAGTTAACTTAGAGATGATAACAATGTTAAAACAATGCTATGTTTTATTCCTCTAGTCACCACAGTAGTCATTATGTTGTGACGAGAAAAGCTTCTTTTCACAGACAATATCCACATAGGGATGGGAGAATATGAAATGAGAAACAAATAATTTTAATTCTGTTTTCCTCTATATCATGTATGGAGCAAAATAAAACAGAAGAGAAGAGCAGCCAACAGTGGTCGGAAAGGGAGACATACTAATCACAAAATACAGTGGGTTGCCATTAAAAAGTCATTTGCCAACCATTTTCACACAGCAGTATGTAAAATATCCAGAGTTTTACTTACATTGGATAACTGATACCTGTGATAATGATTGTCAAATAATCATTGCCATTTTAATGCTTTCTACTTTATTACGGGTCAGCAATTATGTCTGCAATGATACAAGCAAGTCATTTGTGAAAGTATTTACTTTTTTCTAAACTGTTTCTCAGTACAACCTTCAGGAAACATTCTGGACATTTTAGGAAATACGAGCCTTCTGCTTATTCATAAAATGAGTAATAATAGAGTGAAAAAGTTTACTTTTAAAATGTGAAAATTTTTGCTTCAATTTTTTTCTTGCTTGAAGGAAGCAACCTGAATGAGAAGGTACTGAAGTGTTTCTCATTTCATGATGGAGACTCAGCTGAAACAAAATAAAACAAAAGATACCCTAAAAACTTCAGGGGTATTTCTGTTGAAAAGCGCAGTCCTGTAAAAAGTTAAAATTTAAGTGACCTATTTCACAGCCATAAGGTGATTGTTTATCAGTAGTTAAATACCATTAACTTATGGTGTGGTCAACAGATAAAGCAGATATAGTACCATGTATTAATATATTCAGAGAACTGTTGACAGCATGAGCTAGTTAAAAAAGTAAGAGGAAAAAATAAGTTTTTCTTTAGAACTGTGTGCAACTTCTAAAATCTAAAAAAAAAAATCCAAGAATAATTAAAAAACAGCAGTTCTAAAAAGTAACCAAAGCAGCTAATTTTGGAATTTGCATACAAAATTTATAGGTTCTAAAAAGAGTAAAAATGGCAATTTTTCTGATAAAACACAAGAGAGTTTCTTTGCAAACCCTACTACATTCCTTCTGAAACTTGGAATCATTGTGTAGTGAATACTCTTGAACTAATGTAAATATTTACACTGAAAAACATTAACCATTTCTGCTGTCATAAGGACTCCAATAAATAAATGACTGGCAACAACATATAGCTAGACAAGTCCATAATACATTGAGTGAACAACTGGCTGATGGGTCAGGCTCAAAGAATTATAGTAAATAGGGTTACATCAGGCTGGCGATCAGTCACCAGTGGGATTCCCCGGGGCTCAATTTTAGGGCCAGTGCTCTTTAGTGTTTTTATAAATTATCTGGACACAGGAATCAAATGTACATTAAGTAAGTTTGACAATGATACTAAATTAGGAGGAGCTGTGGAGTCTTTTGAGGGTAGAGAGGCCTTACAGAGAGGTTTGGATAGACTAGAGAGCTGGGTAATCACCAACCACATGAAATTTAACAAGCGCAAGTGACGGATTCTCCACTTGGGACGGGGTAATCCTGGTTATACGTACAAACTGGGGGACAGGAGGCTGGAAAGCAGCCCTGCAGAAAGAGATCTGGGGGTTTGGGTTGATGGCCATTTGAATATGAGTCAACAGTGTGCCCTGGCAGCCAAAAGGGTCAATTGTGTCCTGGGGTGCATCAAGCACAGCGTAGCTAGCTGGTCGAGGGAAGAGATTGTCCCACTCTGCACTGCACTGGTGCAGCCCCACCTCGAGTACTGTGTGCAGTTTTGGGTGCCTCAATATAAGAAGGACATCAAACTGTTAGAGTGTGTCCAGAGGAGAGCGACCAAGATGGTCAGACCTCTCAAGGGCAAGACTTACAAGGAGCAGCTGAGGTCACTTGGTTTGTTCAGCTTGGAGAAGAGAAGGCTGAGGGGTGACCTCAGCACAGCCTACAACTTCCTTAATGGGGGCAGCAGAGGGGGAGCTGCTGATCTCCTCTCTCTGGTGACCAGCGACAGGACACGAGGAAATGGAATGAAGCTGCGTCAGGGGCTGCTCAGATGGGACATTAGGCAAAGGTTCTTCCCTGAGAGGGTGGTCGGTCACTGGAACAGACTCCCCAGGGAAGCAGTCATGGCACCAAGCCTGTCAGAGTTCAAAGAGTGTCTGGACAACGGTCTTAGTCATACGGCTTAGTTTTAGGTAGTCCTGCGAGGAGCAAGGAGTTGGACTCAATCGTCCTTATGGGTCCCTTTCAAGTTGAGATATTCTATGATTTTATGATTCTAATATAGTGAAGCCACATACGTATTTTACAATACCTACAAATTTAGCTCTATGTTTCTGTCTTCTGAAACTCCCACAGTCTCAAAAGATTTGTCATTTCACATGATTCCGTAGTTACTATAGAGGAGTTATATTCAAGTCTGGATGTTGTTTACAAATGCTGGGACTATTGTGAGGTTTGATATAAGCTGAACTGTGAAGCTCTCCGTGTCAAATACAGACTTGAGATGTGGCAGACAAGATATTCTATTGTCTCAATGCCATTGCAGGACTTTAAAAAAAAAAAAAAAGGAAGAATCCGCCTGCTGACATAAGAATGAAATAAAACTATAATCCATTGGCAAAGAAGTACAAACATAGTGGAAAACCACTGCAAACTATCTTGGCATACAAAAATAGATCTTAAAATTGAATGTAATATTTTAAATGTGATACAGCTATGAATATATGAGCATGTACAAATTTATGCATATTCATTAAGATGAAAATGTGAAGAAAATAATCTTTTTTTAATGAAAATAGTTTGGGGTTTTTTTTGAAAATGGAAAGATACCCAAAGGATAACTATAGAATAACAGTGAGGAGTGTTAAAATAAGAAGTTAAATATTGAAACAGATACAGTCTGTCTTTGATTTCATGGTTGGATGGGATTTTTAAGTGTTAAAAAATTCTGCTGACTTTTCTATGACTCTACTCCTGAGCAGACATTTTACGGAAAGATGAGTTAAATGTGAAATGCTTTAGTTAAAGTAAGTGTGGAAACCTAATCCTGTGAAAAACAGAATTAGAAAACACATCTGAATACTGGTGCTTGAGCTGATAAGTCAAATGCTGTGAGATTAAAAGTGTTTCCACCTTTATGTCATGTTTTCAACCATATAAGCAGAAATAGAAAAAAAACCCAGATTCCTATATACTTTTACCCAAGTAAACTATTGCTCACCTGTAATGTCAGGGGAACAATTAGTAATGTGTCTTGACCCTTTGGTCATAACATTTTTACTGACTCTCTCAACAATATCAGCCAATAAAATTTCTGGCTTTCTCAAAATGAGTTTTTCCCTTTTCACAGACTTTCTAAATAATTTCAAATAAATTATGGTCAACAGTAAATTTGAGGTGTTATTCCTCATAAAGCATCATGAATGTCATGTTATCTTCTTTTTTTAAGCTTCTGTTTTTTTCTAAGCAAATATAGAAATTAGTGAATATTCCTGTACTTGTCTTCTTTCCACTTTGGAAAAGTTCTGTAGGAAATAGATTTTCTTGTTTGTTTGCTTTTTAATTTCCTCAACATGCTAGATGTTTGAAAATATTTTCCTGCTCCATATAAGGATAAAAACCAGGACTTCAAAGTTGTAAAGGGGAGGAAATAAGAAACTTCTCCCTCTTTCTCCTGTCTGCGCTTCATACACAGTGATTAAGGAATGTGTGAAGGAGGAAATAGCCTAGGCATCATACTGCAAGGAACATATGCAAATCACTGGGTCATCTGTCTACCTAGAAATGGGTCTATTCCAATGTTTTGCCTAGAAATTGTTGCACTTCAAACTATTAACTGAAGCAGGAACTTAAGCCTTTTGCTCATAGTTCATATCAACACTCCAAAGTTATTAATTAATCTAATCCTTCATTTCCCAGGTTGAAGACATTACATAAACTATCATCCCCTTATTTGGAAAAATCAATACCCATTTTCTTTGGTTATGGTTTTATTGCCTGAATTTTTGAACCCTAAATGATCCTTCACTAAAAGTGAGTTTTGTATAAATTCTTATATTCATGACATAGGTCACAAAAAGAACTAGAAAGAGGAATTTTTTCCAAGTGACCGAATCTAATATTTTTAACCTACAATTATCAAGCTAAGAGAACCCCATTTCATGTGATAAAATTTAAAAGAACAAAAACAATTAATAAAATAAGAGAATTACATACTAAATAGTTTCAGAAGAGCTAAAATCAATTCCTCTATTTCAAAGCTATATTTGGACATACATTAACTCACAATAATGAATCTGATTCATATCCCTTTGACCTCAATTTTACATTTTGACTTCAAATGGCATTAAAGGACATGCATAAGCACTACTAGATTCATACTGTCACCTCCTGACACTGCCAGAAGGAATTATCAAATTAAATACGTTGACTAGGCACCCGAAAGCTCCCTAATTATGTACATATCTACTTTCTTATTAAAAGAATAAAACTTTAGAAATAAAATGGGAGGAGAGAAAAATCATATTTAGATACTTCCCTTATCTATTGGGGATTCAGAAACAACGGTCTGCCCCATCTCAGAAAACACAACGGAACTGGAAAAGGTTCAGAGCAGGGCACAAAGGATGATTAAAGTTATGGAGCTGTTTTCATACAGGAAACAATTAAAACTAAAACTCTTCAGCGTAGGAGGAGGTGATTAGGAGATATAACAGAGATATGCAAAATCATGAATGGCAAAGGGAGTAACAAAGGATTGTTTATTCCCTCTCTCTTCCAAGACAGGAAATCAGATGCCCCCTGGGTTCACCCTAGGTAGCAGGTTCAAACCAATCAAAAGGAAATCTTTCTATTAAGTACAAAGACACCGCCCACGAGCTAACAGATTCCCATACCACATAACGGTTTAACTTAGACAATATCCTGGGAAAGTTTCATCGTACTGTTACATAGTTCTCACGCTCCATCTCTAGCCTACCAGTCTCAGAGATGTCACAAGCCAAACGAATTTTTTGTCTGACCCACTATCGTCAACTTTGCATTCTCACACCATATACACACATCTCTTGGCTTTACCACAATTCTTTGGACAACATGTATATACATACATATAATTATAAGCACATACATCTCTCTCTATATAAAAGATGATAACAAAACAGCATCTTAAGAGATAGCACATAGTGCCTAACTACAATGAGGAGAAACAGTGAAGCTATTAGCCATTTCTATATGTGGGAGTAGAAAAACTAGCACAAATCAATCTTCTTATAAGCTTGTAGATACTAAATCTCCACATCTAAGCCAGTCATCACAGGCCTTTTTTAAAAATATTTTCAATAGTCAGTGGAGTGTATGGCATAATTCATTTTGTGTCTGCTTTAGGTTGAAATAATTCAGATATTTAATTTCCTAAAAATGCCTTTTTTTTTCCCTCCCATTTCTTAAAAGTATTAATTTGGCAAGCTCAACTGCATTAAAGAATCAGGGAAACCACTACTTTGGAAAAATCTTGGAAACCCTTAAGCAAGAGAAAATATATAGGGCAATGATTAAAGAAATAACTCCTACTATATTGGGGAGGGACAAGTATTGTCAGGTTTCCCTGAATTACGTAATATATGACACTAAAGCAGAAAAATGTTACATGACAGTCAAGAAGGTGGGCAGACCCTTTCTTGAGGCCTGGTATACTCTATATTTTGACAGCTGTTAATTATCCCACTTTTATGTCTTAGTCTTGAGTAAATTTGGTGCTGCAATAAGCAAGTGACCTTTCTTATCACAGACAGCTTCTGAACAAGGAACCTTAATTGCCTTTTTTCATATGAATTTATACTATGCTATCATAATTTTCATTTTCATGCAACAAATACCGCACTTTTACAGACTAATAGCATATAAAGGTTAAGGTAAAATATAACGAATGTATCAATAAGGCACCTTCTTTTTCAAGGCAGGTTAGTGAAAGCTAGCAACAGCTAATGTTTTTAACTCTTTTGCAAATGATAACCCAGGTATACATTGGTACATCGTGTATGCATGTAAGTAAAAATGACTACCTTGATACTGTGTTTGCACTGTGTTGCCAGAACATCTGACAATTGTTTCCTAAAAGCATCAAACCCAGTGAAAACTGCTTATTTTCTCTCCTTTCTTGAGCATCCAACAAAATTTCAATAAAATGGATTTATATCCTAAATTCACTGGATTAACAATTCTGTAAGTTACTAGAATATTTGAATGTCACACTCAGAAGAGTCTCCTTTTGCCCAAGTTCCTATCTTCCTCCTGACAGATTTTGCTAAAATACTGTGAAGGTCTTTCTTTGTACCCATACATGTTTCTTAGTTACACCTGCAGCCATTCTTTAACCTATCAAAACTTTATTCTCTGACATTTTCTTAATAAAAAATAGAATACAGAGAGGAATAAAAAATTTGCTCCTCCAGTAAAGCCCTTTCTTGCAACATATATATAAATATTTCGCAACTGAATAAACCCTTGACTGAATTTCTGTGTTTTCTAAAGGCTCACTTTCCCCTCTCACTGCACATTCTGACATAGAAAGCAATGATGTAATCTGGGATAACTGCAATCAGAAGATATTATTGCATCTTCTCTGTCACCTTCAATTTACTGAAGAAATTTCTACTTAAAAATATCAAGTCTAAATTTACTATAGTGTCAGTTACTAAGTGTTTTCTATTTAATCATCTTATCAGTTCATGATACGGTGAAGAGAAGAGGTTTTCATTCTGTGATGTATTCTTTAGATGGACTGGTGCAAACAACATTTTTAGTGATGGATGGACTAAAGTAACAGCCTTCAGACACACAAAAAGAATATAGAAGAGCATACAGCACAGAAATTATGTCTGACTTTAAAAATACAGCTTTTCTTCAGCTTCCAAAAGAGCTAGTCTTCATGAAAAATATAAAAGACTTTTTACCATTTCCGATGAGTCACGTGTATGCCACCCTCCAGCGAGCATTTTCCTAGTTTTCTAAATGAACATTTAGTAAAAACTCATAGTCTTACGGAAAGCCATAGTAAATATAATATACAAATGAAGGCAATACTTAATGCTGCCACTACAGTTTTTGTCTTCTGCTTGCTCCACTGAATCAAATTTACCCATGCATCAGACAAAAAAGTGTACTGTATGTTTTTGTGCTTTGTCCCCCTTCACTCCCAGCAGACAGGGAGCTGAAGCACACAGACTTATGTTGGTTCCTGCCAGTGCATTACATCCTAGCTGGAAACAGGAGCACTATTCGCAATCCCAAGAAAAGACCTCTCCAGAATCAGCTGATAGAGCTGCAGTCGCTTGACAATTCATACCAAATTCAGTCCCACAGCTCAGGAAACTTCTCATTTTGTTACAAGGGTGTTGAATTTCTAAAGCTCAGTGCTGAATTTGGTTATTTCAAGTTTCAACTACAATAATGTGCAACTTGACACAGAACCTAGCTTACCAGATGAGTATAGCTCAATAGCTGTCACTTGCCATTTTCACTTCTTAAAACTTCCAATGCAGGCAGTGGTGCTTGGCATTCTTCACTGTTTTTCCTTCTTTTCTACTCCATTTTTCCAAAAGAGCTGAAATCTAAAATAGCAGCAAACCTTCTAAGGCAACAAAGAAACTGAACTTACTTATCATTATTTTTAAATTTCAGACTTCTAAGTGTTATTTTTACCTTATTTATTGCAACAGTACTTCTAAAAATAATAATTAGGTCTGCTTGTTGCCAATCATTAACTGCTTAAAGCTAACTTCATGTTTTAAAAAGGGGCAGAGAATAGAAATACCCAAAAGAATATATCTTACGACACTCTTCACTGACACTACCTTCCTGAAGCAACAGATAACTCATGTCAAAACATGCGTATGTGCATCAGGTATGACAAATGTATTCATCCAAAGAAAGTAAAAGATGTAAAGGCAGCCAACACTGGGGAAAATTGTCCCTGAGTAGATGCAGGATACATTCAGGATGATGTGAATGGAAAAAAGCCTTTAAAGACAGCTGTCATCTTGAGTGGTGCTGCAGTGCTTTAAAAAAAATGTAGAATAAACATCTGATTGTAAGTAAAACTTTTTAATCTTTATTTTAGTGGAAACATTTTTCTTTAAAAATGTAACCCCAGGATTTTTTTGATAGGGAGCAGGTAACACAAGTAGCATCACTATTCTCAAGCACCACATGATGATACCAACTGACGTCAGTAATATCTGAAGGAAAGGCAATAGGCCAGATCTTCTGCATGTATTAAAATTGCTGATTGTTTTCATTTATTAATTCTTTTATTCTACCACATACACCATACACATAAAAGAAGGTTTCCTTTAGTATTCACAAAGATCATTTGGGTCCAACAATTTCTCCAGGTGTTCCACTATATATTGTAGGGATTATAAACTGGGTTTGGGTTTGTTTGGTTTTGAGGGTTTTTGGGTTTTTTTAAATAAGAGATACTAGACCAAAAAAAAATTGTTGATATCTTATTTCTGAAAGTCCATGGGGTTTAGCATAGCCAGACCCAGGCTGAAAAGAAAGTTACAATTTACTTACGTATACATTCCCAATATGTGACAATTACATATACATGGTTTTCAGCTTCACAATACAAACATTGCATTACACAACTATTTCATTATGCAGTTTACTATTTAACCATAATGGTTTACTATTTACTTTTACTTTTCTTCATAACAGTTTGGGAGAACTAAAAAAAGTTGGACGTGTGGAAAAACTTTACTTAGTTACTTTAGAAGAAGACTAACAAACTAAATGAAATTAGGTTCTTATTCTAAAATAAGAAAAATGTTTCAGTGTAACAGCAATCCATAGGATCTTTCCTCTGGCAGCAAAGAAAATGTAGCGCTTGTTTTTCAGGTATTGTAAACAACCAACTAGGATTTTGTTTGTTACTCCAGTGCTCAATTAACTGCCAGAAAAATAAGAAGTTATAACTAACCGAATAGGTTAAACTGTTTTCTAGAAAGTAATTTGAAGTAAGCAGGCAAAATATTCAACCTTTAGCTGAAACAGAAATTTCTGTTGCAGCCACTGTAATGAATGAATTTGATCAACTTTCTTCCGAAGGAGAGACTGCAACATTCAATGTGAAAAGTGCGTGTCAAAATGCAACCTCTCCTTTCAACTTATAATGAACTGATACAGAGACTAAATATTTAGGAAAAAAGAAGAACAAAAAGCTAACAAATCACTTCTTGGGGAAAAAAAAGCCATTTCCTTACAAACACATTCTACTTTAACCTTAACATTATGTGACAGACTATTCTTACTTTAATTGGGCTTAACGAATTCTGGTAACCACTTCAAAAATAACATTTCAGCTTAGTATCAAAGAACTAATTAGGACCTATTCTATGATGTAGGCTTTGAAGCATGTGCTGACATACAACCTCCCTCCTCCCCCTCCCCAGGAAATACACTGAAGCATTATCATGAACCTATTAATGTTCAAAATACTAACAAATGACAGTAAGACTACTCGATAGGTGGCTTATTTTATACCTCTGTAGCATTAATTATATGTACAAAATCAAGTGACTTAAACTTTCTGGAAAGTTATTCAATCTCTAGATCACACATCTGCCTTAAAGGACTACTGTGACTGAACATTCCAGCTGAACTTTATAATTTTGCTATCTTTTTAATACACAGCAGCAAAATGTAATTTTGGTTGTAGGACTTATTTTTTGATTAAGGAAAAAGGATAAGAAAATATAAATCAGCCACTTATAAGACAGGGTATGCATACATCTGTGAACAGGACAAACCAGTCCTGACAACAAAGAAGCTGTTTTGTAAGCGACATAAAGCGAACAAAGTCATAACAAGCTGCACACTGTCAGACTACAGCTATGACTGCAAATATACAATCTTATTTTATCCTATGATCAGAGACTGTGTCTCCCCTTGGGACCAGTGCCTATTGCATGCACAATACATGGGTAGGTACTTGCCACTGGAAGGTATTTGAAAGAGGATTCAGGTTTCTTATTATGCTGTCAAGAAGCAGCTAATTAGTCACTGTGAATTAAACACAACCTAAAATTAATGTAAATCATTTTGACACTCAAGTACCTACTGCTTAGGTGTGGAAAATAGTGTTGATTTTTCTTTCTCAAGAATGAGCATCTTGAAAACGGATTCAAGCATTTTTGAAAACTCTCATCTGAGCCAGTAATTGATAACTTCATATTTCTTTTCTATTTTATGGTATGGATGTTCTTCTATTTTTCCTTTTTACCCACATTGGGCATGTAAGGTGTTACTTTTCATGTTCCTGTTCAGCTGTGTGTTTGATGTCATTATAATCAAGACCAGTCTTGCTGTCAGTAACTTCAGTTTGCCATTTTTCTAATCTGGATGCTGTTACGTAAACTCAGTTTATTCTTACTTAAAAAAAAAAAAAGAAAAGAAAAAGAGAAAGTTTGAGCTGTTCAATTGCCTGGGTATGCATATAAAATATAAGACAATTTTATGAATGGACCACTTAGAGCTTCATTTGCTGAGTGGTGGTTTAGGAAGAAGTACATTTCATGAATTTTTTTTTTTTCAAATTGATTTTTACACCTTTCTCTTTCAAACCTTTACTTGTGTAGTGATAAGGAAAATAAATACCCAAGCACGTCATAGAATTGTTAAGCATCTTTCAGGACATTTACAGACTAGGAGCTGTCTATCTGTTATTAATGTAAATGCCCTAAAACATATTTCAGAATTCTGTGGTATGCTTATCAGCTATGCTGATACCAAAAGGTAACAAATGCAATATGATACTGATGTATAAAACTGTTTGTACCACCTGTGCTCAAAATATTCAGACATTCTAAAAGCAAAACTTGAAATTTCTCTTTTGCCATGGCAGGATTTAGAAACTTTTGACACAAAGATAACAGAAGCAAATGGCGTGTCATTACCGGGGCTGCCAAATAAAACCATCTATTTCCTGCTGCAGCAAAGTTTGACTTTGCTGAACTGCAAATATGAATTAGACTCCACTAAGAGTCAGTGAAGTCTATTGCTCTTTCTAGGAAGGCATTAATGAAGTTTCAATTAACCTGAAATAGAAGAATTTTCCTTCACATAATGGATAAAATTCAAAATTAGCTAGATTCACCCTTTACAGCTGCAACATTATGGAAATGTCCTTTTCTCAATTCTTTGTAAATAAGTCATGTGAGCAGCTAAACACTGCCACTGCAACCGCTGTGTCAAACCAGTTCTCTCACAATTTTGCCAAAGGGGTACTTCAGGTCAGGGACAGTGTGCAACTATCACTTTCACTAGCCTTATTAGTCTGTCGTCATGCCAGACAGAATTACTGGCGTGCAGGTGTTGCTGTAAGGCTGAGAAGCAGTAGTAAGTAGTTTTACTTGAACCACCATCCCATTCTCCGGCTCAGTGCTCTCAATTCCCATGTCCCCAGGGCAATGCGACAGGTACTGTCAGTCCCCCAAGCCAGTTGGGGGGGCTGGATTTTGGCATCCCCCAGTTGCCAAATGCAGTGAGCTGAACAGAAATTGTGACACTGTGTGCTTCATTCAGCTGCAAATTTAGAGTATGCATATTTTCTCTCACCAGCTCCAAAATGCAAACCATTAGAATTGAGAGTGGGGAAATGAGAAATCAGAGGGGGAGGGGCAGAGAAACTTCCAAATACTGTCACAAGTTGGATTAAAATTACTTCTCAAGGTAACATTTATGTTTTACTGTTATTCAAATCTTCTTTTCCATCGATAAAGGGTTTGATCTTGTTCTTTAATAGCCAAAGCTAAAAATTCACTTTCTTGAAATTGCTTGGAGTTTTTGGATCAGTTCCCAAAGCATGTATTGGCATCTAATATGGCTTTGTCAGTCAATAGACTTGTGGTATCAATCCACTGGTTGATGGAAAAAAGAAGTACACAACTTAGTTCTCATGCGTAAACAGGGTAAGGCAATCCAGTGGCAATCTTTACAAATCAGACAACATGCATACAAAAGTATGTTTAATCATTCAGTATGAAAGTGATTAGAGAAAACTGGATGTCATGTGCTAAGTTAGGCAGCTGCTAAAAATGGGTTATATTCCTCTTCTCTTTCTTTGTTCATCAAGAAATTCACAGGTTTTTTTAAACAATAAGTAAGAAACAATGCTCCTCTTGGCAAAGGAAACACTTGAGCATGCACAACACAATGTCCATAGTTATGTCATTCTCTCCTTCAAATCAACTATGGAATACTGGAATTACCAGCTTATTCCAACCACAGACGATACTCTTACTCATGACAGAATTTTAAACATGCTGCTCCACTAAAGTGAAATAGGGATATTTCCTTGACTTCAGGATAAAGATGTCAGGGTCCTTGTACCATGTCCTCAAGGGATTTAACAATTTCTTTAGGCAATCTGTCTTTTAAAAGTTTAAGTACTCAGTCTGGAAACAATAAGTATGCCATGGAACAAATACTTTTATGATCATTCCACAAACTGCACAAAGAGAAGCTTTGGTTTGTTTTGTTTGGTTGTTTGTTTTTTTTTTTTTAGCCAAGGTCGTTAAACTGTAACAGAATTGTTTCTTGAAAAAAACAAAAAATAAAAACATCTTCATTGTTCTTGGTCAGGTTTATACTGAAAACCACTGAATCAAGGGGTTATAATACATAAACATGTTTATAATGAATAGTTTGACCTGAGCTACTTACAGCTCAAGCTATTTTACAGAATTACATTTCAAAATTCAGTTAACCTTTAGACTTAAAACAAACAAGTCTAGTAATACTTTAGAAATTTGTTTTACAACTACATGGCAGAAGATACAAACATCATTTGAATACAGTTACCTCAGTCTATGACTGAAGCCAAGGTGCAACAAAATACTTGTAAAATTTTCAAAGGCTGAGACTCTTGGTCTGATATTACTTTCCCCTTCCATTCTCACTGATATTCCTTATTTTGTAGCAAACAACTGAGGCTAGGGACATTCATATGAGAATCTTCTCTGAATGCCTATCAGCACACAAAAGCTGTAGGAAGTTATTTTGTTCTGTTTCTCCTTTAAAGATATAATATTAAAATTTCACAGAAGGTGAAAGTTTTAGAACAGAGCATCCTCTCTTTACAGTTTCATTTCACCCTGATAGACAACCTATAATTTATACCATGTTGTCATATTAAATTAGGACATGAGTCCCCTGAGATAATCAACTTCACACCGCTAAATGTTAGTGGCACTGTTTCTTTTCAAGACAGCACAGAACAACAAAGCCCAAAGGAGGATTCTAAACGGTAAGAACAATTCAGAGGTTCTTGCAGTGAGGAGGGCACAGAGCAAGCTCACTACCCTGGACTTAAGGAGAGCAGAGTTTGGCCTCTTCAGGGATCTGCTTGGTAGAGTTCCATGGGATACAGCCCCGGAGGGAAAAAGGGCCCAAGAAAGCTGGTTAATATTCAAGGACTGCTTCCTCCAAGCTCAGGAGCAATGCATCCCAGCAAGAGGAAGTCAGGCAAAAATGCCAGGAGTCCTGCATGGATGAACGAGGAGCTCCTGGACAAACTCAAACACAAAAACGAAGCCTACAGAGAGTGGAAGCAAGGACAAGGAGGCTGGGAGGAATACAGAGAAATTGTCCAAGCAGGCAGGGATCAGGTTAGGAAAGCCAAAGCCCGGATAGAATTAAATCTGGCCAGGGACGTCAAGGGCAACAAGAAAAGCTTCTATAGGTACATCGGTGGTAAAAGGAAGACTAGGAAAAATGTGGGCCCTCTCTGGAAGGAAACGGGAGACCTGGTTACCTGGGATATGGAGAAAGCTGAGGTACTCAATGACTTTTTTGCCTCAGTCTTCACCGACAAGTACTCCAGCCTCACTGCCCAAGTCGCAGAAGGCAAAGGCAGAGACTGGGAGAATAAAGAACCACCTACTGTAGGAGAAGATCAGGTTCGAAACCATCTAAGGAACATCAAGGTGCACAAGTCCATGGGACCTGATGAGATGGGTCCGTGGGTCCTGAGGGAACTGGTGGATGAAGTAGTGTTAATGCAAATAATGGGTCAACCCACCACAAGTAGCTAAGCCACTATCCATCATATTTGAGAAGTCATGGCAGCCCGGGGAAGTTCCCACTGACTGGAAAAGGGGAAACATAATCCCCATTTTTAAAAAGGGGAAAAAACAAAGACCTGGGGAACCACAGGCCAGTCAGTCTCACCAATGTGCCTGGCAAGATCATGGAGCAGATCGCCCTGGAAACTATGCTAAGGCACATGGAAAATAAGGAGGTGATTGGTGACAGCCAACATGGCTTCACTAAGGGCAAATCATGCCTGACAAATTTAGAGGCCTTCTACAATGGGGTTACAGCATTGGTGGATAAGGGAAGAACAATGGACATCATCTACCTGGGCTTATGCAAAGCATTTAACACTGTCTTGCACGACATCCTTGTCTCTAAATTTGAGACACATGGATGTGACAGATGGACCACTCAGTGGATAAGGATTTGGCTGGATGGTCACACTCAAAGAGTTGCAGTCAACGGCTCAATGTCCAAGTGGAGACCAGTGATGAGTGGCGTTCCTCAGGGGTCAGTATTGGGACCGGCGCTGTTTAACATCTTTGTCGGCCACATGGACAGTGGGATTGAGTGCACCCTCAGCAAGCTTGCTGATGACACCAAGCTGTGTGGTGCAGTCAACATGCTGGAAGGAAGGGATGCCATCCAGAGGGACCTTGACAGGCTTGAGAGGTGGGCCCATGCAAACCTCATGAAGTTCAACAAGGCCAAGCGCAAGGTTCTGCACTTGGGTCAGGGCAATCCCAAGCACAAATACAGGCTGGGCAATGAGTGGATTGAGAGCAGCCCTGTGGAGAAGGACTTGGTGGTATTGGTGGATGAAAAACTGACTGTGAGCCAGCAATGTGCACTCGCAGCCCAGAAAGCCAACTGTATCCTTGTCTGCATCAAAAGAAATGTGGCTACCAGGTTGAGGGACATGATTCTCCCCCTCTGCTCTCATGAGACCCCACCTGGAGTACTGTGTTCAGCTCTGGTGCCCCCAACATAAGAAAGACATGGACTTGCTCGAGTGAGTCCAGAGGAGGGCCACAAAGATGATCAGGGGGCTGGAGCACCTCTCCTATGAGGACAGGGTGAGAGACTTGGGGTTGTTCAGCCTGGAGAAGAGAAGACTCCAGGGACACCTTATTGTGGCCTTCCAGTACTTAAAGGTGACCTACAGGAAAGATGGGGAGGGACCCTTTAACAGGGAGTGTAGTGATAGGACACGGGGCAATGGTTTTAAGCTGAAAAAGGGTAGATTTAGATCCGATGTAAGGAAGAAATTCTTTACTGTGAGGGTGGTGAGGCACTGGAACAGGTTGCCCAGAGAGGTTGTGGATGCCCCATCCCTGGAAGTGTCCAAGGCCAGGTTGGATGGGGCTTGGAGCAACCTGGTCTAGTGGAAGGTGTCCCTGCCCATGGCAGGGGGGTTGGAACTAGGTAGTCTTTAAGGTCCCTTTCAACGCAAACTATTCTATGATTCTATTGACACAAGTTCATTTTTTGCTCAATATTTTAAGAAAAAATGTTTTACTCCAACAGAGTGTCAGTGAAGAGGAGTAATGGATCCCCTAGTTATTGCAGTTAATATCGTGTTGTAGAAGTTCTTTAAATCGTTCAGTCTGCCTGGTTTCACTGTACGAAGACATTGTTTAAGTCCATTCTTTCCCCAAATGAGAAGGGACAAGTCTCTTTGATTTTAGTCTCAGGTCATCATTTGTGTGAATGGTCTCACCTGAAACCAGATGCCAAGTTTCTTCTTTGTCCTAAAGAATCAGCTTCCAATGTTCCAGTCTCATTATGACTTCCAGTGAAATTAAGGGTAAGTATTATTACCATGTGTTATAGTTAGAGCTATTGAAAACCACATGGCCTAATATGAGATAGGCACACAAATATAATTTTTTTATAATCAGTGAAATACTGATTACAGTGAGGTTGAGGACCACTGTAACTACTTCTTCGTCCCCCAGGTAAGTAATTTCATTCATGTACCTACGGTCAGCATTCCTCAGCAGTGACCGCATCGTTTCTGTAAAAAATGTTTACTTCTCTGGCATTAGCAGTGTTTCTCATATTCTCAGGTACCTCAACAGTAACTGTAATTACACTTTCATAACTTTCAGTGCCAAAAGGGAATAACACTGCAGTATCTGAGACTAGTCACAGTTTTGTGTAGCACAGACTGCTGTTTAATGTGGAACATTCTTTGCAGTCACCTTTTATACAGTTACACAGAGCTCATCCCTTCCTATTCATTTAAGTGCCAGCTACAGTTACAGAGTACAGATATCATTAGCATTACAAAATTAGAGTGAGCATTTAAAAACCCCTTTTATTCAAAGGGGGTGGCAATATGTCAGCAATAAGCACTTTTGATGATAATACCTGTTAAGTTGTGTAAGAGGATCATACAATCAGTCCTCAGGAGACTACAAGCCAAACAGGGTGACAGCATCAGTAAAACTGCAACAGCCTTATTGGGCTAATGGTAAGAAAATGCCTGTAGTCTTGTGTTGAAACACCAGACTGAAGAAGTTAGCCAACAGCCAAAAAGAAATAATCCAAATCTCCATCAGATCAGCTCTCAATGGAGAGAATGTATGATTCTTTATACTGTACAAAGTCATTTCTGTTGCCTTCTCTTCACATGCTTATGCTTTTTAAACCTTTAGTATTTTGGTTTACTGACTCTAGAGTTCCTTTACTTCAATAATAAATTACAATACATAATAAAATAAAGACAAACCAAAAATAAGCTTCTGACAAAGTAGTAAATAAAGAAATATAAATATTAAAAAAACCCCCCAAAACTAGATAAACCTGCTTAAGCATACATTAGAGAGCAGCACTTCTGTTACTACCATTACAGAAAAAAAATCAGAAAATCTGAGCAATGGTTTGTCCAGAGGCAGACAAAAGTAACATAATTTAATGTATACTTAGTATATATCTGGTTTATGTGTTTATTATATATTGCATATTTACCAAAACGAACAAAAGGGTTTTTTTTTAAACACATAAAAAACCCTGGTGCTATAACCCAATTTGCCAACAGTCAATTTATGAGTTAAAACTGCTTTACTTTTCTAAGTGCAAAAATAATACATTCTTATTAATGAGCAGTAGGTTAAGTGAGTCTGGTGATTCTAGTCTAATTTTCAACAACTATTTCTTCTTTAACACAAATGCACCACACATCTATGTAGTGGTACCATAATAGCACCCCTACACTCAAGTCCTGGATCAATATTCTACTTGCAAAACAGCTTTTTGATTAACTGTTTTTGCCTTCTCCCTCATCACCTGTCTGTTACTATTCCTCCATTGGAAGTCCTCACACTCCTACCCTTCCTCAGTTGTTCAAGTAAGACAGTTAATGAAAGTATTCTGAGGAAAAAAAAAACCAACAAAATAGCTAAGTTTTAGTTTATGCAGGTGGCTTGAGTCAATTTGGTTGATTTTGTCTGGAACAGAGCAACTTACCCAGAAAACAATGTTGAAGCACTAATCTTCAGCTGATGATAAGCAGTGAGCAACTGGAGATAGAAATGAAAAGACAATAAGATCTGTCTGTAGCCTCTATCTCAGCAGACAGTAAAAGTCTAAGTATGCTTAGCAACTGAAGATCAATACTGGTTTCCACAGCTCAGCCTCATTTTAGCATGGACCTGCCATTTACCATCTAAGTTATAGACATGATTGTGACTTTATCTCTGCATGTAGAACAGCAATTTGACAATGGTGTTTATTTAAACATATCCAATCTAAATGTGTTTGTTTAGTTATTCTTAACGTGGTAACCCTACTTGCCAGGAAGTCCTGCAGACCAAAGATGAAGCACATTTATGTTCCAAAAACCCGACAGTGCTGCTGCTCATATGATCTCTTATGCAAGCAAATCAATTATCTTAGTCTTTGTGAGTATAATATTCATACTCCAATAAGGCTAAAAATCCATACCAAGGAAAAAAATAGTCAGGCTTGTTATCATCCTCTGCAATGTGTTGGTAAGAAAAGATGCAGCTGTGGTAAGCCACTAGCCCCCTCCTATTATGCAACACAGATGCATCAAGGCTTAAAGGGCTAAGTTCTCTGGAATTTCTTTCTTTAGAAATTTTACTGTAAAATTACTTCCTGCTTGATAAACTTAAGTGGGGACTCATATCTATGCATTTCTACAGATATTCTGAACCAGAATCAATATAGGGTACGCATTTAGTCCTTCACAAAAAGGAAGCTCTAATCAGATCTTAAGGCTTTCATTCTGATACTGTATTACAATCATATATTTCACTTAAAAAAAAAAACAAGGCAGCAGCAGGCTATGTGATAAACTATTAATGGGAAATTGAGCACAGTTTTATTCCCTTAGAACTGCCCGGGGTGCTTTTTAAAAAATGTAAAGTCAACACTAAACACAATGAAAATTACACACTGAAACTTGACTAAAATTGATGAGGCACAATTATTTTTCCAGATTAAAACAGAAAAAAAAAATAATAAAAAGATTCTGAAAAACGCCAAAATAAGAGTGACAAGCTATGAGCATCCTCTTTGAAAGCGCCTCTTCCCACAGAGCTCATCACTACCATAGCAAAAAGCTAGAGAGGCCATGGCCTTAGGCAGAAAAACTGGCTCCAGTTTTAATGTAAGCAGTATATCCTCACACTAATGGAAATTATTTTTATTTTGACGCATCACTTAAGTTTTACTATACTGAGAACGTCAGCAATCTTCGCAAAAAGCCCACTGAAATCCTGAAACTATTATGTTTGCCAGGTTTTCTACCAATAAAATTAATCTTACAAACTCCTCAAAAATAAAAACAATCTCCCAAAATTGCTGAGGTTTCCTGCTGAAGAAAAATGATGATTACTTTGATGGGGGTGCTGTGATGATATAGTGGGATGAATAAATATAGCCCAGCACTTCTCACAGTTCAAACCCACTCTTAGAAAAATGAGAATACAGTAAACATCTAAAGGATTGAAACAGGCTTAATGGTTTAGGAGACAGATCCCTGCCTCAGTACAGGAGGTCTATGAACCACTTATACACAACTTAATCTGTCAGTATAGAATTTAATCAGTTTATAGATCACCGGGCAAATTCTCACCCCTAAAATGTGGATCACAAGTTGATAGGACATATATGCAAATGTATAAGCAAAATTTATTTTATGTGCTAAAAGCAATGATCAATTTCAAAATATTTCCATATTTTCAAATAAAGCACCATTTTAACAGAGCACATTACACAGTTTTTATTTGGGAAAAAGTTACTTGATACATTTTTTTCTTGAAGGACAAAAATAACTTCTTAGGCTGTGATTTTAAAAGTAATTCTAAAGGCGGCAGTTTCCATCTTAATGACAGTCAGAGCTAGTGGGTATGCTTGAGGGTTGAAGGAACCCTTCGTATATCCCAAATACACCCTTGAGCTCGGAAACCACAGCTGACACTAGCTTGCATGGACTGGTGTCTGAAGCATTCTGGCAGTGTGAAGGGGCATATCCAGAGGATATTAAGGGGCAGGCCGAGCAATTTCTTGGGAAAAGCACGTGGATGAAAATGACAGTTCGAAGGAAGGAAGGAAGTTCCACTGTGCCCTTCCCTCATCCAGTGTGCATAACACCTCCACAACTATTGCCACAATTCATATTATACTCCCCCACCTAAAGATTTTCATAGATGTAATCTGTGTGTGTATATCTACATCTACACTACCCATCTGGTTTGTACAGAAGACAGCTGGAGTTCAGCTGAAACAGGATGAAGCTGAGGCTGTGGTGCAGCTGCTTAGTTTACAGAAAGGAAAAAAAAAAACAACCAAAACCACACAGTCTGCAAGTTTATTCCTATGATCACCAGTGCAAGTAACTATGACAGAGGGAGCAAGATGTTTCACCACCGGCAAGATTGCTCACTAACTTCTGACTGTATTCATCCTTCCTACAGGTTGAGACGTAATGGACAAAACGAATGTGTCTCAGCATTTAGATAGTAGGTTGAGTTTGAAAAGCTAGCAGCTGGAGTACAGGGGAGGAAGACAAGGAGGAGGAAAGGAATAAAACCCATATTTTACTTTAACACTTAAAATCACTACAGGAAAACTGTTATGGAATCAAATAACCTTATTAAAAGCATTTTTGTTAAAATGACTGCACTTTGAGTCAGACTTTGAAGACATATTTATATGTAAATCTATATGGTACCATATCTTTATTTTTAAACAGAACCAATGTGACAAACAATTTCCAAGTGTCAAAGTCTTTATTTAGTTATCAACACATGCATTACATTCCACATTTTATTCACTCCACACTACATGACAGTAACCTAACAGACCATGGTAGCTCATTTTCTTACTCAAAGCTAGTATTACACAATGTATTACAAAAACTAGCCAATAAAAACAACCAATAAAAGAAATTACTGCATAGCAGTAATGATCCATAACTTTCACTGGCTACTAACACTGAAGAAAAATAATAGTAACAGTTTGTATGTAAGAATACAGTGAATCATTTCCAAATCTCAGTTTTATTTGCCAGGCTTCCAGCAAGAAGCTAGAACTATAGGCAGGAAGACACCACAGAATAAAATCCAGCAACAGAAAACCTGTGGATTTTCAAAATGCTATTGTAAATGCTATGATCTGCTTACATAATTTCTCTATGAACTTGCAATTAGCATGCAAAATTCTTGCATAGAAAAGATGAACAGTAGGGAGGTTCACCCATAATAAACATGAGAAATATTTCAGCCTATATATGCAAAGGGAAATTATTATTTTAATCAATATTTCACTGAAAGTCTGAAAAGGCAGGTTACCATATTCTGAAATCCCTGTGTGCAATTTCTCACTTGACTCTTTTATTTTCAGTTCTATGACCAAGAACCTAAATTATGGAAAGGAATAGAATCTAATGACATATTGAGCTTAGATATATTGTGAAGATGTCTATGACTTGGCAGCATACAATTACAACTTCAAAAATACAACAGCACAAAAGCACATATGCTGTATGCATTTTAATTTTCTATTTTATGCCACAGTGGCTGTGTTTTGTGGTCTCAACTGAAAAGTTAATTACAGCTCTTCGCATACTCAACAACTGCCACCAAAGAGAGCTGCAAAAGCATTCAGCAGTATTCAAAAGGTATGGTGAAGTGGTAAGAGGGTCTTCAGAATCAGGGAATTTCTGTAAGTAGGGGAGATGGGAATAATAACTTTTAAGCAATGACTTTAACTCTCCCTTCCATATGAGGGCATGGAGCCCTGTTTTTTGCTGAGTTTCTACAAAAGCCATGGAGCAAGGTACCCTGCACTGCAGCAAGTATCTCCATAAATTACTAATATTGTCAACTTTTTATGGTGGTCACAATTCAGTCATTTGCCTAAAATAAATTCTCCCTGGCTTGGTTTACTTTGACAGATGTTGTGACACGATGCTGCCTGCTATAGAAAAAAAAAAATCAGAGAGAGAATAGCATAACTTCTCTGCTTAAAGAGTCTTCCCTTCTATACATGTATTTTTTAACTCTTGTGAATAAGTGGCAATGACAAGTTATAATACTTAAAACCTAAAACCTCAGGAAAGTGAAAGCTCACAAATGAGTTTCAACTATTTTTAACATATATAAATAAGCCAAATAAGGAAAAGTTTGATTAATTTCTGATGTTGATTAATTTTATAATTAAAAAAATCAAGCTCATGATCCAAATTCCCCCCAATACTGGCGTGCAATGTCAGTGAAACTGAATTTCAAACTACATTTTATTACTGCCAGATGTGTACCTACAACAGTTCAGTGATGACAATTCAGACTTAACTAAACATCTGTAAGATAAAATGGATATAGTGCAGTGGGTAAGCAGACAAAAATCTTTTCCGAGGAAGAAACGGAGTCTTTGTACAAGGAGCAGAGAAGCACTTGGTCCTTTTTATCTTTCCCTCTTTCCCCCCCAGGGTCAGACTGATGAAAGAATAGACTCTGCCTGTTTGTTGCCATGTCCTTGGCTGATCCAACACAGAAGGTGGAGAAGTGACACACACAGCCAGTCAAAAGGCATTTTCACACAAGCAGAGCTACACTGATTTTTTTTTTTTTTTTTTAAAAACCAACAAACTTCTAACAAATGCAATTTGCATCACAAAAACAAAAGGTCTTCATTAATGTCTACAAGATTTTTTTTAGGTAATAGTAGGGGTAATCCTTTAATAGGATTTCTGTTGATCATTTTTCTTGAGGTAAATATACAGTAGTCACTTCATACTTGTTTCTCAGGATTACCTTTTTGGTTATATTATCATTGGGTGTCTATCTCAGTTGTATTGCAGACATGGGATATGGCAGCTTTTTTAGTAGAATCAGATTCTTCATCACATGCTAATAATCCTTTTCAGATATCCAGATACTAGGAGCCATTACAAATTGATCAGCATATAAGTAAGTCCAACAGTCCATTCAGAGGACGACAGTTAATGAAGTATAAAAGAACCAGCATTTGCCAAGCATTTTGTTTATTCATGTGTACCACATGTCACAGGCTACGTTTGTTCTAAAGGGGTTAAATACTAGCCATCTGAGTTGCTTTCAAAGATATTGGGGGGCCTGGACCTGCCACATATAAAGTTATTCTAAAGAATATCAGTAGACCTGAAAGCATCAGCACTCAACATCATGAAGCGCTTATATTTTGTTTGCTAAGTAACTATAACAGCTTAAAAGTATTCTGAACTTTGTACAAGTCCTCTCTCTCTCACAGCTATTAGCTAATAAGCTATTCTAACAGCTGTTACATACTTCTCCTCCATCAATTTTATATATTTTAAGATCATTTTAGTTAATCTATAGCTATGAAACCAGACATCATTTATAACAACCCCCCCAAAACAAAACCAAACCCAAACCAAATTCTGAAGGAAAAAAAAAAAAAGAAAAAAAAAAGGCATAGCTAGACACAAAGCAGCAAAACTGGGCAAGAGGGAACACACAGATTATAAATTGAGCCAGAAAGTATTTTCTACCTGTTTTGAAGTAATGCTCTGCGTGCTAGTGAATTTTCTGCCTTCCCTCAGCGTAAAAAAAATCATACTCATAGCAACACCTGTGCAGCAGTGAAAGGATGCCTCCTAATACCTATGTATTGGGAACAAACTACATATGCATAGAGAGATGAATGAATCACTTTTAAGAGATTCACTGTAATACCACGCCTAGTTTGTTCTCTTTGGCAAGGACAACACATTTTGAATCTCACATGTGTTTTGACACACTTTTTTACTTGGTGGTATCTGGTTTAGCAGTACATAAAGCATGAATTAATGATTGACACAGCTCTGATGTCTGTGAGAATTGTGATGAAATACACTATTAACTCTCCTCAGTGTGAAGCTCACATTGCAAGCACAAGAGTGGTAACGTCTGTGTGTGCTGCAGGTATATTTTCTATTTTGTGGGAAAAACATGGTCTGTAATATTCTCTGGATTGTCATCAATGTTAACAGGTTTAGGATTTTAAGATCCTAATTTACAATCTTACTATTAATATTTGATTCCATAGAACTGTAAAAAAAAAAACCACAACCAAAACCACAACAAACCTGACAAAGTATCTATTCAGGAGGTAGAACTTCCTTGTAAACTGAACTTTCACTTCACTGTAAATATACACACAAAAAAGTCTAAATTATGTGTCTTGCTGTTGCACAGAACATACAGAACTGCAGAAAGACTTTTTATGGAATAAAAAACCCCAAAGAAATAAAAATGTGAAATGAACACAACCTAGTGATATGGATGAATTATCTTTGCAGTGTATTATCAAAATCACAAGAACCTATATATATATATATAAAAATATATATAGGTTATCCAAAAATATATTACACTACCAATGTACCCTTCTGTAGCTGCATCTACTTCTGCTGTTCCTTTAAAGCATCTTCTTTTTTTTTTTCTTTCCTAATACACAAACTACTCCAAGCAGCCATTAGACTTATTCATGAGGGCAAAATAGACGGCAAAATCCTGCCCCTGAACCCACCAGGCTGCCAGGATCCTGTGAACCTTAACCTGGCTTTAAAGAAGAGCAGAACTGGAGAAGTCACCTACTGCACTGAGGTAGTCAGCCAGGAGATTCCAGAAGTCTGAAGAAATTACAGGAGTTCTATGATTTAAGCTTTTGTTTTGTTCTGAATCAAAACGAAATGTCACATGTGCTTGATATTTTTTAGTAGTTTAGATAAAACACAACCATAGAAAATGAGGCAGAAAGAGGCATCAGGAGATTGTTCTTTCACCATGCCAGTAGACAAACATCAGTTATACCAGCAACATTTTGTGGCATATGTGTCACACCTGTTCTTAAAAATCTCCATTAGCAGGACAATACAATGTCTCTGGGCAATCTATTCCAGTTTATTGTTGTTTTGATAATAAAATAATTTGTATTTCCACATCAGACAATAGACACCATTTGGAAGAAGGAAATAAATGTTAGACTTAAGAAATCTTGAAATATTTTGACATTTTTTTCTTCTAAATAAAATATCTAAATTAGGAGAAACACCATGGAAAATTCAAATTTGATGGAATATTGCTTTCTAAATAATAAAAAAAATCAGGATTTTTTAATATGATTTCCAGCTGTACTATATATTAAAATAAAGACCTCCTGCTAAGGATTGTACCATTTTACTTCCCAGTGGATTACAAATACAGAATTACTCTTTGTCATGCAAGAATTTGCATTTAAGCATTAGGAGATCAAGAAATCATTAATAATAAGAATCCACTATATATTTCATCTAATCTATTTTAGAATGGACCATTTTTTTTTCCCCTGCAAGTGTCATTTCCTTTTGTTGACTGTATCTAAGAAACTAGTTCTGATACCTGTGTTACAAGCATTTAAATTTTGAAGAGGCAAACCCTACTCAAGTCACCACTGTTATTGCTGGACACTATTTCATGAAGTACCAACTATACTATTTTTCAGGAACACCACCAGTGTCTCAGATGAACTCACCGACTGCACTAGTATTGCTGCACATCACACCTGGGTATTTTGCCACCAACCTCAATGTGCCTCTTGCTGTGTGAAGCCCTTTCGAGCAGTAACTCCCCTGCCAGCTTGAGCAGTATTACAGAATAAAGAGTTCTCAGTGTCACAGCAGGTGAGGCAACTAACAGAGACTTCAGTCCTTAGTCTCTAGTTCTTACTGAATTTTAAAGGAGTTCTTATTTCAAGCCTTTTTTTTATAGAGTTATGAAGAGTCTCCTATATACAAGTATATATCCAGGAGGGAAAAATGGGTGGTGTTCAGAAAATCAATTATTACTGGCATGTTTCCTGTATGATCTGAGGCCATAAGGTTCTGTTTAGGACTCCAATTAAAAAAATAAAAAATAAAAAAATAGAAGGCTTTTCAGTATATTGTGTTCTGAAATGTACATGAGTGCTCACACACAGCCTTTCTGAGAACTCAGGACTCCCATAATTCTCTTTTCATGTCTGATTAAACAGCATTTCATAGGACTTGGATTATATTTTACATACAAGCTCTGTACTGCACAATGACTTCTCCTCCTTGTTTATTTTTCCATTAAGCATTCTCAGTTGGGCTTCCTTGGCACTTCCCAGCTGTGTCAGGTAATCTTTGCTTAAAGATTCTGCTCCTCCAGTTCAAACAGTCAGACTGGGAGTGATTATTCTAAATTATTCAGTGCTTCTGCTACTGCTGAGTGATACTTGTAGATCTGTTGGCAAGATATCCTGGAAGAGGGCTTTTATAGTCTTTCAGGTGTTCTGATAGGCTTCCAAACTCCTGATGATAAGCATCACGTATATCTACCAGCTTCAAACCTCATGGCCTGATCCTGTATTTTTCATGCATCCAGGACTCCAGCAGCATAAAATTGCAGTCCCTGGAACCAGGCACCTGTGCAAAATGGCCCTAACGCATTACAGATCATCAGGACCCCATTGATTTCACTAGAATTTTTGAGTGCTTTTAGGTGCTTTCTCCCTTCTTGCCTACTGAAATGCTTTGAATTTTTCCAGGGTTCTGCAGTCTAGAAATTGTTTTTTCCGTCCTATTGACATTATGTGTTTGATTTTAAATGGTCAAAGCAAGCAGGATATAGAATCTGGTTAAAGAATTTGCCTAGAAGGATTTTAGCAGGAAAGATTCTAAACTGCTCAGAGAATAAAAATATTTTTAAAAAACCCTAGTAAATATTATTTCTCAGAAAACACCAGAACTTGACATCATACTGTCACTGTCCTTTTGCAATTAAAAAAAAAAGGGAGTTGGGGGGGGCATGGATTTTGTGTTTTGCAAGGGCTGTTTGTTTTGAAAGATAGAGCAGAAAATTAAAACTGGGAAAAATTTATAGTAAAGAGAAAAAATGGAAATGGAATTGCAAAAAAGCAAATTGGGGTAAACAGTTTTAATTATTTGGAGTGTATACTCTCTAAAACAAACATAATTCTCCGCAGTTCGCAGGTTTCTTGGTTTGAAATATGATGTGGGTATCTTTCAGCAGCTATAGTTAGAATGAGAAGCAATGGATAAATCATCAAAAGACAAATGGCAAATGAATTTCTGAAATGTCTTTTCAACTTAGCAGATATATCAATTATAACACAATCATTGCAATTTAGCAATAATATAAGAAATATGACACAGTAGCTGAGCCAAATCTTAAAAGAAAGCTTTTTGAAACATTATTTAAACATTTCATTTATGTATCTCTTTTGGTAAGGAATGCATTAAAAGAATGCAAGCAGTTTAAAAATACATATTACTTTCTCCCACTAACACACAGTTCTCTCCACGTTTTTACTTATTACATTCAGACAATTTATTAACTAATGTAGTAAGTGAATTCATAGTAATTAATGATAAAGAAAACATGAGGGACTCATACAGACCTTTCCTACGCCTGTACATGTTTGCCACAATACACTCCCCGGTAGTTTGCCCATTCCAGTTTACATGGTTCCAAGTTTTACCACTTCAATGGAGCTGATTATCCCTTTTCTTTCTCTTTCTGCATACTTTCTATATATTTTCCTGATTTTAATTTGTCAAATAAAATGTTTTCAGATATTTGCAAGTGGAGATACAGGAAGAAAGAAAACCATGGATGGGGTACAAAGGCAGAATAATCATATTTGAACAGGTGCACAACACAGAGGTTTTCCAGACAGCTGGTTGGACTCAATTGCACTCCAAGTCTATTAAACCCTGATGCCTCCTGATTTAATGAGAATACATTATAAATACTAACACATTTTTGTCTAGCTTGGCATCAGCGTGTCTGTACTTCCCTCTTGGACATGGAAAATTCTGACTAGGATGAAGATTTCTTTTAATGCCGTTTGATTAAATCTGAGCTTCTATAATAGTAATCCTCTTTAACACAAAAATAATCTAGTCAGAGAAACATCCAATGAACAGTTCACTTTCTTACAATTGCTCTGGACAAGAATTGTTGTAACTGAGAACATGACTTAATAAGAGCAAAATGGTACCAAAGAGTTTGCCAAGAGTGGAAATTTTAAAAAGGCATTTATTCTTTTGGGGAGGTGCAATGTAAAGGAGTTTAAAAATGATTTGTTATTAGGAATATACCTGTCTAGCCCTACAGCTCATCACCATATCATTTGGGGACTCAAATTAATGACTCCTCTTATGGAGGTGGGGAACTAAGGCATCAAGCAGACAAACATACCCAACATCAGACAAATGTTATGCTAAACCACGAACTTACCCCAGCTTGCCTTTTGTCTGATCAATTATCTACTACTTTGTCTCCCTTACAACTCTCAAAAAATGTAAATTGAAAAATAATACCCAAGCTATAGTGGGTGACAGTGGAAAGATCAGATCCATCCATCTGTACAGAAAGTGACACATACACTTTCTATAGATCCATTCACTTCAGATAATACTCATGAAATGGACAATTACATACTACTACTTCTGTAGTTTGGTTGAATGGTTCGAATGTTTTAACAACGTATCAGCACTATTTTCTCTAAACATCAGATGTCTACAATAAGCCTCTCTTCTTACACCATTTACAGTCATAAGGCTGTAGGTGCTCACTAATCTCAAAACCTACATATAACCCCAAACATTTTCCTAAATAAAATTGTTTTCAATAGCTTCCATTCAAACTTTTATATCTTTTCTTTTTGGAATAAGCATAACATTTTCCTAAAGCTTCTTCACACCATGTCCACAATTTCTTTCATTTTATTAAAACTCAAATCATTGCAAAGTCTGCTGCATACTCAGTTTTCATTGTAATTCAGTAACCATCCAATTTTGTATTTTAAGCAAAAGCAATTTTGCAGCAGATACGATGTTCCGGATCTATTTTGGTTCAAGTTAAGTTTTACAGCATTAGATAGCAGTATGCTGAATTTGTATACATACATACTTTATCATTCTATCTTTTCTCGCATTAACAGTTTAGCTTGGTTTTCTACCCTTGCAGTTACCTGCCACCTCACGTTGCATACATAAGACAATAATAACAAGCTTGGAATTTTACCTAAGTTGAAAGAAAGTCTTAACAGAAAATTGCAAAATTGTAAACTCGAAGTTTTTAACAACTTCTGTAAAAAAAAAAAAAAAGGTTCTGCAGTCTCTTTACAAAATCTTATGATGCAGAACACTCAACAGACTTCATGTGTCTTAACTAATGCATTGCTAAAGTGAGATTGGAAGTGTAGCAGAGCTGCAAAAATCATTCAGATAAGAACTCAGCTGCTGAAGCTAAAGCACATTAAAAAAAAGACTTCCATATTCTGGACTGTTAAGTGAGTAGATTGTCATAAAAAAAGTGCTTAGGCCCCGATTTTAGTCAGGAACTACAGAGAGACAGTAGAAAAAAGCCTGATGAAGCGGTATCAAACAGGAACTATGTAATGGATCCAAATAGACCATTGGCAGTATTTTGGGGAGACGTACCAGTTACTATTACGTAAGGGAGCATAGAGTTTGGGGGCTTTAAATAAACCTCTTAGCCTTAAACTCTTTGGAGAATATACTAATATTGCAGTAGATGTACATTTTGCATTCATGGAAAAAATACTGCTTTCCAACTGAGAGAACATAGAAAGGATACACATTACAACCAAATTCCCAAAGGACATGCTTTGAAAAAAAATATGGTCTTGATATAAGTTAAATTCCTCAAAACTTAAAAAAATTAAGCTTTTGCTTGAGAGCTATTGTGCATTAAACTGGATAGTAATTCAACCTAACGTGGAAGATGAATCTACACTTAGAGCAAAATGGTTAACTATGTCATCAAGTGTCTTCAGAATGAAGCACTTAGAAGTGGTACAACTGATATGAAGAGAGAATGAAGAAGGATGTCCAGGTACGGAAACCCTGGAGAAATGGGAAGAACAGTCTACTATGATACTACTTTTTTTTGCAGACCTAAACTTAACCCACTTGAGATCTACATTTTCCTCATCCTACCCACCAAGAAGTAATCCAGACAACATTCCACATAAACTACCTTGTTGGACAATTTTGATGGATAATTGGAAATCCCTTGACATAAGAAATCTCCCCCCCCAAGTCCACCTACCTTTACCCAGCTATGACACTACTTATTTTGAGCACTTCTCCATCCATATAATGAAAAGCACACGTGTGACAAAATCTACAAGCTCAGAAACAAAACATATTTGAATGAATGCTGGTGTGTGGTTAAAACTATTGGAGACATTATCTTAGGAAACAAGAATGGACAGAGATTGAAGATAGAAATAAGGATTGCAGAAGCATCAGGTTCATGTAGGTGGCTTATTTCAGTAGACAAACATCTCTGCTTTGGAATAGCAACTTTCCCTATCTGGATAAGAATCATCAAAAAATTCAAGGTATGAACTTGATTAATTTGATTAAAGAACAGTGATTTGACCACCTACCAGTCTATCATAACTGATCACTCATCTTAGGCCCTATGTTTCCTTCCACCAATGTCAACAGTAGAACTTCTTTTTATTTGGAGCTTTTTTAATAGGCTTATTTTAAATACATATAATTGCTTGTGCTTATATATCTCATAACACAATTCTGGAATGCTAGCTACAGCATAGAAAGTTCCTATTTTAATGTAAATAGGTTAATTTTATTTAATATAAAAATTTAGTCTACCTAGAATCATGTGTAATTAACACAGAATTGCTTAGCTTAACAGAACTGCAAAAGCATTCAATTAGCTTATTCAGATTCTTAAAAAGCTTCACATACATACCCTTGGGTATTTTTTATTTGCTAGGTCTTTCTAAGATTATGGATATTCATATGAGAATCAGATGTTTGCATAAGAATCAAAGGTATTAGTTCCCCATACAGTATTAAAAAGACTATTGGTTTTGTTTTATTATAGTTGTTAGCTTGAATATTATATTACAGGGACACGCTTTAGCTTTCTGGTTTTGTTTTACTGATTTCTAAGATTAAAAAAATGGGTTTCAAATTATCTGTGTTGTCCTCATGCCAGCAGTTCTTAATAATGTATCTACATATAATGACAAAAACCAAAATATCTTGCCCTCAGCAGGGATCAAAATATTACAGTACAGAGTTTCAGGTTAAGTACACTTCACAGTTCTCAGCTGAACTGTGGCTTTACTCGTATCTAAACACTGTAAAAATGTTTTGGAGAGAAAGAAAGAGGTAGAAATAAAAGTTATTTTGTGACTTCGGGGGAAAAAAGTAAAGAATAAGTTTTAAAAATGAAGTCTTCTGTTTGGAGATAAAAATGTTTGTATCAAAGACAGTATGAACTCTAAGTTTGAAATCTTCCTCAGGCCTGAATATGTTATTTCTGCAAACATTTCTATGCAGAATTTTGACACTCCAAGTGACTTATGAGTACCCTGACAAGAGGTGTATGAAGTCATTTAAATATGCATAAGTATAATTTATAAAGCAGTTGCACAGAGAAACAGATTTCAGGTCTTATCAGACACTGTACACAGATCTTAGTTATTTTTGTTATGTTTGATACCCACTGCCAACATTTCATCTGCAAATATCTCTCAAAGCCTCCAAAAATTGACATACAACATAACAGATGCATCAGCATATCTTTGGATAAATTTATTATGCAGCCAGACTGTTATTTCACTCTTCATGATTGTATTGTCACTTACTTATCCAGTTTCTATAATGATTTAAAGAATTCATAGCAATAAATTTCATTACAAAACATGACTTTTAGGTTCCAGACTAACTAAATGGTTTGCATCTATCTGTAGTTATATTTTTTCCAGTATCTCAAAATTATTCTTCCTCTTTTGATACTCATTATATATAACTGCAGTATCAAAACATTATTTTTTTAAGTTTAACATCAGTTATGCATTTCAGAAATATGAGAAAAAGCAAAAGCACATGCTATGTTTCTATTTACAGTTTTGTTCTGTTAACATCTCTTCCCCTCACAAGAGATAGAGGATTCAGAATTATGAAATTTCTGGGGGGGAAAAGAACATTTTATAAGTACATAAATACTTGGTTTGATCTCTGAAATAGAGATTATCTTAAAGTCTCTAGAATTAGCCAAAATGAATGATAAATAATTTTACAAAAGAGTCAAAATGAAAGAGAAAACTCCAAACTTTCTCACCTTAGCTACAATTCATAGGAAATTAAGACCTGTAAAACAGAAAGCTAATATAGAACTGGGAGCCAATTGACAAATATTGCTTTCACAGCAACATCTATAAATAAATACCTATCAAATAAATAAAATATTATAATTCCAACTTTCAATTCAGTCAAAAAAAAGTTTCCTAGCATTATCTGCATAGAAGATGCTGTCAGTAAAAAGGCTGGACCTGTCAGTATCAGGCTAGACAAAGCGATGGTCAATGTGATGAAGTTCCCACAGCCAAAACAGTACAAAATCTGTGTACACTGCTCCCAGTCAGGAATTTCTAAATTAACTGGAAATTATCCACATAAAGACATTGGAACTTCTAAGTACTGAAAGAAATATTTAGATCAGCTCTTTAGGCTATCGGAGTATAAAATGGAACCAAACTTAGAAGTGGGCAAAACGTGTCAAGAACAGATCAGTAAACACAACACAGTTCAAAAAGTATCAAAAAAGTTGATGACAAAAGGCAACAGCAAGGACATTACAGCAGCATTCTCAAACCACAGAAAATCATCTAAGATACATTAACTTTTTTGTTGCATGATAGTGTCAAATATCACAACAACTCTGACTGTTTTCCCTTGAACAAAGCCAAAAGTTTAGATAAAGGAGGCCACAAAGAGGTAAGAGAAAGGTAGTGAATAAACCAGAACCAAAATTAGCTCTGAAAAAAATGTCAGGAGTAAAGAAAAAACAAAACAAAACACCAAACCCCAAAACTATAATGAAAGAGAGAGCAGATTAAAAAATTGTTGTGGATAATATCATAACATGTAACAGATGAAGCAGTTGCCAAAAGGCATGGTGATAAAAGTTTTTATGGGTTCAGTAAGTATCAAATAAATTGTTAAGTTTCAACCACCCAGAAAGTCTGCTCAAGAGAAACAAGTTAAGCAGTTAGTAGAAGAGAAAATATGCTAATTCAGAGAATACTTTCAATAACAGATAAACAGTTAAACATCAGAAAAAGAAATTATCTGACAAATTTATCTCACAGAATTAGACTCTCTAATATATTACAGCACAACCAAAGGTATGAAAGATGTAGTTAAATGATCAGTTTTTGAAAGGTACAGGAAAGAACAAGTTAATAGAAATACACTTAAAATTCACAATACTTCAACTTACAAAACTCTAAGATCTGAATCAGGAAAGCCTCCAAAACAATTATGAAGTAACTTATTTTGAGTGTTAAAAGAATGGAATCGTAAGCAATTGCAAGACAGCATGAAATATACTTCTGTAGAGATAAAGTGTTTTGAGACATCATTTTAGACAGAACTAAGAAATTGTTAGAAGCTTATGGCAGTCTATCATTAGGACACAGATGATCATATACTAAGCATGTATTACAAGAAAAGTAGGTAAGAAAGCACAGTTACAAGTAGATAGGAGCAAAAATTACTTATGGTAAACATATATCTCAATACAGCATTTCTTCACTTCTGTCTCAACTCAGAACCATTTACAATACATATCTTCAAGTCAAAATTTATTTCCATGGCGATTTGGGGATAGAGAAGGTGAAAAATCAAAAAGCTCCAGAAAAATCTCAGTATTTTTATGAAGGAAAATACTATAAGCACATTTAGTGTTAAATGGTGAGTACTAGCATTCATGGGAGAAATCATTTCCTTCCTCAAAGATACGCAGAAAAGGAGGAGTCAAGACATCAGAGATGCCAGCAGTGAGAATTCTTTGCTGCAAGTGGAAAGCTACTGTGAAAACAAAGGAACAAAAGACTGAATATTGAAGGTCCAGTCAAGTGCCATTAACAAGGCATCCTCTTTCCGCCTCTCCCTCAACAGAACCAAATTCATGTCCTTGTACCTGAACACAGAAACAACCAATAGTAACAAGGCTATAACAAGCTTGTTTACCTGTAGCCAACATCTCTTAAACTAGGAAGGATTCTAAGTTAAACTATAAAATTCTTATTCCACTATATATCTTATACTGTAATATATATTTTAAAGGAATGGTGACAAAGTTTGCTTTTTCTTGTTGAGATACTCCATAGCTTGAGATTAGCATACAAATGAAGTTATACACAGTGTACCAAACTCACACAGAAAACTCAGTTTGGGGATTGCAGAAAGCAGGCATTTGAAATACTTGAGATTTCTGAGTACTTGCAAGTCGCTTACAACTTCAACAGCACTTAGAACACTTACTTCTCTATGATCCACAGTACTACCTGCAAGCTCTACTTCCATTTCACTTTGGAAATTTTCAAGAATTAATATGCACCTACAAAAAATGAAGAAAATTTATATAAATATCAGAATAGACCAATATTAGACAGTAAGCACTAGCATTTCACAGATTCCAACCAAGGATTTATAAATTTGCAAAGGTACATTTCTAATCTTGTTATAGGTATTTTGGAAAGGCAGTCAATATTGTTAAGTGTTGTATGAGGAGGTTTTTTATCATCTGATGAATGTTGATTTGAATCTTTCGAAACCAAGACCCCAGCTTTTCCTCTTTTCTTAGAAGCTCTTCAAGATTAGAAAGGACTGTGATCTTTACCCTGTGTTGGGAATGGGCTTCAAGTGCACCTGGGTATGTTAGTTTAACTGACCCACTTAAAAATCTTACTGGCTTCTAAAACACCATCACCTGTGTTACTTATGTAAAGAGTGAGTTTAATTGTTGCAAAGATCAGATGCCAAGTCACAGCTGTTCACTGAACAGATGGGAAAGGTTATGGTATTTGAATATTTCGTTATTAGTGAGACAGATCACATAACAAGCCATAAATCACCTGTTTATAGGCGCTTTATTTGATGTAAAAGATGAGATTTTTCTGTTTTTACACCCTGAAAGTTTTCATCACTGACAAAGTCAGCCATCTTCATACTGAAAATATCATTAGTGTGCAAATTACATCTCAGAGCAAACAGACATAACATAACACAATGCCTGATGCCTAGGGTTTTTTTAAAGACACACACATAAATCACATATTTACTAGTATTTCTCATATACCATGTAACTAGTATATATGATACCATATGCGAGAGTAATAAAACATGGTTTTTTTCAGAGTGCAAGGGGATGTGGGTATCCTACAACCCTTTCCATAAGAGTTACATGCCTGTCATGTTTTCAGCCCAGCCAGTAACAAAGCACCATGAAGCACTCGCTCACTCCACACCAGCCCCCCAGCTATGGAGGGATGAGGATAAAATATAAAGGCAGGCTCGTGGGTCGTGACAAGGACAGGACAGGGAGGGATCACTCACCACTTCTGGTCACGGGCAAAAGATGGGCTCAACTTGGGGAAGAAACAAAATCAATTTAATTGACTACAAATCAAATCAAAACAAGGATATTAGGAATTAAAACCAAACCTTAGAACACCTTCCCCCACCCCTCCCTCCTTCCCAGCTTAGCTCCACTCCCGGTTCTCTCTCCCTCCTCTCCCTGGCAGGGCAGGGGGATGGGGAATGGCGGTTGGGGTCAGCTCGCCACACCTTGTCTCTGCTGCTCCTTCCTCCTCAGGGGGAGGAGGACTCCGCACTCATCCCCTGCTCCACCGTGGGTTTCCTCCCACGGGAGACAGTCCTTCATGAACTTCTCCAACATGAGTCCTTCCCACGGGCTGCAGTTCTTCACAAACCGCTCCAGCGTGGGTGCCTTCCACTGTCCCAAGGACAGAGACTGGTAAAAACCCAAAAGTAATACCACCATGTATCCTGAAACAGACTTCTATTCTGGGGGGCCCTTTAACATGCTGACTATGTCCAATCCTGCTTTAATCCCCATCTGGAAGGTAAAGTTAATTGCATTAGGAACTGACCATTTGATTTGTACTTTCACTACACGTGGCTTCATCACCCTAGCACCCTCAAGCTGAACAATCCTATCGTAGCTCATCCTAGCTTACACTCACGGGAAGGATAGTAGTAGCATAATATTGCATTATGTGTGGCTCACTCTTGCAAAAGGGTACGTATCCATTTATATTTTTACAATTGCCTAAGGCTAATAGTGAGAAAATGTATTTATGATTTTTGTCCTATTGTTTTTTTTAAGATTTTGAAAGAAAAATAATAATGTTAGTATATCACAGAAAACACACACAAAGAAAAATTTAACAACATTCATCCTAGAAAATGAGAAAAATAATGCACAGAGGCTGTTATCCAAGTTTCAGTTATATAGTAACAGAATACTGAACTGCAGTGGGATCTGAAACAGAAAGAGAATTTAAAACATAGAAAAGCTACAAGCTATGGATACTAAATTTAGGAATATAAACCATTTCCTGTCATCAGCTAAGAGAGATGAGATAAATCAGTTGAGCTCTAACTATTGTTATACCAATGGTTTACACTTTGATATCTGATCTGTGCTTTCATTCCACTTTTTTATATTTACTCAGGTTTCTTATCCTATTAAAAAAAAATAACATGAAAAATACAAAATTATTACTTCAACTCTGTAAAACTCAAAGGCCTTGAACCATAAATAACCTAGCTCCCTAAACCAAAGACCATTTCCTCCACAGCACATCCAGAGATTTAATTACATGAAAGACTGAGAGTAAGGAACTTTATGATGAAAATATATCGTCGACAATTTTGAGTGAAAAATAGTAGTGGGATACAGTGAGAGGAATACTGCTAGAAAATGGAAGTTTTGAAGTGCGCAAAATGTTTCCTTTGCATAAGGAATCACAAACTTAAAAGGGACTACTTTGAACACCCTGACCTCTACCAAATTCTGTGTTGCAATGAAAACTACTAAGACCTCCATGTCATAATTGTTTAGCTTGATTTTCAAAAACAACTTTAAGAAATTTTTTTTTCCAAACCAACCTATCATCTAGAGAAAACTCAAGGGCAAATAAGATAAATACAGTTAGAGTTTATAATTAAGATGATTTTGCTTTCAACTTTCTTAAAAAGTTTGAGGTTTGGAAATTTGGAAAAAATATATTCTTATCTTTTGAGTAACACGCTAATTTTTGGCTCAAACTTTTAAGTAAAATTCAAGTGAATTAAAACAGGACTCTGGTGAAATTTTAAATCTATGAATGCAATAATTTAAGCAATAAATTACAAGACACTCTTTTCTATGTCCCTCAGTTTCTGACCTGTGAGTTTTGTCTGTGAGCAACTTTTTATATGAAATACTACCAACAACATTATATCAATCAGGATTTCAAGACAAACAATATAAATATTTTCTAACTTCAGTGACATTCATTGCAATGATATTAATCAGCTTAGCTCATCGATCATCGCAGGCACTCAAAATATATGTAAATACATATATCTTCATAACTGATTAATATGCTTCTGGCCAGGATGCCTTGCAGCAGTTCCATCTCCTTTTCCTTTACTCACTAGACCCATACTTACTGTGATTAATATAATCTTGAATACCAAAATATGCTTATACCATAAATACAGCATTGATATAAAGGAAGCTACTTATTTCCACAAGGTTAAACCCACGAATGAAATACACTCTTTCCAGGATTCTTTGGTGTTACCAGTTTTTTCTTCCACAGTCTTTCATTTTTTAAAAAATATATATAAAATAAAACTATTGACTTTATTCCCTAGCAGTAAGTGTAGAGGCTTGGGCCCACTGGATATTACGTTTCAGTTTTACCTTCTTTTTTTCTTTTCTTTGTTGGACTTGTTAGATTTTGTTTTTAAATCTCCAACTTCCCATTTTAATGTTTAATTTCTGTTTTAACATGTAATTTTCATTTTCTTTTAAGAAATAGTTATAACTTATCCTGAATGACAGCTATCCTCTTATCCCTTTGATAAAAGGTACTCTTTGCGATGTGGAAATATTATACAAATAGAGGTGATTTAGAATTTAAATCCCCTTCTGTTCCAATGAACAGTTTGAGTTGCAAAAAGTATATAAAGCAATATTCTTCTCTAATTAAGTGCATTACCAAGAGAAAGGACAAAGAACATTAATTGGTGAGGTTGAAGTTAACAATCCTGTTAAAACAACAGTATGTACAATGAGAACAGAACTTGTCAAACATTGTCCTATCAACCCCCAAATTTGTTTTACCTTTACCCTGTTCCTTATATTATCTTCAGAGCATTAACTGAAAATGCTTGCAGAAACCATGCAGAAAATAAGTACAATGTGCATACTTTTGCTCTAAAAAGTACTATAGAAAGTCAGTCCTTCCCACACTCCAAGTAGTTTTTGCCTGCAATCACTACTAACTGCAATTATGTGACTACACACATATAAATCCATGATAAGCACAGGTTAATGACTACTGTGTATATTAGATTCAGTTCAACACTGCTGGTTTGGATCGATCCTTGAAATAACTATGACCTTTTTTTCAAGGCCAACGTGTGTATGTAAATAGCTCTTGCATGTGCTTTGACACAGAGGTACCTGTAGTTAAATAATTCATGGTATTGTACATAAATTAATCGGTTTGATAAACTCAAGGGCTACAGAAATAATAGCTGATTTATTCTACTAATACCTACACTATTATACATGGTTTTGTAAAATATTTTCACCATCGGATACATTAATCTGTAACTGTATACTAAAGGTCATGTTAAGGTGTATATACTAAGCTGGAACATGTCAGTTGATAGGTCAAAATTTATCAAAACAGGTGAAAATTCCCACTCTTATTTGTTTGTATGAACTCAAAATTCATTCACAATATGAATAGCAAGCTTTTAAAATAAGCTTAAGTTTAAATAGCAAGCTTTTTGAAACACAACTATGTAACTTCAAAAATTTTTATATTATATAGTGTTACAGTCTCTTCCTCTACAGTGGCTGCTAACAGGAAAGTGTTATTTGAGGGTAGTAACTCTTGTCTAAGATGATTCATTTTTCTTGACTAATAGTAAAACCAGATTAGCTGGTCATACTTTAAGCCAATATTCCCTGTCCACCCCTCCATTGCTCCCATTTAGGAGATTTTTCTCAAAATTGGTTCACCAATACAGGTCTTCTGCATAAACTATTGTGAAGTTTTCATGCAAAATTATTTATTATGCATTTTCCAAAAAATACCAGAAATAAGACTGTTCATCTTTGCAGTGACACACAGATAACATATGCCAGTACGAAATTAAATGGAGTGCTCAGGAGCATCTGCTCCAATGTGACCCTCTGGGAAGGAACAGTAGCAATGGAGTGAGGGGTATGTGTAGGACCTTCTCTGACCTCTGCAACAAAAGCACAGAAGGCTGGCAACTGCATTGAGAAACCCCTGTAAGTAGACTTATTCTCTGTTCTTGATGTAGCACTGATAGAAGTGATGTAACAGGCAATGAAAGCTTTGCACAGCATATTCAACTTGCAGTGGAAAATGCTTGTATCCATAGTGGCAAAAGACTAGTTTTTGCCACATTGTTTTTACCTACAAACAGTCATGTCAACATACTTCAGGGCTAAATTATTTTTGGCAAGGGTTTGTCTTTGCTTTACTTCAAGCACTCTTAAAGTTCTGGCATGCTTTTCTATTTATAACACAATAAGTGAAAGTGCATACATTACAGAGCAAAATGTGGTTATTTCAAGCCTTCTGTACAAGATGAATGAATCTGTGGCTATGCATATTGAAGCAACATGGTCAACAATAATGGACAGTAATAGGCCCCAAAACAATATAATCCAGGATGTTCTAATGGGCAGGAGGGGAGGGATGATTTATAAACTTATGTCACTGGCAAAAAGGAAGACTATTTAATACATTAATTTTACTGACTTTTAAAAGAAACAGGTTGAGGTAAAAGACCAACTACACTTTCCTCAGATAAGGAAAACTTGCTTTCTTGGCATCTCTTTGAACTGGTCAGGCTTCATTGCATTTCATGTTTACAAACTCATTTCTAATATGTTGATAGACCATCTATTTCTGTTCACACTCTTAGTCAAGCACATGCTTAGCCAGGCTTCTCTGTACAGCTGTCTACAGGAAAGCAATATTTCATTAACCTGACTCCTTCTAGCTGAAACTGGGCAGGACATTTTGCCCCTTTTTACATCACGGTTTGTAGAGTTCTTTCTTCAGGATAGATAAGTACCTTTTACTGTTAACCGTTGCAAGTACAGTCATGTTCAAAGCAAATTAGCTACTGCAGTTTGTTGAAGGGAATGCAATAGAATTAAAAGCAATTTTTTCAAAGTTTGAACTCTTACATGTTCAACTCATTCAAGCTACCCAATGATTACAACCATCTTTACAGTCAACAGAATCCCATTCCACAATTAATTTACTCACTAATAAGGGGGAAAAAAAAGTAATTTGTTGTTTATATAAAAATTTAATGTATGAAGTAATATTTAATTTTCAGCTGAAGATTTTCAATAATGTATGGGTTTTCTTTAAGCATTTGCTTATACTGCTGTTTCCTTCTGTAGTATTGGCTTCAAGGCCCATACCTAGGAAGCAACTATTAAACAGAACAAAACAAATAAAAATGAAAATTATGGTAATAAAAATTGTTGGCACAGAAATAACTCACTTTTTAACTCTAAAATTAGTTTGCACTTAAAAACTGGATCTTGCTGAATCTAGGACTGAAATGAATCAAAACCAAAATCTTTGAAACATAACTCCTTATGACCTCAGGCTAAAAGTCCTGCTGTAGAGCAGGCAGGAAAACTTTGCTCAACTGGAGATGGTTAAATTACTGAGAAATCTATGGAGAGAAAAAACACATTCCTCCGCTTGACGAGGGAAACCTTCACAATTCCAAACGAGTGTTACTTTCTACTTCAACATGTTTAAGGAACTCAACAGAGTCTAATGAACAGACACAGGCAAAAGACTTTACACTGCACCACAAAGATCATTAAACGAACTGTATCCAAGTATTAATCACTGACTTGTGTTTCCATTTCTATTCTGGCCTGTGTGCTTAATTCAGTATCGGATAATAGCATGAACTCTTCATGTAGCAAGTGGGCACCTGAAGATGACCGAAATTAAAGCAGTCTTTTCATTAGCTTCTTTTCATTTTCTTTATGGGTCTAATCTAAAGGCATTTGGGACAGGAAGGGAAAGATAAATCTCTACTTATACTGCCAACATTTCCAACGGTTACATGCTGATTTATTTTTTACAAGCTTCTCCCTAGAGAAAATATTAGAAGCTTATCCTTCTCAAGTGCACAATACCATGAAACTTTCAGGAAGATCTGCCCCTCTTTTGCACTTTTTTTCCCAGAATGAGAAAACAATTTGATCCTCATTTTAGTAGTATTTCATAGCACTGTAAAGCTCTGTCAGTCAGTTATAATGGAAACTATTAGGATGCCAAATGGAGGATTATCTTGTCTTGATTATGATCTCTGAAAGCAGCACGAGTAAAGGAAACTTTAAAAAACAAATATCCTGCTTTCTTTCAAGGACCCCAGTATCATTTAAGAAGGAAAATAAAACAAAACAAAAAGCTTTTGAAAGATAATTTTACATCTAAGTCATAACTGATCTACATTTTCTATAAAAAATGGAATTTCATGTTATATAACACAACATTCTACAAGCTTTATATGAACAACCCAATTATTTACAAAAGCAAGAGAGCAAACGAAGCCTGCATTTTTAAAGCTAATGCATTTTGTTTATTGTAATCTGAAAGCATCTGGAGGGAGCACTTCTGCATTATAGGAAATTTATTCTAGATTTGTTGGGATTGCAAAAAGCTTTATGCTGTTTATAAATATTTAGCTCTTGACAATGATTACTGGCCTTTATCTAATGTATTCTGAGGACACAAGATTCCAAAGTGCATGTTATAGTGCTGGAATACACGTGGTTGGAAAATTAAAAGCAATGCACTGCTTGTATTTAGTTCCAGTCATCCCAAAAACACAAACACGCAGCTGTGGTGCAGTATTACAGTCTTACAAGTAAATTATTCTCATTTTCTTCAAAATTAAAAAATAACTAAAACATTCCAATAAATAAAACAAGCAAAAGGTCATGATGAGTACCTTCTGCGAACCAAATCTTGTTATTCTGTGCTTCATCTTTTCTTACGTCAACCTTTCAAAGCAAGAACAACATCTTATACTCTGATAGAGCACTCATCAGTAAGACTTGGTCTGAAATGAGGTCTTCATGTAACATTCTAGTATAAATAACCAGTGTTATACTTCAAGACTAGTCTGAAACTGCAACTAGTTGGTAATTATAAAAACCAAGAAAGAGCTGTGGTAACTTGCTGAGATTCTTGAAAGACAAAAATATCTTTACAAAAGAATTTAGGGCAGTTACATTTGAATCAAAGAGGAGAGCCTGCACTTGTTAATATTTTTGACTGATTTTATATAAAACCCTATGCTAAGGTACAGAAATCTTTTTAACTGTAAATTCCTGTAGATCCGAGTTTGCAAACCCACTAGTAACATTCAGGCTAATGTATGTTCTATATAACTATAGAAATATAACAGTTCTGTATAAGAATACTAAAGCATGTAATACAAGGATACAAAGAAATTTAAGAAAAGATAAAACTTTACTTTAGTTGGATGAGCTGTCCATTACTTTGGCAGGCTAGAGCATCCTGATAGAAAACAATGCTAAATTTGCACAGTTAAGAACAGTGAAGACTAGTCTATAAAAACATCATGTTAGTGGAAAAGATTCTTGAACATTATATTGAAGGAGGTAAAAAAAGTGAAAGTCTCTACTACTGAAGAAAGTGTCTTTTAGTGAGAACAATATTTGCAGACCAGAATAGATTTTAAGCATTTTCTTCACCTACTGCCTACAGTCATGACTGAAACAGAGGTATTCACTTTCAAAATTCCCATGTATTGTAACTAAGCATCAAATGGCACACTCTGGGAAAAAGGCCAAAAAAATGTTTTACTTCCCACACGAACAATTCTGGCATCTGAATTCTGAGGCAAATACAGCAAGATTATGTAATTCCTGTATAATTAATGAGATATTTCTCCTAGTCTATAGACAGAAAAGTGGAGGCACTGAAGAACAAGAAACAAAAGATGAGAAGCAACAGGCAGTTTAGAAATCCATATCAGTCTAGGATTGAATAGCTCCCCTAATATCCTGTGATATTGATCATATAAAAAACAATGCATTATGTCAGGATGTTTGAAAAGTCATCTCAGGGTAAGCATGCCAGATATTTTGAAAAGATAGAAATGTATATTTCAAATGTTTTTGAGTGCATTCTGCAACCCACATGCAGAACTGTAGTGTATTTTCAGGACACAGAAAGTGAAAAAAAACCCAAAAAAAAATTATTACTAAAGCCTACAGAGCAAATTTAGGACACTGAGCACATTTACAGAAATCCCAATTTAGAGTTATGATTAAACTAAAATAAACCAGAAAATCAATTTCCCACCTAGCAATATGTATCACAGTTTTGAGAAAGTGTCTCTGTGTCTCATACCTAAAGAGCAACTTTAACCTTGGCCTGAACGCTGTAAGTAACTCCTTAAGCAAGAAGCTGCATCAACCATACACAAAATCATCAGGCAGTCATCACAGTGACAGCAGACTTTCTTGTACCATGAAATTCATCTAACTGTATTCAGATGCACACACACACACACACGCGCGCGCGCGCGCGTATAGGAGTGGTAGTTTTGTGAATTATACATAGATCTACATGCATATCCATATCCATATACGTGGCTTCCACCAGGTTGCTTCCCTGGTGGCGGTGGGGAGAGGCTCCAGCAGTGCCGTGGGGATGCGGACACCAGGGCTGGCCTCCAGCCCCGGCAGCTGCCCCGGGCCGGGCCTCGGCTGCGGGCCCGGGTCTGAGCAGGGGCCGCCGCCATGTTGCAGCCTGCCTGGGCCTGCACCTCCTACCTGCTGATCTGCACCCGCCTCCATCCCCGTCCCCAGGCAGGTGCCCGATGCCCGGGGCTGGGGCTGCCCCCGTGCCCCCCCGGCTGCCCTGCTCCCGGCTGGGGCGGTGGGACGGGTCCTGGCTGCCGGGGGTTTTGTGTAAAAGGGAATGTACTGAATAAGGCTTCCTCTTTTTACGCTTCTGCATATGTACAGTTTACTTCTTGTGCAGCTGTTCTCATGTTTAGCAATCGAACGTGTCTTTAGACAAGCTGTGAATGAACAATGGGAAAAGCCGTTCTATTATCTATGATTAATTTAGCTGCTCACACAATGAAGTTATTTTTTCCCTCACTCACACAGACATAATTGATTTATACCAGTAGAATAAGCAGGAATACATGGCTTTATTTCATCTAACTCTGCTTTTAAAGTCCTTCAAAATAATTTTCATCTGCAACCTGATCTCCTTCATCAGAAAGTACCTCCAGAACCAACCAAACATTCTCCATCAATTTATGTGTACAGTAAGTCTAGAATCAGCAGAATTTTTACTATTTCTTTAAATCACTGTAAAGGTAAAACAGTATGCTAAGAAGGCCACAACAAGAATTAGGGACCTCAGCTTAGGGTTTTCATTTGAAAAACTCCAAGATTCTAAAGAAACATCAAATACGGAAGTAAGATTTCAGTGACTTCTTCATGGTACCTCATGCTGTAGTAAAGACAGCCCAATGTTTTAGAGACACACTGCAAATCATACCAGCTATAATGTTGATGGAGTAATAGGGCTATCTTTAGAAAATCATGCTTTAGATTAGAATGTATTCACTCATATTAAAAAAAAAAAAAAAAAAAAAAAGCTTCGCTCAATCTGTATTACATTCCCCTCCCTATCTTAATTAATTCATGATAGTAAGTAAAGAATTTGGGCTTATCTAAATTTCCATTTTTCTCTTTCAGTTCACCTTCAAGAAACCTATTGAACATTTCCGGTCATGATTCAAGAAGCTGTACAAAAAGAAAAAAACACACTTTACGTGCGATCTCATGCATAGCCAAAAGTTTAAGAAGGGTGGCAGTTATATTATGAACAATACTTTGCTTTGATTAAAAAGCACATACTTTAAATGCCACATCTTAAAATATATGTCTAACAGACAGTGCACTAAGACATTATTATGCTACAATTAAACCAGTGTATACTGAGATTTTTATTCTCACTCCAGTCATTTATTAGCATGTTTTGTTATCCAGTAAAATCTCCTTTACATTTAAAGCTGAACAGTCATTTCCTAGTTTCAGAGTCTTAACGTGTTAGCAATGACTATTTCAGTCTCTGCTAACTTCTTCAGGTCTTCTGGATTTAATGGTTACTCAAAGACTCATACTGCAGTCTTGTCCATGAAATTTTAATTGACAAAATGCTGGAAGACTGGGTTTATATTGCTGTAAGTATGGTATGTATAGAATGGTGAGTGCTGTGATTTACCCACACGTCTGAGCAAAATTAAACCCCTTGTAATGAAATCCCCTTTTTAATGTAATCCTGCTGAGGTCAATTGATATCATGCCCCCCCCCCCCCCAAAAAAAAAAAAAAAAAAAAAAAATTTAAAAAACCCTAGTGGATAAATGGATTTATGGGGCCATACCTCATATGTTACAAAATGAACAAAACCCCTCTAAAACAAAATTAGGTTTCCATTGTGGGGAACTAACTCAGGCACAATACCTAGAGAGAACTGTGAAGAAGAGAAAGCCTCTCAGATTAAAGTTTACTGTAGAAAGCACATCCCCATCTTTCATTTTTTTACAGAAAAGGAAAATCAACTGCCTTTAAAAAGCTGCTCCGAGACACAGTTCCCATTTGTTCTTTTTAGAAAAAAATGCAATAAAATTTCTGGAAGACTTATCTGATTTGTGGGCATGTGAGTACTTTCAAGAGAGCTAGATGTTTGTTCAACAACATATTTTAAAAATTTTGGGGGCTGATTTCCCAATCAAGTAAAGTTTTTTCAAGAACTACTTGTTTTCCAATCTAGCCTAGAATTTCTGGCTAACCAAAGGAGAGGGTTGATGGCTGTCTCACTTGATCACTGCCAGCTTTTAAGTTTGGCTATTTTCCCTTCTGAAAACAGGACTTTTTCTTATCTAGAAGATATGTCCATCTACCAATATTTTAAATCAGTAATAGCACATAGCACAACATTTCAGTTTTTTAAGGAATTCATGGATGGGACCCCCTGGGAAACTGCCTTCAGGGACAAAAGACCTAAACAGAGCTGGCAGCTGTTTAAGGACATTTTTCTTAGAGTGCAAGAGGTCTTGATTCCCATGTATAAGAAATCAGGCAAGGAAGGCAGGAGACCGGCATGGTTCAGTAAGGATCTCCTGGTCAAGCTAAAGCATAAGGAGATGTATAGGCAGTAGAACCAGGGATGTGTATCCTGGGAAGAATATAGGGACATTTCCCAGATGTGTAGGGATGGGATTAGGAAAGCTAAGGTGAAGTTGGAGCTGAATTTGGTGAGGGATGCGAGGAATAAGAAAGACTGTTACAGGTATGTTGGCCAGAAAAAGAAGTTTAAAGAAAATGTACCCCCTTGGTAAAAGGGAGCTTGACAGGCTTGAGGAGTGGGCCCATGCAAACCTCATGAATTTCAACAAGGCCAAGTGCAAGGTCCTGCACCTGCGTTGGGCCAATCCCCAGTATTGCTGCAGACTGGGGTATAAATGGATTGAGAGCAGCCCTGTGGAGAAGGACTTGGGGATACTGTTGGATGAAATATTGGACGTGAGCTGGCAATGTGCACTTGCAGCCCAGAAAGCCAACTGTATCCTGGGCTGCATCAAAAAAAGCATGGTCAGCAGGTTGAGGTTGATGATTCTGCCCCTCTGGTCTGTTCTCATGAGACCCCACCTGGAGTACTGCTTGCAGCTCTGGAATCCCCAGTACAAGAAAGACGTAGACCTGTTAAAGCGGATCCAGAGGAATGCAAAAAAAATGGTCAGAGGGCTGGAACACCTCTCCTATGAAGGAAAGCTGAGAGAGTTGGGGTTGTTCTGGGGAAGACAAGGCTCCGAGGAGACATTACTGCAGCCTTTCAGTACTTAAGGAGGCTTATAAGAAAGATGAAGGGAAACTTTTTACCAAGTCTTCTGGTGTGACAGGATAAGGGGCAGTGGTTTTAAAGTGAAAGAGTGTAGATTTAGGTTGGACATAAGGAAGTTTTTTATGATGAAGATGGTGAGACACTGGAGCAGGTTGCCCAGAGAGGATGTGGATGCTTCATCATTAGAAGTGTTCAAGGTAAGGTTGGACGGGGCTTTGAGCAACCTGGTCTAGTAAAAGATGTCCCTGCCCATAGGAGGGGATTTGGACTAGATGATCTTTAGAGATTCCTTCCAACCAAACCATTCTATGATTATTATTTTTTAATTAGGACTGTAATTATTAATTATCATTTGCTATCCTAAACCACGTTAAAATTAGGAGAATACAGATTATTGAGCGAATCAGGTAAAAGAACAGATTTTAATGCATCAGTCTTTAAAGGTTAATTTTTAACATTAAATAATCTAAATAAGTTTAGTGACTAAACTATTTTGGGAGTATTGC
>NW_010972764.1:8667304-8700333 GCF_000737465.1 Haliaeetus leucocephalus | reverse complement strand
TTTGTGGGGTATTGCCCCCCCCCCCCCCCCCCATTTGTTTGAAGTACAAAGTTTATGGTTTCTTTCTGACCAGGCAAAGCTTTTCTTTTCTAGTCTAATGCCTCTGAACGTAGTTTTCCACTTGACAAAGTATGGCTGCTCTGGAAAAAAACATTCCTGTCCAAGCGTCTGCTGGCTTTACAGCTGCTCAGAAGGCAGTTCCAAACTCTTTTGGACATGTTGAAGGAATCTCAACAAGAAATATGGCAATATCAAAGTATCAAAGCTGCAGTCTTCCTTAAAATAACTGAATGGTGCTATCACAGTAAACACTAATGGACTAAATACCAGCATGTCTGAAACAAAAGCTAGAAACAGGTAATAGCTTGTAAATATTTGACTACTGGACTTACACATTTTTATCTGGAAAGCTTTTGAAAAAAAATGGGAACAGAACTACTCATTAACAATCACAAAATGTGAGGTTTCAGACAATTCCTACCTTTGTTTTTGTAAAGAAATAAAATTTTGTGTGACAGCACCATATTAAATGATTGATTAAAGGCAATCATTTACATTCCTTTTATATTTTCCCCTTGCTTACCAGACTTTGATCAAAAATGTTACTTTTCATCTTGATAAGTTGGAATGCTTTTATATACTTACACTCAGAAGGAAAATGCATATGCATACACATACTGACAAATCAACAAAGTTAAAGGGGGAAAGTTGAGTGCCATTTGACCTGGGAAAATTCCTGCTATTTTCATTTCTTTTCATCTACTTTTATTTCTTCTCCTTACAAACCAGGCAATGGGTACTAAACTTTAGAAATGAGACATCCTTAGAAGAATTTATTAGAAAGATGTTCCTGAAGCCCTGCCTTTTTGTCAGATTACTCAACAAAGTCCATGGACTTTGGCCTTAAATTTTTAACAGCATGCATAGAATTTCCTCTGTGAGACTTCAGCTTAGACTATTCGTATCCCTCAGGTGGCATGGGGTGCAAATTACTTGAGCTCCTAGGAAGAGCATGCTGCAACTCATCTTTCAGTTAATCTTCTGTTAAGCTCTCAAAAGACAGAAACCAAATACATTGCTTAGGAGGAAATGTTTCACTTTGCAAAACTGGCATATCCACTGCTGTGCCATCATCATAACACTGTGTGACCCTTTCAAATGAGTAACACAGACATGTTTCTTAAAAGCTTTTAAGACTGACCTTTACAATTTCTGATCATTTTAACAGTCAGATATACTACATTTCCAAATGTGACAGAAGTATCTGCAGCTCTATGAAAATAAGGCTCCAATTCCTAGGAAGTTCTTTAGGAATTGTACCAATCAAAGAATATCTTTTTCATTCAAAACACACTTTTAATGATATTTGCCTAGAGCATTGCTCTCCTCACAAGTCTACAAATGAGAGCATCATATTCTTTCCTCCAGCCCATCGTCTCTCTTTCATAAAAGGAAAACCTTTTGGGCCAACTACTTTCCTGCAGGATAATTCTCAGATATTCTAAGCCTGCTGGGTTAACAGCAAATAATTACATGCAGGTTCCCAAGAAATCCAGATTTTTCCCAGTAATACATTTCAGTATAATGATTAAAATGAGGGGAAGAAACCATGTCCTGTAAACTCCTACACATTGATATATTACAAAAAAAGCAGACATGCTGTATTTACAGGTTTGGATGACTATGTATAAATCCACATAACTGTCAAATGCAAGAGGAGCATAATTAACCAAATGTGTCAAGTTAGTCCTGAAGATTCCCCCTTTTAAAGGCAATTCTTCTCTATCTATCTCACGTGGCCAAGAGAAAGAGGAGAAATGTATCAAAAAATTCCAAACCAAGTATTACTGAGATCAAGATTTTACATGGAGATATATGAAAAGATAAATAAAATAGGGACATATATAGTTATAAGCTAGTATATTAACTTCTAATTCTAGTTTAATTTAAATAGTCCTATCCATTGAAAAATATCTTGGGTTTTAGCCCATTGGTTAAGCTTAAAACACAATAAAAACTAATCACTTCTGAAAAGAAAAATTGACAAGTTTTCCTTAGCTTCAGAGACTCCATACTAGTTCCACAGTATCTCCTAAGTAGTCTACAACGTTCAACAGCATGCAGTAGAATTACCAGTTATTCAACAGTATTTCTGGTTGAAGATATTTTTGGCACCTTTACATCCATTTCACAGCACATCATATTCTCTGTCACTTTACACCTCACGCAGTCATTGCAGAACTAAGTCAGCAGTCAGACACCATCACACCTGTACCTTACTTCTACTTTACACAGATGAAAGGCTTCAGAGGATACAAGGTGATGAAGGATCAGACACGTTGGGCCCAATTATTTATTGTTCTATAATACTTTTCCACAGTTCTGGAAATATAAAGTATATTTAAACTAGGCCAGATACTACAGAGGAATATCCCAAGCATAGAAGGGTTATCCTCAACAGAATTACAGCTATATCTTTGCCCTGTTTTTCAATCTTACCTTCATGGGAACAGAGATAAAGGCAAGCATGGCCAGAGAACTGTCAAATTCTGACTTTTCTCACTTATTTCACAACAGATACATCCACATTATAAATAAAAATTTATCTGACTTTTACCTTGTTTAGGTTACCGCAGATGATCCTAAGGACTTGAAGGAGCCAAAAGATTTCTGGGTAATAATAAAAGTACAATTTATATGCAAGATTGCTGGTTTCAACAGCAGCAGGGAATCAGTATGGAGCTGGAAGTTGCTGTGATGCGCTAGTTTACATCAGCTATAGTAAAAAAAAGAGGAAGTAAATCTGTGTTTTGTGGAAGATACCAATATAAAAAGCTTGTTCCAAGTCACTTCTGTTTCAGCACATTGACCTTTAAAAAGGCTATAATTTCAGATTACAGAATACTCTCATTCACTACAGCTGTTTGTGATGATATTCACTGCATATAATAAGGAGTACTAATTATGAACAAAGCATACTGAACGTAGCAGAATGTATTTGTGCTATATGGAGGAAGGCAGTTAAGTAGTCTTACTTGTTTAGTTTAATAAATAAGGTTAGAACATTTTAAATATGATACAAGAGGCTATTTCAAGAATAACGCATATGCAGCAGTTCCAACAGTATGTATCTTTAAATTATAGTTAAAAAATACATTTGATTAGAATGGACAGAGGAGTAAAAACTGAATTAAATACAGCAAAGCACAAAGTATAAAATAAACCTCTGGGATTTTACTCAATACCAAGGAGAACAGGAAGGATGAGAAATAAGTGTAATGAGACAGCAGCAGCATGAACTACATCCCATGATGATATGATATAATATGATATGATGTAATGTAATATAATACAATATAATGCAATATAATGTAATACAACATAATATGATATGGTGTAATAAAATATAATATATAGCAGGTGCAAACAAAAGGCAAACAATCTGAGGATAAGGCAAAAGTCATTCCTAATAAAAAACTTTCAGCTGCACTGTGGAAAATAAGTCAGTGAACACAATTATGTACATAAATGTGAAGATTTTCTGTTATACAGATGAAGACATCTCTGTCAAATTCAGTGTGAGCTGACAGTTTGTCCTTTAGAACAGACAGATAGACTCACATTCTAAGATTCAGTATCTTACACACAAATGCTATTCAATAAAGCTTTGAATTTTGTTTATGGTGTTATTTAAAAAAGCTTTGAATTTTGTTTACATTGTTGATCATCTTTACTAAATAAATAATACCAGACTGTAAAATAAATGTTTTCTCTTTGTGGACTTACAAAGTCAGAATAAAAACTGTACCCTTGTAAATGTCCATACAGTACCTATGAGTATTATATAAACCCTAACAATTTGGGGGTTTGGGTTTTTTTTGTTTTTCTTTTTTTTTTTCAATCATCTCACTCAAATGGCAACAAAATCTTTACTATCCAAAGAAGAACTATATTGGCAAGCTGCAAAACTGGGCAGTAATGCAGATTCATTCTATTACAATCCATTCCTCAAAGTTAATTAAAAAAAAAAAAAAATTGCCAGGAATTAAGGTTCTGCTCTTTCTTACTTTAGAGAACATAATATATGCTTCAAGCAAAACTTCATAACATGTCAACAGAAAAATTAGAAACTTATAAATCAGATTAAAGGCTCTGCTGAGTTGATGACTTCGTCGTAGCATCATCTGTAAATTCACCTATTCAACCCATGTTGTTCATCTTTACTTAATAGAGAAATTCAGTTCAAGTTCAATCTCTCTCATCTGACAGGCACCACTTAGACTTTCTTTTGAATATCTCAGACTTTAATAAGTGGAAATTAACAAGTCTATTTGATTCAAAGTTTAAACTTTTTATTACCTTTTTGTCCTAACTCTAAGGGCAAAATTATTAGTGCTGGAGTAATTGAAGCTTAAATTTTGTGAGAAGGTAAAGGGTGAAAAGAAGAAATGTTTTAGTCATATATTTCCATATATGAAAGCAGTTCCATTTTTCAACCACTGAAAAATAAATTATTTTGTCCTTAGGACTAAGTATGTTAAAAAGAAAAAAATCCCCATCTAAGAAAAGTGCAATATATTAATTAAAATTCAAATCAGCCTTTCCTATGCCTTACCAATCACACATATTAACATTTTTTTTCTGAAAAAGGTTTTGGTATTACAGGAAAACTTTGTAGCTCCCCTTTGTAATGATTACTTAGTTACATAGCTGTAAAACAGTAGTGCTGGAAGAGGCCTTAGATTCAACCAGTCCATCCCTTTTCTAAGTAATGTTTTATCATTATTTCTGTCATTCCTGGCAGATAACTATTTAGTTCATTTTTTAAAAGCTCTTGCAATAGACGACAACCCCTTTTACGATGCTCTCGCTAAGTAGGAAGCTTTCTGAGTGCCAAATCCGAATCGTCCTTCCTGCTGTTTAAGCCCATTCGTTCATGTGTCATTCTTTGCGGACATGGAAAACAAGTTACACCGCATGCCTGTTCGCAAGTCTACTAGGAATTAAATGGGAGTTACGATTCCATTTTGATCACCAGTCATACTTCCTGGGCCTTGCATAATTTTACTGTTTCCTGAACTCCTGCTAACAGCATAACTTCTAAGGTGCAACACATTAAACCAGTTCTAATACCCTGACATTTGTGTACAAACATGTGTTTAAATACCTTCATAATGCTTTTGTGTCCTTAACTGAGTTCAGGTTTCTTGTTGGTGCTAATGCGGAGCCTCTAAAGGATCCAAGGTGACCTCCACTTGGATAATCTTGTAAAAACTTGAATGCTCACATGTGGCTATCAAAGCATTTAAGTTAGTGGTTATTTTTCTTTCCTCTCTTTTTCTCCTCCAGCATGAATTTCAGAAAAATAGATGATGCAACAGGTATAAGAAAACCCCCAAAATGTTAAACTATCAGATCTAATGGATTGCGAGCAACTCATTTTTCAGTGTATCAGTGTAGTTATGGTGAAAAAAAAAAATTTCATTGAGTTTACATGCCAAAGTGTGGGCTGATGGGCTCTGCAGGGGCGGGGGCCGCCGTGAGGAGAGACTGGGGGCTGCCCCGGGCCAGACCGGCCCCAGCCGGTTCCCGCCGGCTCCCGCGGCCCCACCGCCGGGCACAGCGGAGCCCCTCAGCCTCGGGGAAAGCCTGGGGAAGAAAGGGCAAAAGGGCTGAGGGAAACGGGGTGAGAAACAGCCCTGCCAGCCCCGAGGGGAGAGCGGGAGGAGGGCAGGAGGTGCTCCAGGCCCCCCTCCCCGGCAGAGATGGCCCTGCGGCCCCGGCAGAGACCCCCCCCCGCCCCCGGTGGGGGCCCGGGGAAGGAAGGCCCCAGGCTGGAGCAGGGAACAGCCTGAGGAGGCAGGAGCGGCAGCGGGGAGCCGCCCTGGGCTGGCCACAGTCCCTCATTTCCCTGCGTCACTTGGGGGAGGAATAGGTAAAGGAGTCAGGACTGAAGGAGTAGAGTGAACCTGGGAAGAAGGTTGGGGGAAGGTGTTCTTAGTTTTGTCTTTGGAGCTCATCATCCTACTCTATTTTTAATTTGCAACAAATTAATTCCCCAGGTCGAGTCTGTTTTGCCAGTGATGGTAACTGGTGAGAGATTTCCCCGTCTTTATCTCGACCCATGAGCTTTTTCATCTTTTTTTCTCCCCCTGTCTTGCTGAGGATAGGTAATGAGAGAGCAGCCAGGTGGGCATGTGGCAGCCAGCCAAGGTTAACCCACCACATATTAATATAAACCTTCTTATATTATTAATATAAAACTTATTTTAAAAGATCCACATTACAATAAATCTGGTTTATTGTTCTATTTCCTTCTACTAGTTTTATTTCTCCACATGAAAACAAAATATCAAGTTATTTCTTCTTTCAGTGGTGCTTTGTAATTAAACATTGCATAACTTCAAGTGCATAACTTAGCACTCTCAAGTGCTAATAAAGTAATAGAAAACCCATATTGAATTATTATAAGCTTACTGTAAAATTATATAGCATTATTGAATCAGTTACACAGACTATGGAAGTACGAGATAACATACCAATTTTTCAGTTCTCTAAAAAGAGCAAATGTTGGAATACTGCTCTATCAATTGTTTCTTTTACAATCCCTTTGTGATAAAATTAATTCATCTGTAGAAGATTCCTACTTAAAAAAAATTCAAGGGTACCACAGGAAAGACATTGAAAAACCTCCACACACTGTTAGAGCCTGCTATCAGCAAAGATGATTGACTAATATCTGTTCTCTAAGGAGCAACTTCTTTTTGAAAGAAAATCCGTAATTTCAAATGCTAAGTTGTAAATCTTCCTTTCTAGAGTCTACCCAGGTCCTTCACCTAGTTTAGTGTTCACGTTAAAACACTGCTAATATCATCACATTTTGTCACTCACGTAAAATAAAGTACTGGGAGTTCTATAGAGATCTTCATATTACCAAGCAATCAGAAATGCTGCACGAGGAATTTTCATTGTCTATTATACATCTTTAATCAAGAATTTAAATGTGAATTTGCATCTAGGGTATTAGAAATGTTAGCTTAGTCTATGTGTAATATCGTTGCTCAGTATTTTATTGTTTGGTAGGCTAGAAAAGTTTGCAATTACTCTTTGATATTCTACATTAAAGCAGAAAGTACCTAAAATGCATATAAATTATGTTAACAATATATGTTAAAAGCAACATTCCACAAAAACATATAAAATTCTTTTTTCTTTATGTAAATGCAAGTATTTGTGTATATCACTACATTTTTCTGCACGTGTCAATGTTACATGTGTTCCCAAGTATAGATTTTTCATGGTTAAATTGGACTTAAAATCAGTACACAGAAACCAAATGTAACATTTGAGAGACCATCTTATTCCTCACTATATGATGGCACGAACTGAAAAGAGGCCAAAGACGTAATATTTAAATCTAGATTTAGAAATAAATCCAATTCATTAAAATTATTGGCAAGTTGGAGTGTGTCTCATAAGAAAGGCAGATTATTACCTTTGAGAGCTTGAATCACAACTGAAATTTTACCTTGTAAAGGTAAAATTCTGTACCTTCAATATGACATTACATTTCAGGACTTTTTCCTATCACAATATTTTAGTCTGTAAGCTGTTAAAAACCAGAAGTTGTTTTAAAGAAAGAGCATTTTCCAGTAGGAAATGAGGCAGTAGACTGGAATTAAGTTTTGAAACTTCAGCTTGACATCTAAAATATAGAAGATACTATAAAAAGAATGGAGAAGGCAACTTTTGACTTAAGACAAAATGAGAGAGTCCTTAGTGATTAGAATGAACCAGATGGAAACAGCTATCAGAAATTAGAAGACTTTGTAGTTTTTCGAGTGCATAAACACACTCTTGCTAGAGGCATTAAAAGGCACAAACCACCTTTTATTCATTATATTACCAAAGGACAGGAAATGAATGACAGCTTTTGCAATCTTGAATTTTCTGTGATAGAGGGGGAAGAATAGGTGCAAATGAAGAATTTGACACATTGTAAACTTAATAATGGTTGCCCCAGCAGGCAAGTGGAAAGAGCAAACTTCTGCAAGGTGTTACATTCAGATGAAGGAGAACTGGGATTAAAAGCAAAACACACCAGTGCATTTATAAAATAGGTATTAGAATGCCTGAAACTATAAGGAATAATAGGGTTGAGCTATCATATTTTTGACTCCTGTGTGACTTGCCTAATTTACAACATTCACGCTTTGTTACTATACAAAACAAAATTCTACAGTAACACATTTTTAAAGTGTACTAGTTGATTTTCAAATTTTTATTAATGCTTTCTGTCCAAAGGTTTCTAAAAGGCATATTGCCCAATAATTTTCAAAACTCTGAATTTTAATAAAATAGTGTTATGAAATAAAACATCAGGGCAGCAAAGGTGATTGATTGAGGGATTGGAGCATGTCACATGCTCCATAATAATAAGTAATAATAATACAGTTAAAATTGTTATAAATGCAGTTTCTACCCCTTTTCTTGGTGTTATGCTCATACTTTCCCTGCTCACCTGGGTCCTAGGGTTAGTGGTTTGAACTTGTTGGGGACAGATGTGTGAGGGCTGGTGTGACAAATTTTCAGGCTCTGTACTTCTTTAGGAGGAACATAATGTTGAGAGGTGTTTCTTTCACACAACTAACACTGGTCATTTCTTCTTCCACACTTCCTGCCCTGCTACCTCCTCCTAAGATATCAAACTTTACCATCTCATGGCCACTGTAGCTGAGGCTGCCTCCAGCTTTCACATCTCTGACCACATCTCTGGTTTATAAGTATCAGGTCCAGCAGAGCACCTTTCCTTGGTTCTTTTATTACCTGTGCCAGGAAGTTGGCATCAATGCACACAAGAAATCTCCTACATTGCTTGAAGAATTGTGGTATTGTCCTTCCAGACACTATCCGGGTGGTTAAAGCCCCCCATGAAGATAAGGCCCTGTGAACATGAGGCTTCTTTTCAGTTGTTTGAAGAAGGCCTCATCTACTTCCTGATCAGGTGCTCCATAACAGATACCCACTACAAACAACAGTACCCGTGTTGATCTGTTCACTAATATTGATCTGTAAACTTTTGACTCACTCCTGACCCACGCCAAGGCAGACCCCTGTGCATTCCAGCTGCTCTCTCACACATAGGGCGGGTCCCCCTGCTCACCTTCTCAGACTGTCCTTCCTAAATAGCCTCTATTCCTTCATCACATGCTTCAGTGATGTGAGCTATCACACCACATCTTCATGCTCTCAATGAGGTTTTAACCCTGTAACTGTACACAGACTTCTAATGCCTCCGGTTTGTTGCCCGTGCTGTGTGCATTAGTGTAGCAGTATTTCAGAGATGCACCCAAGTGTGCTGAGTCACCAGAACAGACTTGGGAGCTTTCCCCATAAGACTGTTCTGCTGACACGTCCTTCTTTACATGCCTAAGCTCAGAGAGATTGCATTTCAGCTATGTTTTGTTTATTGCTAGGTTTCTTCTGTTCCCATCCTCCTGGGACCTTGGCTTGCCTACGCTATACCCCAACTTCCTTACCTGTTTATTGGGGCAACCACTCCCTCCCCTGTTGTTTCTAGTTTAAAGCTCTCCCTACCAGGTTGACCAGCTCATTGTCAAAGATGCTTTTGTGCTGTCTAGTCAAATGGACCCCATCTTTTCCAAGAAGCTTTAGAAGCTGTGCTCTGGACCTGGCTTTTATATAGGTCTCTCCCTAGCCAGCATGGGCTAAAAGGGTGTTTGACCTAATCAGGGGTCAGCTAGAACAAAAGCTGCAGACTCACTTTGATCAAGGACATCTGAGAAAATTTGTTAGAAGCTGCTAGAGCTACCCTTACCTTATCCTTACTTAGAATCATAGAAATATTTAGGTTGGAAAAGACCTTTAAGATCAAGTCCAACCATAACACTAACACTGTCAAGTCCACCACTAAACCATGTCCCTAAGAGGCACATCTACACATCTTTTAAATACCTCCAGGGATGGTGACTCAACCACTTCCCTGGGCAGCCTGTTCCAGTGCTTGACTACCCTTTCGATCAAGAAATTTTTCCTAATATCCAATCTAAACCTCCCCTGGGGCAACTTGAGGCCATTTCCTCTCATCATATCACTTGTTACTTGGGAAAAGAGGCTGACACTCACCTCACTACAACCTCCTTTCAGGTAGTTGTAGAGAGCAATAAGGTCTCCCCTCAGCCTCCTTTTCTCCAGACTAAACCCCAGTTCCCTCTGCCACTCCTCAGCAAGAGGAGCAGCAGAAACCCTCAGGTTCTTCCAAGTGTTCCCAGGAGTTCCCAGATCCCAGAAAAAGTACCCATAAGCTCAAGATGATCTCAAGAAGATCCCAGAGCCTGCTATGCATACTGGTGCATCAGCTGGGTGTCTCTGTCACCTGCTCTGTGACCAAAGTAGGTACAGTCAGGGAACCAAAGCTTGGGACAAAAAACAAGGAGTGTGCCACACCGACTGTATAGAACATCCTGTGCACCACTTCCAGTATCAAGAGCATTATCTCTCTTCTCTAGTACAGATTAAAAATATGTATTTCATCCATATATGGTAAAGGAACATTCATACTTCTATGAAAAAGCAATATAAAAGCCTAAAACATGTTAGTACCTTGAAGGTTGTAGATCTGTCGTGCCTTTTTCACAAGATGGAGGGAGACACCACAAATGGAAAAGGAAGTAATTCTCTTTCAAGGGAAAAGAATGCCTTACTGAGAACATCAGCATGAGAAAAACAGGTAGTCCTATTGCAACTTTTTGTAGGACAATTTGCTGAGAAATGCCTCATTAGTGTGTGCACTGTAAAGATCAGCAGGCAAAAGGATCACAGTCCTTCCCAACAGTTAAGACATGACTTAGCAATCTCATGAAACTTCCACATATTTATATCTTAGGCTCTCTGTGCACCTTGATACAAACTTATATAACTACCTGTAAAAAAATCTTTAGTCACTGTATGCCTCAAATTTACATATATGTAGGATGTAAGAATTTGCCACAAGAAAGATGCAATTATGGTAAGAGCAACTGTAAGGATGTTCAGCAACAATAGCTTTTGACATAGAAAGCTGAAATATTTCAGTGGCAAGATGACTGACTTGCCTAAAAATAGCTATGGTACAACTGGTATTCCATAGCTTCTCTCCCTGTTGTACAGGATATGCTGGCATGCAAACCCCAATTATTGCTTGTAGTTTATTTAACTAAGATACAATGAGACATTCTTAAGACATTCTTTTTTTTTCTTTTTTTTTTTCTTTTTTTTTTTCAGATATGACATTGTAGAGCGGGAATAACATAACACATATTTAAATTAATGCCATATAAAACTGTGCAATTTAATATACTAAATGTAAGAAAGCAACCATTAGCTGAAATTGGATGGAGCCCAATAGTACTTTAATTTCTCTGTTTTCAATCCTACGAAACTCAAAATAGTTTTGTTTCAAAAACATAGTGAAACGAGCAAATCAGAAAAACAAGCCTTTGGGTAGGACAAGAGCAAAAAGGATGATTGCTTAATTACCTTCACTGACTTTTTTTTTTTTTCCCGAATTCATTTAGTGTCTTTAATGATTCTGAGAAAGAACAAGACCAAAAGAAATACTACACTTTAATCGCTTCTAATCTGTTTATATACAAGCTGTGTTGTGGTAACACACATGGCAATGCATTAGCAGAACTTCCTAGGAAGTCCAATTTAGAAGGTGCACTCCATCAACCATACCATACAGCACCTAAACAGCAGGTGGGTGGAAGTTGAAGAAATACCCAGTGATACCTAGGCCTCAGTGTTAGGAGAAAAGACTTAATCTACAGAACATTTACAATGTTTTCAAAACCATTTTGATTTTCACTGAACCAGAAATCAGCATTTTGAACTTACCAAGTTTGACATGTTTTATTTAGTAGTAGTACAATCAGAACAGTATCAAAGACAGAAACATTAAGGTTTGGCTAAATATTCAGAATTGGGATGTCTATCCAAATCTATGGCAGCCTTGTTCGGGGTCTTGCTATTCCCTGTCCCCCCCCCCCAAGATGTATTTATTTCCTCTACTATAGCTCAATATCTCTCAATATAGTTGTGTATTTTCTTCTTTGAGACATGAATAGAGTAGGGATGGAAAAATAGACTAATTTCTCCATTCAAGAAACAATGTTTGTCTGCTTTCGTTCAGAAGACAGCAAAATTTCAGTCATCTTACCACTCTCAGATGGAAGATGAAACTTCTGAACAATTGTCTACTGTCTACCTTCTGCCTCCATGGTTGCCTCAATCCTATTTTCTTGATACTAAAATCTTAGGCCTTGCACCTGGCCCACATCTTGCCCTGATTTATGCCACCTCTGCTCTTAACTCCAACAAAATCAATGCCAAAATACTTTTTTCATCCCACTTTCATTTCTTCATCTTATTAGCTATTTTTCCTCCGGTAATATGGGGCTCAAGGAATGGTCCGATTTGTAGCTGTGTAGAATGTGATCTAAGCAGCAGTACAAAGTTACAGAATTTGATAGATATGTCTCTTCTATTTTTATTTTCTGTATCTCATTTCAGACATTGATGATGGATGTGAGAAATAAATATCAAGCAATGATAGGAAACAGTCAATGACAGCCTCCTGCAGCACTGCATAACAACACAAGATGAAAAAAGCTGATCAAGAAGTCTGCCAGGAGCTGGCATGGAATTGACATTGGAAACTTATGATGCTCCTAGTCATTTGGCAGGTCTTCCCTGGCCTCAAAGCTATTGGCAGTTGTGTCACATACCTGAAATGAGATTGCAACAATTTCATAAGAAATTCAGTGCAGGTAACCACATTAGCACCCAAATCTCCTCCCTGTTTGACTGTAAGACAGTTCTAGCCATTGCTTGACTACTCCTTGCTTCAACAGAAGTGAGGCCAGACCTTCAGAATCCACCATTATGAAACTCTGTTAGTAAGATTAAATTCTCTAAAACAGATTTGAAGTTTGGGCTGTCTTTGAGATCATACTACTTACAGCACAATGTCACTATATTAAAAGGGCCTACAACAGCCTATTCAACATCAGAATAGCTTAAGTTAGATTGAGTTCAAACATATAAATATATTTTCTTAGGATGCAAACACTTTTTCTCACCACAGACAAAAGCAACATGGCTAAGTTTATTCAGAATGTCAGACACTGAAAAACCTGAAGAGAATGAAAAAAGCCACAAAAAGAAAATACCAGCATTTCTAAGCAGAGATTTTAGGGGAAGCAACTTTCAAGAGTCCTGAATTAATACCAATGAAGCTATCACTCCACAACATGATTGTAATCTATACATTTTTATTCTTAATAATTTTATAGAATCCATGCCTACTTCAGAAGACATGGTGTAACATTCTATAGGAGAATACAAAACTTAAATTAGTATGCAGAAAGATTAAAAGTTGTCTCCTCCTCATAACTAAACCAGCTTACTCTGCTTGATCTATAGATATATAGTCTTTCTCCCAATGAAATTATATCTGCAGAATAAATGAAAAACACAAATACATAGGAGAAAACATGTTTCTCAGTCTTATAAGAAAATCATTTTTTAGTTTCAGAAAATGATTTTACAATACGTACAGCCAATAAGTGAAATTAAAGCTGTTCTAGAAATCTGTGTAACACCTTGAGTGTGCAAAGGAAAAAATTGATAATCTGGAAAATTCATAAAATTTATTGTCCTTGTTAGGGAAACCATTTTGAATCTATCAACTCAGAGTAATCCCAAAGAAAGAAAGACTGGAGTAGAACTAAGTATGGGTCACAGATTATCTGATGTACCATCTACAACAGAATATGTACAGACAAAATAGATAGAAAGGATGAATGTCTGTAAGCACACATCTAAAGGCAAGACTACAAAAAACAAAGTTTCTCTTACAGTGCTTGTAAATAAAACTTTCAGAGCTGCTCCATTAGGCAATTTAAAGAAAGTAAGTTATGTCAATAAAAAAATCATGCTAGTATCTGCCATGTCATATTAATGTAACCATACTACAAATCAATTTGGTGCAAGCTAAGCTCTCAAGCAAGCCTCTCCCAGCTCTTTTTTTCCCTTGCAACAGAATTAGAAAATAACATACATCTTGATTATGATCTTCTTTATATAAGTGTAAATCAGGAGCCATTGAAATCAATACATATACTTCCGATTTATAAATATAAACTGTGTGCATGGCATACAATACTCCTAACTGAGATCTATACTTTATTCTCTCTAAAGGGTAAAAAACAATTGATTAAACCTTTTGGCTGTAAAATATAGCTAACGCTTTCCTACGGTTTATATAAAGTTTTTTCTCTTCAGTTATATATTATCTTATATAATTTTAAAAAAGTATATTTTCACACTATCAAACTTAAAACTGAGACCTGAAATAGATTATTTTCTTTGAGGAGAGGAAAATGAGTCTACAGCCAACACAGGAATGATTACACTAATCTGTTTTTACTTAAAGAGAAGGAAAAGAAAGAACTTTTGATTTTTCAAAACAGCAAAGGTGCATGTAATGACATGCATATATACTCAGTGCAGTGACAGTAATCTCAATGTTCACCCACAGGAGCAAATATTTCCAGGATGCACCAACCACAGCAAAGGTGAAAGCAGACTATGTGCTCAAGCCCCGATTACCTTTTCATTACAAAACAAAGCAGCCCAAATTCTGCTTTAAGATACATTTGCTGACAAAGACTGCAGCAGAGGTACAGTTGTATATGGAAAATGTGGAAGGCAATGTCCTTATCAGCTTTCCTAAAATCACGGAGTTGGCACCAGAGACAATCTCTCTTTTAGTGAGCATAAGGAAGAGGCAGAGCGAGCTGAAGCTTTTTTGTGCAGCACACACCTGAATCCCTTGATCTGTACGCATAAAAACAGTTTAAAAGAAAAAAATCTACACAGATTTACATCCATACATTTGTTTTGCTATTTCAGTCACCATGGAGCAGAATATCCTGGAACATAAGAGAACTGTTAAACATCAGAATAATGGTGTATGTACTCATTTATCTGAACTCATCTTGATGGCATTCCTATCTATGCTCTGTTCTTTGTCTTTAATGAGATTTATTTTCTTCTATAAAAGCACTCAGTACTTCTGAGAAGGAATAATTTATTAACAGCAGTCAGAAAATGTGTGTTAATATTAAGTTTCTGACTGAGAGCTTGAGCTGAGGGTTTTGGTCATTTTAAAGCATACATCCAAAAGATGTTTTAGTCTGATCCTAAAACCAGGAAAACCAATTTGTACTTTTCATTTAAAAAAACTTCATGTTTTAATGTGCTTCAGTTTTCAAAGATAATACACACTAGCACCACTATCATCATGCAGATAATCCTCTTTTCCTACAGTTAGAACTGGAAAAGCAAAGGAAGCGGTTTAATACAGAATTAGACTAGAAACTAGATTTTTATTCCGCATTCACTAATGTTCCACATGAAGACTAAAAATTTTGTTTCACTTTCATTAGAAAAATAATTTTTTGGTGCCAAAAGTCCAGTTAGGTGGAAAACAGACTATCACCTTCATTTTCCTAGTTTGAAAAAGGATAATTTTTTTTTTTAATCAAATTGTTATAGATATTTGCTATAAAAAATGACAAGATACAACAATGACACCATGCTGGTACTGTCAGGTACAGCAATAAAGGGATTGCAATAAAGTCCACATTAGAGAAATCTGCATTAGACACAATCACATGTTTTTGGCAAGACCTTTGTTTCTTCTGTTCCTACATGTTTGTTGTTCAACACCTTTGTGAATGATGTTTGAAAAGGCAAGACACATAGGAAAGGATCAGTTGAATGTTTTGGAACTATTTGGGGGGGGGTGGTCTTTTGGTCATTTTTAGCTTTCTTACGTATTGCTCCAAAACACACCATCACACCATTCTTGATTCATGTACATGCACTCTCCAATTACTTTATGTAAAAGTCCATAACAAATAGTGACAGCTGAAAAAAGACTGTCAAAATTAAGTAAAGGAGACTTTTCTTTCGTCTTTTTTTTTTTTTTTAATCAGAGCTCAGTTATTTACATCACAGGACAATAAAAATACTCTTGGCCCCTAAATGGTCTAAAACTGACACAAATACTATAAATCCTGAAGAAAACTTCATAATTAGGACGCATATGCATAGTTATGTTATTTCTTCCATTTTATCTGTCAGTCACTAGGGTGATAGGTGAACAAAGTCAAAGCAAGAAGAAAAGAAAGGATCAAAAAATGCAGCCAGAGGATATCAGAAATATTGCCAAGCAATGCCCAATATCATGAGACCACAGTGTATTTCCAGATGCATTTTCAAGATTAAGGCACCAAATGCCTTAAGTGAGTACAACTTCAATCCTGCGAAGAAATATGTAAATGCAGGTAGAGCGGGTAACAACACTACAGTGAAGACCAAGTCCACATTTTTAGAAACAAGGACTTATATTACCTGGGTGTATCTGGAAGAGATTGATTTCATATGTAACTCATGTAAAATGAGAAAAAAAAATAGCTTTGAAGATTCAGACAAAAACTTTAACTAATAAAATCTAAGATTAAAAATAAATTGTATAATATGTATGCCTATACAGTTCCTCCTGACCCTGGAATCATATTCCATTCCTTTTTTCTAATATGTCCGAAGAGTCAGCCCCAATCTCTCACACTATGTTGAAGTTGCAGTTATCTATTGAGGGAAAAGAAACAACTAAATCATTCATCTGAGCCACAACATAATGAGGGTAACAACTGGCACATGCAAAGAATAGAACACATAATCAATACATGGCAGGTTGATGGAATTTTTTAAAACACCAAATTATATTCAACAATTAAAAAATGCAAGCAATTTAGTAGAAGGTTTTGTTTGTTGGTTAATTCATTCACACTGAACTCCTGGAAATCTGCCAATCCTACAGTATCAGTATACCTTTACAGTTACACATGGTACCTTTAAAAATGAAAAAATAGTGGTGGTTTTTTTTTTTTTATAAGGGCACTTGTCAATTAGAAAGAGTGGGAACAATATTAAAGTAGGGGGAATTACAGCTTTCAACATCTACATGCAAAGACAGACACAATTACTTATAATAAGACAGTGGCAGCAAAGATCCCTTTGCGAAGCAACATTGAACAGCCTGCTTTAAGGAACAATGACATGCCACATGTTGAATTGAAGGACAAGCTGCAATAGCATGTCTTAAAGATAAATGTTCACCGGGATAAGTTCAGTTAATAAAGGAATGATTGCATAGACTAGATTAACAAAATAGTATTCACAAATACAAATTCTGGACTACTGACTTAGTTGCTCTGTCCTTGTGGGAGTAACTGGTGATGTATGTATTTTATGAGACATATATACATATTACGTACACATAGGCAAGAAGAAATTTTTAGAAAGGAAAAAAAACCCAGCAGTTAGTGTTTCAGCTGTCCATGGCATATTTCTATTTATACTTCTTTGCTGTTTTGACTGAAGAAAACAGATCTTCAATATGAAACCAGTGACTAAAACATGCACAAGTGCTGGATGTATCTACCAAGTCAATGGGGAGGCCAAATGACAGTTAATTCTTTTGTTTTATGTCAGACATGGACCATAAAGCAGTGTTCAGAGCACTTTTATTTCTACTGGAGCAGCTGAGAAGTTAGTAAGAGGCTTTATGCAGATTTTTGTGTAATAATAGATGAAGAGAAAACTACAAGGCTTTGTACTACACAGATTCAGTTGACCACTTGCAGTTAGACATGCAGATTGATACGAAATGGTCTAAACAGAGCAAAGCAGAGCTCTTGCATTTGCTGAGACTGAGTAGAGTGAGTATTCTGCATCCATGGACTTCTACAACTACTTTGGCAGCCAGCATTCACATTTCAAATACCTTTTGAAACAAACACCTCCATCAAGATTTCCCAGTTGCTTTTGCATGTACCCCACAGTTCAAACATGAGAACAATATCTGTTTCCCAGGTTATAGATTAGATATACCACATTTCATATACATTCTATGCAAGCTTTGTACTGACTAGCTGAATACAAGTATTCATTGAAAAATCAAATATTAATCTGGAAAACATTATGAAAGAAATCCTTTGGATTAGCCCACATACAGAGCAGCAGCGCTGTCTGTAACTCCTTAAGTATGTGCTACAGGCCTATGCAAATTATTGAAAAATATTTGGCAGCAGAGCAATTACTTCCTCATGACCCACCAATGCAACAACTGCAAACCTCTGTAAAGAGACTGATAACAGATAAGAGGTCTGAAAAGGACAGAATTTACTGAGAATGATTCCCTTTTGTTTTGCTCAAGATCCTGTTTACAGGCAAACAGAAAGCAGAACTATATGTATTTATCCTTAATACATTTAAAAAGTTTCAAAATTATTGGTCCAAGTCTATTACAGGTGTAAAGAAAAATAAGACGGTTACAATACTTCTATACAGAAAGAATCTCAATATCAATAATAAACCAGTTAAAATTCTAATACACACTTTCCATTTCCAACCTTGTCTTCTGGTGTTCTGCTTACCCTTCCTCTGCTCCTCTGGGTCTTGAGATTGGTAGTTGCAGTCTGCTGAAAGCCATTGTCATAACATGCTTTTATACATTTCTCTTTTTTCATTCTTTTACAGAACCATGTTATATCCAAATTTACGACGTATGGTGGATTTTACATGTCAGATACTATTTCTGTGTTCTCTTTGTTACCCCCAAAACCAGGTGTGCCCAGCCCTGGGTCTGCATTTCTCTAACTGACCACTGGAGAGTTGTTGGTAGCTGTGGGATCTCCAGCGCCAAGCCTGTGTCCCCTCTCTTCTCATCCCATGTCTCTACACCTCTACATGACACCCTGTGTCTCCACTCTTCTCAGGGCCTCTACAATCATACCAGACCTGCATTCCCCTACACTACATTATTGTGTTAGAATTGTAAAAATCTAATTCTGGATAGATAGCTGTAACAAGCAGGTATTCTATATAAAAGTGTGATTGTAGCATATAAGATTCCAACCATAGCTGATTCCCATGTTTTTCACTATTCCAATTCCAAATTAGGGAGTACTTTTCCTGTTTGTTTGGTGTTTTAAACAAAAATAATAATAGTTTAATAGAATTAAAATAATAATATAATTTTTTTAACCATGTTGCCAAGAAGACCTATATTGCCTGAAATCTATTAGCTCTTCATTGACTAGAAAATGAAAGAGGCTCCCCAAACTCAATGGAATCTAACTAGTTATTTTGTACAGCTGAAATGTTGACTGCTTTTGCCTTCAAAAGAAATTTCAATATTTGATTCCTTTTGTGTAGACCACCAGATGCTTAATCAAGAGGTTTAATATAAAATTACAAATAAAAAAAACCCCAAACCCAACAACCAAATCAAACCCAAAACAACCCCCCCCAAACCCTCTATGAAATGTAGGCTACAGCATACTCTCAAAGTCTGAAGAATCAGTCAATAAGCAGTTACAATCGTGGTGCTCAGAAACAAGTCTTTTTGCTTTGTGTCTGCTTTCACCCAGCAGCACTCACCCAACACATGATGGAGCACCATTAGAGATCTTCTGAGATCTTCAAGAGTGGGGCTAAAGAAAACATTACGAAGTGTTATAACAAGTGCAAGTCGAAAGAGGACAGCCTTTTAAAATCCCTGTATACTAGTCCAATAATCCTACTGAATTTCCAAATGGATTTGCTGCATGAGCAAATGTAAGTAAATACACAGGCAGATAAAATTCCAATAAGGAGACATAATTCACCATGGCTTTTTGTCAAGAATATTTTGCAGTGGTGCAGCATTCAGATGATGGTTTTGGCCACTTCAGCAAACAGCGGGAACACCTGAAAATGAATGTTTCATTGGCCAGAATGTTTTATTACAATTTTTCACAAAACTGTTTCCTAAATATATTGATAGTTCCAGTGACATCTTATATTTACTCATTGAAGAATTTTAATATGTGCAATAAAAAAAAATCTCTCAAATTGCTTTTACTCTGATTTCAGAAATGGAACAACTGTTTTAGTTTTTAGTATGCATTCAGTTATTATTGTGACAGTTACTATAGTACTAATGATACCATGATACAGAATTTTACTCTCACTGAACTGAAACAAATGTTTCATTTCATGTGGGCTTTTAAAAAGGGATGGATGAAGCCCTTCAATCACTCCCATGATCTATCAGTAACAGCATTTTACATTTCTATATTTGAATCTTGCAGATATATTCAAATCTAGGTAAGATCAGAACAAGGGCAAATCAGACTTTAGAACTCCAAATAAGTGTCAGCACTGTAAGATATATTTGTTTACACATGAAGCCCTGAAATTCGAAACTTAAGTATTATTAATTACATCAATGGCTTCAGTGTCAAAATGCAAACTGGATCTTTGCTTCCCTTGTTTTTTCAGCATGTTCATTCTAAACACTATGTAAGAGAACATCTGTGATAGAAAACATGCTAGGAGTCAAGTACCACAATTAATTTCCAGAATAATTTCCCTACTAACATTGCTGCCCATACAATCGAAGCAATTTTCTGCTTCCAAGTTCAAAGAAGGTGAATGAACTAAACCATCTTTCCTTCTCTCTGCCATTATTTCATCCAGCAACCATGACAACTTGATGCTTTGTGAATATTTTTGTTCCACGAATTAAGAATGTATTTCTTTAGAGCTATTTTATTTGAAGCACCACAATAAAAATACAGCAGTAGAAGATGTTGCTGCTGTATACAAAGATGTGGTATTTGTATGTTGTGATCAGTATCTGGACCTTTTTCTTTTGGAGACAGTCCAAATGCAAAAATTAAAAGCTGGAGTGCTTTAAAAATGCAACTCATTGCAGTATTGACTTTCTATATAAATACTTGGAAATATTTACTTAACACATGGGATAGTCCTTCAGCTGTTCTACCTATTTTACGTCTAAGAGTAGGTGATGTTTTTAGAGCTCTGAATTATTACCTCTCTATGGCTTTACAACTGGTCTGTCATGAGTGTTAAGTAAAGTATTACAGACTCAAACGATAACTCAGAAAGCCTCATTATGCCTAAATATCTGTTTCATGATAGTAGTTGAAGTTATTGGTGAATAACTGACATCAGATATGTCCATTGACATTGGATATATGATCAGCCTTGTGGTAGTTGAACAAAGGCTGCTTGAGTTTTGGGGGTATTGGGAGGGGAGTTGTGTTTGGTTGTTGTTTTGGGGGGGTTTTTTTAGTCTTGGCTAATGGGGAGAGAAAGCTTTTATTGTCTTTTCGCTGGTTTGGAATCGTGTTCCTTTCGGCATACTGTATGTACTGTACAATGGAAAAGGAATTAACAAGGAGGGTAGCCTCACAGATATATTAGTGGACAGAAGGCATAATGAAGAGCTAGAAAGGGAAATCTATCATAATGATTCTTCCACAGGTAATATCTTCCACTGGAGTCTAATCACCCATTTAATGTTATAAGAGTTCTTATAGAATATGGTGAATCACATCTAATGAATAGTGATGAGATTCACCTCATTAATGACCTTAGCAGGTGAAACTGATTTTTAAGCAGAATTGTTATCTTGAGAGATTGATTAAATTGATTCAAATTGCAACTGGTTACATACTAATTTGGTATATATTTTCTTTCAAGTAGTGTGAATTGAGTAAGTTTTTGGAGCTGTAATGGCAACATCAACTAATTTTGATTTGTCTTTGCTCATTTCTAGATACTTTTCTGAAGAAGTGATATCTTAAGGGGCTTCTTTATGCTGTACTATATAAAAAGGAAGCCAAAAGAGGTTGGGCTTTATTTAACAGTAATTTTGGGAGGGTTCTCTCCTGCCCCTTTTCTGGTTTTGAAATGTCAGAAAAGTTTTATTTTCCTTGGTTGCACCACCATAGGATTGCTTAGGAATCTGAAATATGAAAGGATGCTCAGATGTCTCAGATTCTACAAAAACAGATGAGTTGATAAATATCTTAACTTTTTTCTCAAAAATAACTTCTCACCCACTCAGATCTTTTAAATCAAATTAAAATTCAGTATATTCTTTTCTGAATACTAGGATTTTGAAAAAAAGCTTACAGTGCATCCATATTCATTAGATGTCTCATGATTGGTTTTGTTCTGAGGTTTTTCCTGGCATGAAAATGCAGTATTTAATCCAGGTTTTATAGCCTTCCCTGTAGTCTTTGGGAGGCTAGATGTGTTCAACAAACTTCCCAGTGCTGGACTGGCATTCAAAAGGTGTAATATTTTAATCCTATTCGTTCACCACTCAGAAAAGTTTTTTCTGGAGAAAAGAACAAAGAGCACAAAACCAAATCTCCTTTATACGAAATATAAAATCTCCATCATTTCAAATCTGTCTATATACCATAAGGTCTAGAAAGACAATAAATAGCATTTTTTTCTCTAAAGCCATTCAGCCACATTTCAGTAAAATCAGTTATTTTAGTAGGTTGTGTCCATATTATCATTTCTCCTTTGATGAATGATAGAAAGTCCATGGTTTTGTAGGACTGATTTCCAATTGAGAAAGAATTAAAGTTGTAAAACATGCTGAATTTGGCAATAACTTAGCTACAAAATCTAAACAAATCCTGTTTTACCTTCAACAGACAGCTGAAAGTGTACCTAGGAAATTTCATCTGCAGAGATTCCAGCTAACATACCACTGATTCCGGTCCTGTTGCCAAGAAACGGCTCTCTTCTGTCTCCCTCGGTGCTAATCTCTACTTTTAGCACTGTTTCCCTATTCTCATTAGTCATGCAATGCTTCTCTTAAATGTTAAAGCTAGTGCTGAACATTTTGCCAATTCGCATATCTGGCAATCTTGAAAATGTGTATGCTATCTGTGGAACAGCCTGTGCATTGACTGCCAGGTTACAGCAAGTTGAAACTCAAGTGCACTAATGCATATATGGTTTTATACAGGTATCTACATTTTAAATAATTGTTTAAGAAATGAAAATTCTTTTAAAATGGAACAATTTAGATTTCCAAAAAGAAATGCTAAAAGCATTGCAGTAACTGAACTAATTCCAGGACAGCTGGAATATTGCCTTTAAGAGTACTTAATTCTGCACAAGATGTGTGTAAGTAAGTACAGAAGCCATTATTAAGTCCACATCTGAAAAGAATGCAGTTTCTTTTCCATTACATAAGAAGAGAACAGCATATAACCCGAATGATGTAGTAGGCATTTCAGAAATGAATAGGGGTATTTGCTAGATGTCAGTAAAGAAAATCTGTGTCAAAAAAAATCTGCCAAATTAAAAATCTGAAACAGAAAGATACATCAAGTAACTACTCAATTTACAATCTTAGGTTTAGTTAACTACACTGTAGTTATGCATGACTCTTCATTCAATAACCTTGTGGAGCAAAACATTCTGGATTTTAAGAGTATATTGTACGAAAGTATAGACAGAAATGTAAAAACCTTGATTTGCTTAAGATTTCACTACAAGCTGTAGACAATCCACAAGCTTCAGATCCTTATTTTGAAGTTTAAGACATCAATACATCTTTTAATTTGAACAGAGCTCCATTTTTTAATACAAGTTTGTCTTTTCAATCAATAATAATTCATAAATAATTTTGTGCACTTATTCAGCTCCTTAGATCAGTATTGAAATGTAAACATGCCTACAAAATGAAAATCAGTGCTGTCAATATCAGTTCTATGTGAACCTCATGGTATTCTGTGCTTTTTATCAAGCCCTGGTGATTCTCAGCTCGGACTTTTAAAAGAACTCCTGAGTTCAGAGAAAAGCTTGCTCAGAAAAGTGGCTCAGAAAGGAAGAAAATAAATTATGGTTTATAATCCAAATCTTTGAAGCTGTGGAGGATGATAGCAAGCAACATACCCATGGTCTAGAGAAGTGTTAAGACCCCACTTCTGATAATTTTCTAGAAGAGAATGCAATACTGATTTTCCTTCCTCCATGTCTTTTCAAAGAAAACCAGTGTTCTAGTTGTGAATATCTACCGTGATAAGTTTTCAAAACCAGCAGTTTGCAAAACACAGTGTAAAGACACATTGTCTTCCTTTGTTTTGTTTAGCTTTGTAATCAGTGGGCATTGTAAATTCCAGTGTACTTTGTCCATGAGCCATAGTATGTGTGTTTGTTAGAATAAAAGCAGATATAGAAGGGGGGGTTTGTTTGCTTATACATAGTTGTTTCCAAAAGGGAAGACTAAGTAAATCCTTAAGTACAGCAAGACTTAAGCAATGAAATCTGAGTTGAAAATTAAAGGCAAAAAAGAACATTTAACAGGTCTTTGTATATTAATGAAGTAATTGAAAGTATTTCATTAGTTGCCAGGCGAATGTATTGTTAGTGCCTGCATTTATCACAGATCATTGTTCTGGCTACCAAGTCAGCAGCATTAGCCATTATACCTTGTTAGCTGCCTGCCAAATCTCCCTGCTGTAGCACAACTTCACATCCTGAGAATATTAATTATTCATACACATATTTGTCAAAGAATAGCTTTTCAGTATTTCTTTTGATCATCCAAATAAAATGGATTCATCACAAGCCTAATGCAAAACAATCTTAGGAACAGCAAAATGGTGATGACTGCTCTGCTGGTGACGTCTGCTAGCAGAACACAGATGACAGGAAATGCCATCCAGCAGCTCCAGTTCACTGGGTAGAGTAATCTGAATCACAAAATAATTCAGGTTGAAATAGACCTCAGGAGAACTGTAGTCCAGCTTCCTGCTCAAAACAAGAGGTCAGATCAGGTTGCTCAGGGCTTTATCTAGTTGGCTTTTGAAAACCTCGAAGGATGGAGCCTGCATGGCCTCTGGGCAGCCTCTTACTGCTCCTTGGCTGTCCTTAGAGTGAGAAAGTTTTCCTTACATGCTGAATGAAGCTCACGTTTCAGCTTACGTTCGTTGGCTCATCCTCCCCTCATGCACTGCTGAAAGAGCCTGATTTCATCTTCTTGAAATCTTCTTACCTCTTCCCAGGTAGAGGCAGTCTGTGCTACGTAGCCCTGAGGCAGTCTCTCTCCAGGCTGAACAAACCCCATTATCTCAGCTTCTCACAGGGCAAATCCACCAGTTCTGACCAGTTTAGCCCTCCACTGGTCTTGCTCTACTTGGTCAGTGTCTTTCCTATACTAGAGGGCCCCAAAAATGAGCAGAGTATCCAGTTGGGATTCTGAGTGCTGAGCCAAGGGGGATAGTCCTTCCCTTCACTGTCCTGGCTGTACCCCTGTGAATACCTCCCAGAGTGCTGCTGGCCATCACTGCAGCCAGGGCACGCTGCTCGCTTATGCTCAGTTTGTGTTTGCCGAGGGCCCCGGGTCTTTTCCCACAGAGGTACCCCAGCCTGTGTCCTTGCACTGGTGCTCCTCGCATGGGCAGCACTTGATATTTGTCATTGTTGCATTTCATAAGGCATGGCTGTCCATTCCTCCAGCCTGACTAGGTCGCTCTGGATGGCGGCTCTGATTTCCTGCACGTTGACTCACCCCACTAAAGTGCTATCAACTACAAATTTGGTGAAAGTGTCCTCCATTACCTCCTCCAGATCATTGCTAAAGAGGTTAAACAGGTCAGGTCCCAATTTAGATCCCTGCAGCACTCCATTTCTCGCAGACCTTCACCACTTGTCACAGGTCCGCAGGTAGATTATGACCCATTAACCACAGCTCTCTGAGCCCAACCATGGAGCTAGTGCTTAGTCAGCTAGTTGTCTGCTCATTCAGAAACAGCAGGAGTCAGTGTCAAAAGCCTTTCTGAAGTTGAGGTAAACATTCATTGTTATCTACTAGATAATCTGTTACTTACACTAGATAGTATACAGCTAGGCTCCCTTTCCGACTAAAGCTTGGACCAGATGATCTTTCAAGGTCCTTTCCTTCCTGTCCTATGATGATTGCATGATGATTCTATGATGTTATCCTTCATCCACAAATCCAGTTGTTCTGTTGTAGAAGGCAATCAGCTTGGTTAGTCATGCCCTACCCCTGTTGTCGAACCCTGAGGCAAAGAAAGCATTGTGTACCTCAGCATTATCTGCTTTTTGTTGCTTGCTAAATAACCTCTCCCACTGAGCAACAGGCACACATTTTTCTTGTTCAGCCTTTTACTGTTAATGTAGGAGATGCTTAACTTGTTGCCCTTGAATTCACTTGCAAGTGTCAGCTCTTTGGTAGCTTTGGTTTTACTGACACTATTCCTACATACTCTGACACGGTTTCTAAATTCCTCTTTTGTAGCCTGTCCCTATTTCTAATTCCTGAATATACAGTCTTCTGGCACAGAAGCCTCTCCATGAGCCTGGCCTGCTTAGCCAGGCCAGTCTTCTGATACATCTGCTTGCCTTTCTGACTGTCAAAATGGACCATTTTTATGCATGAAGGAAGCTGTCCTTGAAGATCTGCCAGCTTCCCTTATCTTCTTTACCCTTCAGAGCTACCTCCAATGCAGCTCTAGCCATTCCTTGAACAATCTGCATTCTGCTTGTCTGATGTCCAGGATATATATTCTGCTACTCTCTATCTTCAGCTCCACAGTCATGTCAGGTTCGTGGTCACTACAGAAAAAGCTGTGATCAATTGCCCCATCCAACCTGCTTTTCCCTTGCCAGTGAATAACAGACCCAGCTGTGCATTTGGCCCATTTGTTTGGCCCATTCACTAACTCTATCAAGAAGTTATCCCCAGCACTCCCCAGAAGTCTCCACTGTGTTGCCCTTCTAGCAGATGTGAGGAAGGTTCAAGCCCTCCAACAGCACCAATCTATGATCCTAAGACTTCCTCAAGTCATTTAAAGAAGTCTTTGCCCACTTCTTCACTCTGATCTGGTGGTCTAAAACACAGTCCTGTCATGTTATCACCCTCACTGGCCTCTCCTTGGTTCCTGAACCACAAGCTGTTAATGAGCCCATTGTCCATCCCACACAAGAGTTCATACATCCAGGTCGCTCTTTACCATAGAGGGCAACCTTCCCTCTCATCTTCCTTCCTTTTCCTGAAGAGCTTGTTTCCATTCACTGACGTACTCCATTTGTGCAAGCTGTCCTTACACATCTCAGTTATTCCAACAACATTGTAGTTCTGTGACTGCACATGGAGCTTTTGCTCCTCCTGCTTGTTTCTCAGGTTGTATCCATTTTTGTACACACACTTAAGGCTGGTGTCACCCTTTCTTTCCTTAGGTGTCTCTTGCCATTCCATTCATTGCTACCACACTTAACTGCTTGTTGTATTCACCGTCTGCCATCATTCCTTGTTTAAAGCTCTCACCAGGTTGGTCATCCTGCTGACGAAGACACTCCTGCCCCACTTTAACGGGTGGATCTCTCCCCAGCAGTCCTGGATCCCCAAAGAGGCAGAACCCTGTTGACAACAACAACTGTAAAAACAAATGGTGACTCACAGGATCCACCTGTTCCTTCCCAAACTGACAGGATTATGAGGCACCACCAGGGTTCTTAATGTCCCTGACTCTTGCTCCCAGAGCAGCATAGGCACTCTTGATACACCCAAGATCTCCTTCTAACAGCATCCTTGGTGTCCATGTAGACGGGAATAGCTAGTACTGGACAAGCCTCAGTCTCTCTGCAACATCCCACATCTGAGTCTCGGGCAAGCAACAAACCCCCTTTGGGGAAGTCAGATCAGTAGACGTGGATTTCTGTCCCTTGCAAGGAGTTTCTCCACTGCTATGTCCTGCTGCTTCCTCTTGGTGCAGACCCATGGTTCAAGCTCATAGCTGGCTCCGATACGTCCCCAGACAGACTGCCAGGACACTGTACATGCTCTGCAGTTTCAAATCTGCAATGGAGCAGATGTCTTCTGGTGCCACAAGTCAGAAGACCCAGCCTTACAACTTGCCACTCAGTTAAGCAGAAGAATGGGCTGCCACCTCCATCTGTCAGTTGGGGTTTCAGTCTTGTCTGTGTAGAGCCTCAGTGAAGATCCTGTCAATCTTTCACCCTCCGTCATGCTTCAGTCTGTCCACTCACAGCCCCTTCACCTAGTAACAGCCCCTCAGCCAGTGAACACCTTCTGTAGGCGAGGACACCCTCGCTGCCTCCTCCAGCCATGGAGAAGGGCCCCAGGCACTCCGTGCATCCCCAGATCTGGGGAGCTGCATCGTCCCTCCGGACCTGCTCTGGGTTCAGGCCTTTGCTGTGCCACCATAGTTGCTCCAGCATCCTGTGGTGTGGTACCGCCATTGCTGAGCAGTTCCACCACCTTCAGCAGAGGTTCTACTTCCCTTCTGCATTAATTCAGTTATTTGCACTCAGAGCTGTGCTCCAGGTCTGGCAGTTACATAGCCATCTTCCCCGCATGGTTTGAAGAGGTGCTTGATGCTCCCTGACCCCTAATCTGGAGTGAGCTCAAGGCAAAAGGCATGATTTCACTGAAGTGAGGGAGACTACAGGCCCTGAGAGATTAGGATCAATATCCTTGGAAAGTACTTCAGGTAGATACCAAATAGCACTCTCTAACCATGCCCATCCTACTCATTCAGCTGCCTAGCCTGAAATAAGTATGCATGCCAGGTTATCATCTTTTATAACTGATGAAAGTGCCTGGTACCATTGCTTTTTACATAAAAGGTGTTGGATAAAGGCCCCTGTTGAGCTCAAAGACAAATTAAAATGTGTATCACATTATATTTGTGTTAGAATCTTTTGTGCATTTTGCCTGAGAGGGACAGCTATCTCTCTGCAAGAAATGTGTAATTGCAAGGGATGCATCTCCACAGGCCTGCGACAATGAAATTGGAAGGTTATTTATAGTAAAGAATAAATGACTACATGGTGTGGTAATGGCAAAATATTACTGAGAATTAGAGAAATAAAGTTCTGAAGATGAAAGATAAAAATTAGTAAAGAAATTTACAACAGATAAAATACAAGAGATCAGAAAAAAAAATGAAGTGTAGTGATTGTAAATAAAATGGTAACTGTAGGAAAAGTGCAAAACTGACACTGAAGTGCTATCAGGAATAGATTTTTCCTCAATAGATTACTAACTCCCACACACAGTTTTTCATGGGATAACAATTCAAAAAGGACAGTCAAGGTGCTTTCTTTTCAAAAGGTTAACCTCTAAAAAGAGTCAGAAGTTGCTAAGCTAAATTAGTCTTCTTACAATAGTACCTCAGTAATGTATAAAACAAAGTCTTCAGTTTAAAATGGAAGCAAAGAGACTGTAATGCAAAGTAAAATGCCTTTGCTATATTTCAAGGGGTCTGTCTTTACTGATGTTTAAGGTGAAGATAGAGATAATCCAAATTTATTGTTCTCTATTCGTATAATACATTTGTGTTTTCCAGCTGGCAGCAGCCCTCAGTTTGTAGGTCCCACTGCTGTTCCTAATGACAGCTAAGAAGCTGTAAGGATTCAAATGGGTTTTACCCCCTCATCAAACTCTACTACACAGTTCTCGACATCTCACATTTGCCACCAAAAAATTGAGGAAAATGACCCAGTAGATGGGAACTGGATCTTAAAAAGAAAACTGATTCCCTCCACACTCACTTGCCTAGGCTCACAAGCACCAATACACCCATCTCCGAGAGCTCTGGCTGGGATTCCCTGCAATGGCATAGTTGTGGACCACCCTAGTCCAGCTTCCATTCTGTAGTTTCTTCTTAGGCTGGCTATCACACTGCATTTGGATATGCCTATTGTACCTTGACGTGCTCACAGTGATCATGGTCTTCTTTCCATCCTGTCCTACCTTTCAGAGTCATTCGAATTTCTCTTTTTAAGTTCTTAGGCACAGAGGGGATGGTCAGGGCTCCAGCTATGTCCTTTCCCTTTCCACCAATATCGTAGAATAGCCTGTGTCTGAATTCTGTCTTTGATTTTTACCAAGTGGAGGAAGTCCAGTGCTTTTCCATGAGTGTTTTCAGTGTTATGTACCAACATGTGATCTTGACGACCTGCTGCTCTAGGCGTTGTCTCCCCCTGCCATTCTTAGCCATGCTTCCCTTCTTTCTGTTGCTTCTACACCCAGACATGCCCTTCCAGTCTCCATGCAGAATAGATTTTACATTTTGATTACAACTCTGTGCATCACACAGAAAAATACATTTGATAAGAGAATCAGTGATGGAGCTCCTGACTGTAGATAAACATAGCAGAATAACATCCAGCTATATTTATACAATTGATAAAATGCAAGTGAACAGAATTAAAACCTACAAGCAAGCAGCATCTCCAATGTTCCCAATCTCCTCCCCCTTTTTCACTGAACGGTTGATTTGGATACAATATCCAAACATAGAGAATGCATGCAATGAAAGTTAGTAATACAAGAGATTTGAACATATAATGAAAGGAGATAGATTTACAGTGCTTCAAAACATGAAAAAATATGTTGCCAAATATTATCTGATGATACAAAGTTCTTGTGGGGCCTTGCAGGCAGGCCATCATTCCCAGTCTGTCCAGTGTTGAAATATGAAGACCATACATGGCAAACCTGGCAGATGCCACCATAGAGGAAAGCATTTATCAGTACAGTGAGGCATTATTAAGCATTCCTTGTTCATGTAACATTACCAGAAAAAAATTTCCACATTAACGAACAAAACTAGGATACAGTTTGACATTCAAGGCTGTGTTAAAACAAAATGACAGGTGGTTGATTTGCTAGGCAATACCAGCCGTCAGACACTGTTAATTTTATCCCAGACAGAAATTATTATCAACAGGGTCTCAAACCTGAAACCAACATTTAGTAAAGATACAAAGTTTCTTGAAGGACTTTGTGCAACCATTAAACTGTGATAGACATTGACTAGTGCAATCTGAAATTTCTTCCCTACTCCATAAGCGAAGACTAATTCTAAACCACCAGACTTTGCGGGGGTATTACCTAGGATGATGGACTTGAACTTGATGACGGATGATAAGTCTTAGGACCTAACTAGTCCTTTCTTTGGTTGCATTAGTTTTTTGCTTTAGAAGAGTTTTGCAAAAGCTGTTTCTGGGGGAAAAAAAAAAAAAAAAGAAAGAAAAAAGTTCTCTTACATGTAGGAAAGTGTTCACTGTCAAAAAGGAAACACGAAATTGAACATTGACCTAAGAAACAGATGCTGTAGCTCTCAGTGATATGAAGGTGGTTCTGTTCTAGATGCAGCCATATGAATTACATTTTACTGTTGCTTATCATGCCATGATAGCTTTTCATGTGCAGCATCATAAGGCTGTAGCATCTGGTATTTGCCTCCTGTACAGAGCCAAAGCCAAGAACAAACTGTGGCTTATAGATATGTACCTTTTAACCTTGAACAGGTTCTGTTACCATGAATTGGAAGAGCATAGTCAGAAGATGCATTTCACAGCTAGACGTTTCTGAGAACACAGTGAAGAGGTTTCACCTGACATCTGTTTTCGGGCTACTGACTGTCACAGATATTGCTGTCAGTCAGCTGCTTCCTTCATCTTGCAGGGGATTTCAGTGAGACATTAGAAATGACAGAAGGAATCAGCTGGAGTCTTGCTAAGTTAAGACAGTCAGCTGCATCTGTTAGAATACCTTTGGAACAAAGGTCTGTTTTCTATCTTAAACTTCACAAAATATAAATTGCTTGTAGATATGATTGCAAGAAAAATAGCATTTAAATTCAAGGTCAGACTGAAGAGAAAGGAAGTCAGACTTTTGTGGACCAGTTCCTAACGATACTTCTTTACGTACAAGTATCAAGTGCTAGATAAAGTCCATTTCTAGAAATTCAAAAGAACATTACAGAATTGGATTGAGATTGTATATTTTGCCTTGAAACAAACTTCTTTCTAAAAGAAGATGCAGAATTTTATCCAGAACACATACTTTTGTTCCAAATGTAGCAGTAACCAACTATAAGGCTTTGGCCCAAAGACTAGTCAGTGCTCTGAACAGAGTATCAAAAAATCTATGTAGTAAATGGGAAGAATTAGATAACTCAAAGGTATTCAACAGTTCTAGAATGTGGTGCCATTAAAATAAGAAAGAGCATAGAAGGAAGAAACGTCTCCAGAATGACCTCTTTACAAAGGTCAGTACTCTAACTCCATTTGAGATTCATATTCCAAAATCTGGTCCCAGAGTTAGGTACTGATAGCCTTTTTCAAAGAGTATTCCTCTCTCCAAACCTTGGAAAAAGTTTGTTAAACCTCTCTCCTCAAACACAGAAAACACCGAGGCTCAGCCCCCCTCTTAACCTGTGAGGATTCATAACTACATCTTCCCCCTCACTGAACAGCATCTTGGTTAACATCTGGCTATAGGCTACAAACACTTTTCTCCCTGTGCTGGTTTTGGCTGGGATAGAGTTAATTGTCTTCCTAGCAGCTGGTACAGTGCTATGTTTCTGAGTTAGGTATGAGAAGAATGTTGATAACACGCTGATGTTTTCAGTTGTTGCTAAGTAATGTTTAGTCTAAAGTCAAGGATTTTTCAGCTTCTCATGCCCAGGCAGCAAGAAGGCTGGAGGGGCACAAGAAGTTGGGAGGGGACACAGCCAGGGCAGCTGACCCAAACTGGCCAACGGGGTATTCCAGACCATGGGACATCACGCCCAGTATATAAACTGGGGGGAGTTGGCTTGGGGGGTGGATCGCGGCTCAGGAACTAACTGGGCATTGGTTGGCGAGTGGTGAGCAACTGCATTGTGCATCACTCGCTTTGTATATTCCAATCCTTTATTATTATTGTCATTTTATTATTGTTATCATTATCATTATTAGTGTCTTCCTTTCTATTAAACTGTTCTTCTCTCAACCCATGAGTTTTACCTTTTTCTTTCTGATTCTCTCCCCCATCCCACTGGATGGGGGGAAGCGAGTGAGCAGCTGCGTGGTGCTTAGTTACTGGCTGGGGTTAAACCACGACACACAATCATATTAGTGCATGTATGGGAAGATATATGGAAGGTCTTGACCACTGAGAAAGAAAACATTTATTTAAATAATTTTTTGTATCTGGTTTACGTGGCAAGGTTTTGGTAGCAGGGACGGGGGGGGGG